>NC_143397.1:67729705-68032735 GCF_052110815.1 Crocodylus siamensis | reverse complement strand
ATGCAAGGTTCTCCCCCTTGGGAGGAAAAACCTGCAGCATGCTTATAGGCATGGCAGTGCTACGCTGGTTAGTACTACAGACAAAAAGGACTTGGGGGTCATGATTGACCACAAGATGAACATGAGCCATCAATGTGATGCTGCAGCTAGTAAAGTGAGCAAAATGCTAGCTTGCATCTGTAGATGCTTCTCAAGCAAATCCCAGGACATCATTTTCCCATTGTATGGCCTTGGTGAGGCTGCAGCTGGAGTACTGCATCCAGTTTTGGGCTCCACAATTCAAAAAGGATGTGGAGAAACTTGAGAGAGTGCAGAGGAGAGACACGCACATGATCAGAGGTCAGAAAAACAGACCGTACGATGAGAGGCTGAGAGCCATGGGACTTTTCAGCCTGGAAAAGCACAGGCTCAGGGGTGATCTGGTGGCCATCTACACATTTATCAGGGTGCTCACCAGGATCTGGGGGAAAGTTTGTTCACCAGAGCGCCCCAAGGGATGACTAGCTTGAATGGTCACAAACTCCTCCATGACCGTTTCAGGCTGGGCATAAGAAAGAACTTCTTTACTGTCCGAGCCGCCAAGGTTTGGAATAGACTGCTGCTGGAGCTGGTTCAAGCACCCACTTTGAACTCCTTCAGGAGACACTTGGATGTTTATCTTGCTGGTATCCTATGACCCCTTCTGACTTCCTGCCTCTGGGGCAGGGGGCTGGACTTGATGATCCTCCAGGGTCCCTTCTAGCCCTAGTGTCTACGAAATCTATGAAATGTATTAAATAAATCTTTCCCATGCACAGGAAAGGGGGCAGGGAGGCATGAGCTAAAGAGTCTGCCAGCAGCTAATCAGCGAGTGCGTTTACACATGTATTTGATACGGCCTAAATTTACTTTGGTGTAAGTGATTCAGGCAGGCATTTACACATACAGGGCATGTCCAGATGAGCACGCACGTGCCTTTTGCCCTGTCTCAAGCCCCTTTGAGGTAGGGCAACAGGCACATGCAGGAATGAAAAGATGTTCCCTGCGCTGCAAACTTGCAGTGCGGGGAGAAAATTAGACCCCTGGATATCCAAACAAAAACCCAGGGGAAAAAACTGGGTCAAGGCATGGTTCCAGACCATGCCCTGAGGCAACCAGAGGCTCAGTCCTCCAGAGATGCTCTGGCAGAGTGCCAGAGCATCTCTATGATTGGCCCTTTCTCCACTCCTGAAGCACACTGTCTGCCTGTGCTGCGCAGGCAGCGGTGCAAGTTGCAGGGACCTGGACCCAGCTTTTGCCAGGTAAGCAGGGGGTTGGTGGGACTGGAGGAGGGGGACGGACCTCGGGAGGCTGGAGACAGCAGGGGAACAAGCAGGGGGCTGGAAACAGCCTTGGAGGCATTACCCTGCTGTCTTCTGCTCTCCTGAAGCTGGAGACAGCAGGGGAATGTCTCCATGGCTGTCTCCATTCCCCTGCTCCTTCCCCTGTTGGATCCAGCCTCGAGGGAGCAGCCTTGGGAGGCTGGCGACAGCAGAGGAAGGAAAAGGGGGCTGGAGACAGCCCCAGAGGCATTCCCCTGCTGTCTCCAGCCCCCTTCTACTTCCCCTGCTCCCCTGAGGCTGAAGACAAGCAGTGGAAGAAGCAGGGGGATGGAGACAGCCCTGGAGACATTCCTCTGCTGCCTCCAGCCTCTTGCTTCTTTCCCTGCTTGTTTCCAAGCCTTGGGAGGCTGGAGACAGCAGGGGAAGGAGCAGGGGGCTGGAGACAAGCCTCTGGAGATAAGCTGGAGACTTCCCCTGCTCTCTCCAGCCTCCTGCTAATTCTCTGCTACTGCCAGTGAGTGTGGGTTGTGGGGCTGGGAGAGTAAATGGGGAGCTGGGAGAATGAACAAGAGGGTGCAGGGAAAATGAGCAGGGAAAATAAAAGGGGAGCAGGGGGAACAAACAGGGCAGGGGGAACAAATGGTGGATGGGGGGAATTGAATGGGGAGCCAGGGGAACCAATAGGGGTGGGGGGAAATAAGCCTCCTGTTCATTCTCCTATACTCTCCAGCCTCCTGCTTGTTCTCCTGATCATCTCTAGCCTTCAGAGGCTGGAGAAGAGCAGAGAAATGAGCAGGGGGCTGAAGACCAGTGGGGGGGTGGGGTTGGAGGGAGCTGTCACCCCTGGGTGGGCCTGGGACCCTGCAGGCAGGGTAGTCCATGTGCTGGGGGATGGGGTCTGCCCTGTGGCAGACCAGGGATCATTGGCAATGCGTAGGGGGTGCACATGCACTCCCTGAGGATGGTGGTGCACCCCCTCAAAAAAGGTGCTGCCGACATTGTCGGTGGTGCCTGTAGGCAGTTGCCACCCCCCCCACCAGTGGTGTCTGCGGGCAGTCAGTGATCACCGCTGGCCACTGCTGTTGCTGCCGGTGGTGTCTGTGGGTGTTCACAACCCCTCCCCCCACTGCCGACAGTGCCAGCAGTGTCTGCGGGAGCTCCCCGCTTACCACTGCCACCACGCTCCCACCACCACCAGTGCCGTCATGTCCCGCCAGCTGCTTGGGGCATGCGGTGTTCATGCAAGGGACCCACCCCTCCTAAGCAGCTCCCACACCCACAGTCCCCCCACATAGTGACTCTCATCCCCCCACACCCAGCCACATCCCCCTACCCCCTTCCCACCCCCTCCTGCAAACCCCACATCCCCCCATCACACACCCACCATGTGATAAAAGCTCAAAGCAAACATTAAAACATACAGATATTTAGGATTTATTTTATTATGATGCTAGAGACTCTGCTAGGCTTCCAAATTTCTTTAACATTGTAAATATAACAAAAAAAAAAAATTGCCCATCTGATCAATCCCATTTTCTCTCTCTCTTTTGTTCTAATTGTGGAAGAATGAGGATTTTGGGGTATTTTAAAAAGTGAATTTGGGATGCTGCCTCAGCAGTCTAACTGACACAAGGGGCTAGATACCAATTGCCTGGGCCCCAAAAGTTCCTGAGGTCAAGTAACCTGAGATGCTGGCCAGGGCAGGTTTTTGTACTGCTAGGGCCAGGACGGGGCAGCTTTTTATACTGCTGGGGACAGCGTAGGTGCTGGCACAATTTGCTCCACAACAAAATGCATGTCTGAGCATGTGCGCCGAGGCAAAAGCTGTGGCTCAAATTTGCATTGCTTCTATTTGAGCTGCTGCAAGTGCATGTGCTTGCATGTGTGGACATGCCCACAGAGATTAGGGGGCAGATTTGCTGCTCTTTGCACCATTTTTCCTGCATACCTGCAATGGACCCCTGCTGCCACCAGGGGGAGGTCCAGGCTCTGGCTGCAGCTACAAGCACCTGGTAGCCATTTTAAAAGCCAGCCCCACTCTCTGCTGCCTCTTCCCTGCCCAGAAGCAGCATGCCCAGTCCAGAGGCAGCATGCAGCAGCTCTCTCCTTGCCCACTCTGTCTCCCCACACCATGGCTATTCCAGCCCCTGCCCCTGAAAGTGACAACAAATGCCCCGCACTCCTACTGGTCATGATGCTGGTCCTGTAGCCCCAGCATGCCCCCCTGCCCAGGCCCCAGGAGAGCCATGCATGTGCCAGTGGGGGGCAGGCACCAGATATGAGAGGCCCTGGCTGACCACCTCCTCCATCAATTTTGATTTTAGCTCGCCTACACCACTGCCCAAAGACCCCTAACCTCACCTGCCCACATGGAACCAGAGCAAGTGGCAGGCCTGGGCAGCAGTAGACCTGTGGTCACCTGGGATGGGGGCTGGGCCAGGGCTCCTGGTGGCTGGAAGCACTGCAGGACCTCCTCTTAGGCCCAAGAGGGGGCCTGCTGCTGGGCATTGGGAAGCTTCCAGGCAGAAATGTGAGACTAGGGTTGGCAGCTGAGCAGCAGGTGGCATAAAGGTGACAGCCAGGGCTAGAACAGTGTCCAGCACTTGGCAGTCATTATCCATGGCTTGCATTGCCTGGCTCAGGATAGCATTCTGCTCCCACAGCACCTGAAGCTGCTCAACCCGGAACTCCCGGTCCCATAGGTGATGAATTGGGGGGCACATGCCCCCCGCCTAAAATTGGCCCTTGCCAGCCACAGAGTAGGGAGTGCTGGTCGGTGCCCCCCCCCCGAGAAGTGGCACTTCCAGCAGCAGTGATTGGCCACTGGGGAACCCTCCCCCCCCATTGATGATGGGCAGCTGGTGCCCCCCGAGACCCAGGAGGCATCAGTTGCCCATGATCAGTCTCGCTCCTCCTGGTTCTGGTCCCATGCCTCTTCACACCAGTTTCATTTGCCCTCACAGATGACATCCCCTACCTGCCAAGTCCATGCATCCTCTACATGCTCTTCTAAGACGGCCACCAGCTGCTGGAGGAGAATGATGCAGTCCATTGTGTACCTCTGGTGGAGCCAGCACATCCTCAGTACCCTGGCTATGGGTGCCAGCAACCCTGATGCTGCATCCCAGCTGTCAAGTGTGGCCTCTCCCCTTTGTCCAACTGCAGGACTTGCAGATTCATGAGACAGAAGCATCTTGTGAGAGTTTGCAACATTTCAGAGATAAGATACTCTGTACCAGAGCACCGTTTTAGAGATAGTTTCATAGATGTTAGGAGCTGGAAGAGCCCTTACAGATCATCAGGTCCAGCCCCCCTGCACTTGGGCAGGAAAAACTGCTGGGGTCAGATGATCCCAGCAAAGTGGGCATCAAGATGCTTTTTGAAGATCACCAGGGTGGGTGACTATACGACCTCTTGGGGGAGCCTGTTCCAAACCCTAGGTAAAATGCTCTGTGCACTACCCAGCCATAGTCAGGAATTAAGCTTGCATGGGTGCCCAGGGACCATGGTAAGTCAGTTGGGCACCAGCTGAGCCCCCCATCCCCATGCACCCCTGCTGGGGCTGGTGGGCTGCTGGAAGTAGGCTGCAGGTAGCCTACTCCCCCACCCTGTTTCCAGAGCAGGACAGGCCAGGATTCTGGCAATACATGCTGCTGCAGCTCCATACCCCACTGCCCCCCCACCCTCTGCACGCCAACCGTTTTGCTGTGCTGCTGCCAAGCCCATGGTGCCTGGGCTTCGGGCTTGCAGTCAACTAGAAAGAGGAGCTGCCTATGCTTCTGTCCACCCTGCAGGGGGCCTTTCTGAGAAGCCCCAGGGCCAGGCCCCCACAGCACTGCCACTGTGGCCCCTGCTGCACGGGCCCCAAGCAATACACAGTGATCTGTTTGGGCAGACACTGTGAGGTGCCCAACGTACTACACATTGGTACTGTTAATCCCCATGGTGCCCCAGGCACACATGCATTCCTGGTATGGGACTGTTGCAGAGCACGTGGGTGCTCTGCACCTAAAAGCAGAATTGGCTCAGAGAGACCCCTAGTGGTGAGAAGAGGGAGGCCCAACTGTCAGTCACCAGGGCAGCCCAGGTGCTGTTTGCTACAACCAAGGGAACCAGCTGACAGGAAGGGGCAGGGCTTGGCCCTTCTTAAACCCAGGCATGGGGCCAGGAGGCTGCCAGAGGGGAACTGCCCAAGGAGGGGGGAGCTCTGCCAGGGCATTGAGAAAGGAGAGGAACGACTGCATGAACCTCCCTTGGTTGCTGCCATAAGGGGGAGTATTTTTCCCAGTAGGGCTAGAATGCCGGGTTTGACCAGACTGTTTATTTTTATTTTATAGGCTAGGGACTTTGTGTTTTTTTTGTGTTTACCGTTTTGACCGGAGGACCGGGTGAGGCTATAAGGGGTCAGAGGAGGCCTCATAGGAGCTCCACAGTAGCATGGGGGCCCTGGCATCAGAAAGGGCGCAGTGGTTTGGGGTGGGGTACATTGACCCCAGCTCAGAGCAAGAGAGGGGTCAGTGAGGAACCCCCAGAATGAGAGGGGACACCGTGAACCCCTAGAGCAAGAAGGGGGTGGTGAGGAAGCCCCAGAGCGAGAAGGGGCAGCGAGAAACCCCAGAGCGAGAGAGGGGCAGTGAGGAACCTCCAGAATGAGAAGGGGGCGGTGAGTAACCCCAGAGCATGGGGTAGTAGTGAGGAGCCCTGGAAGGAAAGGAGAAGGCCAAAGCATAACAGGGCCTAGGTCAAACCACATCAGTTCCATCTGAGAGGCTTGGGCTGTGGTGTAGGGGAGGAAAGGAGCCACAGGTAGCGCCCCCTGGCACTGGGGCGCATAAAATGGACAGCCTTCCGCTGATTACACCAATCAATTAATTATTTAAGACCAAGGTATGGCAGGCAAGTAAGCAGGTGGTTGGCCCATTACAAGAGGGCAGAGTCACTCTCGAAAAGGCTCCGATAACGATACTCCTGTCACAGGGACCATGATCTATGATGGTGTGGAGGGCAAGCCTGGGCTGCCCCACAACCCCTGCTGCTGCCTGGAGAGCTACCTGTGACTGTGCTATGTATCCCTGCCTCCTACCCCCCCCCCCCCCCAGTCAAGAAGGACATCAGCACCTGCATTGATGTGTTCCTTTGCATGAGGCCCATGGCTACCTAGCTGCAGGGGCATGGGCTGCTGAATAAAGTTTAGCATCGCCTTCCGCCTGAGTGCTGTGGTGGGGAACTCAGGGCTAGGGCAGTGCTGGTGGGCCGAGTAGGGATAGAGGGCTTACCATGTAGCCAGTGCTGTCACAGCCAGTAGCTTGGCGTGGACCTCCCTGCTGCTGATGGTGTGTGGCCGGTGTCCTTGGCTTATGGAGTGTGGTGTGCATGTGCCCAGTTGTTGTCTCCCCCTCCCCCCTGAGAGGAACTGGCACTGCTGGGAGCCAGTGGTGTCATGGCCAACCATGCCTCATGGCTGGCCATGGGGCTGTGGAGCTGGTGAGGCAGACACTGGCTAGGGCTCCCTCAGCTACTGCAGAAACTGCAGCTAGGGAGCTGGGCAGGATGGGCTGCCGGGCACCCCAGGGGTCCTCCCCCAGGGATGCCATGCTGGGGCAGGGCTCAGGGTAGGCAGCCTGTGCTGGTGTATACTGTACAGCTGCAGCCTGGATCCCAGGGCACAAAAATGGCATCCAGTTGCCACATAAAGGGCATGGATTTGCGGGTACAGCTGGACCCATGTTTATGGTTGGTCATACCCACTGTGTCCACAAGTCCTTGACCTTTATGTGGCACTGCTGCACTGACCAGTTGTACCCTCGCTCCTACATCTGGCCTGACAGTGCCTCATAATTATGCATGTTGGAGTGCCTGCTCTGCTCAAACTGGCACTGCACTTCTGCCTTGCTCCACAGTGCCATGAGGTTGCCAGTCTCCTCCTTGGTCCAGTTGGGGCCCTGAGTAGAGGGCATGGGTACATCTGGAGACAGGGAGAAGACCATGATGGGTTCCATGCTGGCTCTTTGGGCCCCTGAATGGCTGTCCCTGAGCTGCCGGGTCTGAATAGCTGCTAGCAGTGCCCAGCGGAGGGCCACGGCATGGGATAGTCAGTTGCACAATGCAGAAAATGCCCCTCAGCAGCTGTAGGTGCAGGGCAGGCTGCTGGGGGTGTGCTGCAGGCAAGTGGTGCCAGCTGTGCTGGCCAGAGGCTGCTTGCATGTGGCCCTGGGAGCTGGCAGACCTGGCCAGAGGCTGCAGCAGCATGCAGCACCCTGCTAGCCTGGAAAGCATTGTCCTGGCAGCTGCATGGCAGTGGGGTGCTAGGCAGCAGTGCTGGGGTGATGGCAGGCAGGCAAGCAGGCAGGCACCAAGGCTGTGGCTTGCCAAGGGGGACACAAGGGCCTGTAGTGCTCTCAGGTTCCCTGTCTGTGTGCCCCAGGGCTCAAAATGTCTATAGGCTTTTATAGCCACAGAGGCATCTCAAACCTGGGCCAGGAGAGACTCCCAGCCTACAGCCCCCTAGTGGCTGGGCAGACCCAGAAGCAAACTTGCTCCCAGGTTGCATCTATACATGTGCATTTGCAAGTAGCAAGTTGAAGCAGGATTAAGGGTTTTTACTGTGCAGTAAGCACGCACACATGTAGATGTGTGCACTTGCTGTGCAGTAAACTACACTAATACGCATTACTGTATTCCATGTAGATGCACCCAGTGTCTCTCACTGGTATTCTTATTACAGGTTTAACACCAAGGCACAGCTCAGACTACACTGAGAGACTGGCATGCAGTGGATTCAGGCCTGTGCATGCTTCTATGTACCTCTCCATTATCTAGCATAGTGATTCGCAAGCATTTTTAGATTCAAGACACCACTCCAAACCTTTGCAAAATTTAGCAGCACCCCCTTTAAAAAAATGAATTAAAACATATTATGCCTACAATAGGTTTATAAATATATAATTCATACATTAGTAAAGGATTAGATCATTATATTTGTGCCACTGCCATGGCCATGGTAGAATTGTGCCATATACCTCCTGCAAAACTAAATCAGGAAGTGGCTATTGCAGGAACACATACTCTTGACAGAGCCCTTGCCAGTCTGACCATGCACAGTGTCTCCCAGAAACAGAGCTCTGCTGGGAAAATGGGATTGTCCTGCATGACTCTGTTTTCAAGAGGTATGTTGGAGCCAAACTGGGAAAAGCTGCAGCAGAAGTCATGCCTGCCTGCATAATGTAATGCAGGTATATGCACCCTTCTGCTGCAGCAACTTCTCAGTTCAGCTCTGATGGGCCTCCTGAAAACAGGGCAATTTCACCTGGGAGGGTAGTGGCGGCAATGATGGTGCTGTAGTACCCTGGCAGCTTTTCATGGCACCTTGGCTGAGAATCGTTGATTTGGGAACCTGTGACTGACTTTGTGCCCAGATCCGACTCTGAGCCTATAGCTTATAGGGAGAGTGCCCTGCTCCCGAGAGATCAGAATACAGCTGCATCATTTGCATACTCATGTCCACCAACCTGTGGAGTATGGTGCCGCTGCCACTAACCCCATTCTGTTTAATGTTTTAGAGTTAATCTGTGAGGATGAGCAATACAGACCTTTGTGCTAGTTCTGGGAGGCTTGAGGGTATCCAAGGTGAGTAGAGATTGCCTGCTGCAGTCTTCTGCCTCTTGGCTTGTTCACATATGCATGGTAGTTGTGGCATGCAGTCTGTTGTGGTGATATATGGTGACTAATGCAGAACTCTCTGGAAGGAGAAGGATCTGCCTACATATCTTTGTGGTTTCTATGAGGGCTCTAATAAGAAGGAGCTTCAGGGAAAAGACAGTTTTATGTGCCACCAACATTTGTGGGGAAGGGAACATTTTGGGGCTCAAAGGTGCTGTTCTTGGTATTCTACTCATCTCCTGCCTGCCTGAACTGGACTGCCCCAATCAGTCTGATCTCTGTGTACTGCTCTGTGAAGATGCACACACTGTCCCCTTTGTCTGCACAGAGAGGCTTGCCACATAAATGTGAATGGCAAATTTAAGCTACCTGGGTGTCTTCGTTGACTCTCCAAGGATCTTAAACACCTGACCAGGTCATTCTGAATTGCCCTCCTGGGCCAGGCTTAAAACCGTTACAAAGGCAATGAATAAGGCAAAGCACAATCCAATCTGAATCCTGGCTGCAGCATGTAACTGTTTGTCAGATTTCAATCCAATAGGTTTGTGAAAGGCTAAGAAATATTTGCAAGGTTAGTAGCAACTGGCTTATTCTTCAGACAAAACTGCACAGCAATAAATCCATTCATGAAGACATTAATTCACACTTAGCACATAATGTGCTGACATTTTCAGTTTACTTTAGACTCTACTGTCAAAGTAATTTCAGACTATAGCAGTGCAGCAAAGTACAAAACAGGCTGCAAAGCACCTTTCAACGAACACATTTCCACGCCAGTTATCAGTGTTACAAATGTACGGATGATGGAATATTTTTATTGTTATGCTGCCACTCATATTTTGTTTGCCATTGATCTTATGTCAGATTAACATTACAGGGAAGATTCTGAGTGACAGCTTGAGTAGAACAAATGTTAAACATAAACTACTGTTTCCCTTGCCTCTCCATCTTGTCATCTTTCTTCAAAATCCTCACAAACTGATTGTGCTGGACCTAGTGTATTTAGTTTATTAATAACCTACTGCACCAACATTTTTTCCTCTAATGTAAAATTTAAAAATGAATGAACTATGTAATGACAACACAGCTGTACTTACATAAGATAACTCATCACCCAGTACTCTCCCGATAAAATAAAGAGCCATACTCACATCAGTGACACTCAATATAGTCAAACACCAGGGTCGAAACAAACAAAACCCCAAAACTTCTGTAATGAACAAACAAAACTCAATTTATGCTGATACAACCCGACAGGATTTTTTTTAAATCAAAAAAAAAAAAAAAAAGAGAGAAGAGCCAAACACTACATTATAGCCGCTACAGACTTCACTTTTTCTACTGGATTAAGTGAATGAAGTACAGATACTATGATAATGGACTGCAATATAAAACCTTTAAGATGCCTAGATAAAAGTTACTTATTTTTGAAATTCTTCAGTGTGTCTGAAATTGAAATATTCTTTAAGTTCAATGAATGCTTTGTGATAGCCTCATCAGGACAGGAACACAATGGTTCATTAGCAATCACTCCCAGACTTACATAGGTCATGAGCCAGAATAGCTCCATTGAAGCTAATAACAGTCACTGAAGTTCCTGGCTCATGAGAGCAATCTTCACCTCATGTCTCAGCAGCAAAGAAAGCCATTTATGCATTCTGCACCCACAAAATCCATCTTTATGATTTGCAAGGGATGAAGCAGTCAGTGAGGAGAAAATGATATCCAAATAGTCATTTACCTTCTCCTTTGGTCCTATAGTTGATACAAGATAATAATAAGGTAAGGTGACTGTTCCCTCCTTTTCCAACCTGGCTGTCAGGCAGGAAGACAAAGATGACTTGAGAGTTGTAGAGCTCGTGTGTGATGTAGAAGGCCAGGAGCTCATTTTTTATGTTGATGGCAGTCAAACTTCTCTGTTGGATTCGTTTGCCACCCATAACTTTCTGCAGGTGAAAATTGGGTTGATGCCGAGTAAATGGATGTATTCAGTAACCTGGGTAATGTGTACCAAATGCGCATATGGATGTCAGTCAAAACATCCAGCACTTTCACACTCTTTTATTCTCCTGTTATCTAGGAACTTTCGGCATTATTTCTAGCCAGAACTATACATGGGATCTTTTACAATAAATTTTGAGTATCTTTTGGTATCCTATTCTATCAGTGCTTGGGTAATTTGATTTACCATGTGCTTCAATTCTTCTCTCTCAGATATGGAACACAATTACACTCATTTGACATTGGAAGCTAACCAACAGCAGGTGTCCTCATAAGCCCTCATGTCCAGAAGAGGCAATTCCTTTCTTCCAGTACTTGACAATATTTACACCTTAGATTGTTGCAAATC
The DNA here is from genome assembly GCF_052110815.1 of Crocodylus siamensis. Lineage (NCBI taxonomy): Eukaryota > Metazoa > Chordata > Crocodylia > Crocodylidae > Crocodylus > Crocodylus siamensis. The sequence continues at coordinate 68,021,425 of NC_143397.1, read as the reverse complement.
TTTTCATCAAGGTTTACCTTGTCCCCTGCTGTGGCAAAGATATAATAGACAGCTACAGAGTGCTTCGCACACATCAAATCAGTCAAGAGAGCTGCACACATGTTAATCTCCTTGCTGATTCAGCGCCCCAAAGGAATCAAGCTGTCTTTCAAATCTTGGTCCGTCACATTCTTAGGCGAGTCTTTCTTCCTCTAGAATGTCAGACCTGTCATCTTTAAGCGTGCAGTTACGAAGGAGCCATTGTTGAGGGGAGAACATTTTTAACATGCTGCAAGTTTGATTTTATCTGAATTAACTGTCTGCCTGCCCTTCATAAACCAAGTTATGTTTGTATACTCTGTCATGTCCATAAGACTGTTGTCCATACAGCTCATATACTTAAAAACACAAATCTTCAATTTGCCTCAAGAAATTCATACATTAGACATAGGATCCTCACCTCTTATTCTGAAGTCATCTTTCAACACTCTGGTGACTGGAGCACATGTACTTCTTCACACTTTGATTTCCATTTCTCATGCACACATGGAGGACTGGAGGCCCCATTTGAGGTATCACTATTCCTAGCTGTCAGATATTTTGTAAGTTTTCCTGTTTTTCTAAAAGCCACAGCTCAGGTCAGCTGGAGTGCAAAGCTTATTACTTGTATTTAAAAATTAAAGCATTGCCAAAGGAAAGATAAGGACTGAGGACGTTGACAGAAATTCAGAATTTCATTCCTAGCAGTACTTGCTTCTCTATTTCCATTTGTTATTTTTCTAATCTCTCATCATTGGTATGTTCCTTGAAGGCATTGTTGTATAAAGCCTGCAAGCAAGCGCAGGGCATTGAACAACACATCTCCTTGGAAGTCAATGACAGTTGCAATATTAAAACACAACATAATGATGAAAAGTGACCCAAAGTGACTGCATTTTATTCCATCAAACTACATCCTGGCCTCTCACTTTATATCACCCATCATATAATAACTACAAAATTAACTGGTATAATTCCAATGTTGCAGCTAATCTGTTTTGGGGAAATAATGTCACTGGAAAGTTTGCTATCAAGTAATGCTTCTTGTATTTTTTTTTTAAACTCTGTGGAAACCCAATGTTAGGCATTAAAATCTTTCCACCAAGCCAAGGTGACACAGCTGATAAGAAATGATGAAGAGGAGAGAAAAATGATTAATTTAACCATTGTTGGCCAGTCTCCTTTAGGACTGCATACTTTAAGGACTGCCTAATGTAATGTTTGGATGATGTATAAAAAGCCTACAAGTGAACTTAATGAAGACTTAACGACTGACTTCTTCCATGAAGCTCTAAAACACTAACCCATAAAAAGCCACTAATAGCCTTCTTCAACTCAACACTGTTTAAAAACCAAAAATTGAGATGACATTAACAATATAGCCCTGACCTGTGCTTCTCTGAATTGCTCAGGGTGTCTTATGTTACTTGTGCTGGCTTTCAAAGTCTGAGCTAGCTCATGTTGAATTTAAAGGAAGATGCTTGATTTTGAAAATATTTGAAACAGGGCCTAACAGGGTGCAGGGGCTTCAGGCCAGAGACCATGTCTAATGCTTGTACAGCATACAGCCCATTGCTAGTACCTGGCAAATAATAAAGAATGATACATGTTAATTCTCACATTTATTTCCACATTTCTAATCTCTGAATTTTCTTTGAAAACAAGAAAAATCCATTAAAAATGTTATACCGATTTTGGACATTATTTGACTTTTCCTAATTGCATTAAGTCTAGGTGTTTGAACACTATAAAAGTGGGAAGTTGGAAGGTGACAAGAGCACATCTCAGAAGTGCCTGAGCACATACACATGGTCTATTGCTATGAACACTGTTTTTATTTCCTTTATACAAAAAATAGAAATAACAGACAAAACATACTTGACCAAAAAAACCCCCAAACCAAAAAACAATGCTACTGCCTTGGTCTCATCCAGGAGCCAATCAGGCAGAGTCCTGACTGAAATTTTTACAGTATGTCATGAAGAAAGGGAAATATAGTCATATTACAGTTTATCCATGCAATAGATGAAGTACAAAATGTGCTCAGGGGCCAGATGATTGTTCTAGAGGTTGCCTGTGTTATTATAATTTCCAAACCATTACTTTACTCACTCATGCCTTTAAACACTGGACATTGCAAACAAGTTCAATATCATAACACAATATCATAAAAAAGGGTTTGTATATGGTCTTGCTGCTACAAATTAAGGCATCCTAACAGTCTGTTGTTTTGCTGGTGAGAGTTGTGTCTCGTATTAGTGTTTTAAAAGGATATAGTTCAGGCATTTCAAATCACGCTTGAAGGGAGATAGTGAGACACCATGAGATGTAATTTAAAGAAAGAGCTCCTGTAACTCTGGCTCTTCAATTCTTTTTTGGTTGCAAGATTTCTGCCTTTTCCTGTTCACGTTGTTATGCCTGGGAAGAAAAGAAGAAAATTATTCAGGGTCTTACCATTAACTCGGAATATATTGGTTAGTGCTCATTTATCTTGTTATATACAGATTTAAAGTTTTGAATGGTAATGAATTGTTCTTTTGGAGTCTCTAAACATGTTTTACTGACTCTCAGCTTAATACTATTTGCAGTCCAACTGACTTCCTTTTGCTTCTCTTGCAAACGGATTTGTGTGCACAGACACATAACCCTAATTGTACAAATGGGGCCGTCGTAAACCTCTGTGTAGATTAGGGCACGAATAAAATCTTTAATGAAAATTCATATAGTGTTAAACAATTCCCAAGTCCCAGCGAAAGACCATGGGAATTGGACTCCTACTTAAATCACATAAAGAGTTTCAGAAAATATTATACCGTAACAAAACAATAATTATACCATCAGCTTATTTAGGCAAGGACAGGATCTTATTTGTAGACTGTAACTGTTAACAATTTTTTCAGTTTTATTGTATAAAGATTTTTATCTGAAACACTAGTAAGGACCCCTTCTGTACAATGTGTGTATTAATATCCTTAATACCTCATGTAACTGGTTTTGAAAGGTGCATACTATTTATTTTCCCAAAATGTTACCCTTTCAATTAAAGCAGCAAAACTAAACAGAAGCCCACCCCCAACAAAAACCCTTATAAAGAAACCCATGCAAATTATTACATAGCAAAAACAATTCAGCTCAGAATATTCCAGTGCCTTTTATTTGACTTTGCTGTAAAATGTGAACTCAAACCTGTTCTGATTCTCATCAATGAAGTCCTTCGATGAAAAAGTCTTGGGCTGGATTTTCAAAAATGCTGAAAAGGGGTTAGAAATCCAACTCCCATTTTCCAAATGACTTGCATGCGCTCTTAAAAATCCTCCTTTTGTTTCCTTCCTAGCAGGAAGACTCCTGCAATACAATCAGCACATAGGCCAGATCCTGGGATGAGGTTAAATTTCACAAAGCACAGGTCAAGGGTGTGCCTCTGAAAAGGTGGCTTTAAGCTCATATTTTCACAGCCCTGATTTTTCTCCAAGTCAGTGCAGGTTTGCTGGGTCCTTTAATTTATCCCATACTTCAATGGGCACAGAGGGCTGAATGTGCACTGAGCACAGGGCTGTATTAGCCACACACTCCTCATGGCTGGTTTCATTGCCACAGGTAGTTTACAGGAGAACAATGTGGGAACGATGCAGTCAGAAACCTTTAGCTAAGTACAGACATTATACTTTTAACGATATATGCGATCAGACACCAGTTTATACCCATAACAGAACAGAAGTTTGGCACGCACAGACTGGTTTAAAAATGCTGGAACCTGACCCTGCCACCGAAGGGCAAATGTGTATTCTGTTTGCTACTGATCTGAACTACACCGGTAACGGAAAACCAAGCAACTTAGATCAATTCCACCTCAGGCTTTTTGAATGTCTGGACCAAGTCTTCTTGTTCTAAAACCCTGCTTGGTACTGATGACCAGTTATTCCTCATGCCCACACTTACAGTGAAGGACGAACAAAGAGAAAAATGGGGTTTAAAAAGGAAAACCAGCAAAAAGTTTTCTCCTGCAAATTATTCTGCTGCTCTTGTATTTACCAGGCATTGCTGACTTCAGCTGCCTGCAGTGTTTGATTTGTAATATTTTTTAAGGGTTTTAAATAGAGATTTTGGGGTAATGCACTACTATTTTTTTAACGTCACTGAATTATGCTGGGTGAGCCCTATCACCCTTCCCAATGTGTGGGTCACACAGAACCGAAATCGATCTCCTTCAGACATACGGCTCAAACAGCTTCCATGTTACAGCTCTGCAACTGCTCCATGATCTGTACAAGGGATTCAGTTTTTGTAGGTCCCAGAATGGCTGGTTCATAACGTATGACTATGAAAGCCCGGACCAAGGAACTGTATTTAGCTACCTCTCTTTTTTGGGCTTAAACATACCCATCAACAATGTCAAACATAGCACAGCTTTGAACGAGTTAGTTTGGGTTCTGAAAACAGTACAAGGGGGCTAGATAGCCCTGAGAAGGGCTTATTTGCTCTTTGGAGTGATATGCAAACCTGCTTCAGCTACCTAAGCCAGTTCATATAGAGTTACTTCAGGTATCTCTGCGTGGCACTGCATGATACAGTGTAGACTTGGCCATTGAAATTTGCAATTCACCATGCTGGTGTTACAGGGAACTTTAGTGCTTTTTATTTGTGTTTTTACAGTTCCCAGTTCCTGCCAGCCTGAGGGATAAAAAATTCACTCGGATTTCTAGTTTGCGTCTCTTGGTCGCAAGGTGAGACTGACTACTGTTTGTACTGTGAGACCAGTACATACCATTCCCTTTGCACAGAAGGCACTGCTGACTTGGCATAAGTGATCTTCAGACCAGTTTTGTACTCTTACTTCCAGACTTGTCATCTACTGGACCCAAGAACTTACATTGCTGAAAGTTACTGTTTATTAGACACTTGGCATTTTAGAAGCATATACCATTAATGACCAGGGATCCCACAATGGTGGATTTCCTTACTGCACTAGTACATTAGATGCTAGCTGCCACAGGCTAATACAGAGTGGGGTTATCATATGTCTGGGTTTTCCTGGACATGTCCTCTTTTTTGGCCCCCTGTCCTCGTGTCCAAGCAGGTTCTTAAAATGTGAGCAAATGTCCAGGTTTTTTGCTTTGTTTCTGCTTTCCTGGACACTAGCAACTTGGCTGCCTGAGGCTGGGAGCAGCGGGCAAGGTGATTAGCTGTCAGGGGTCCCGTGCGCTGCATACGGCCCCTGGCAAGCTGTTCCCAGGTAAGAGACAGAGCGTGTGTATGTGTGTGTGCATGCACACAAGCACATGTGCAGGAGCTGCATGGGCAGCAGGGTGGGAGGGGTGGGTGGGCGGGCAGGGTACTGTGGGTCAGGAGCAAGGGGCACCAGCAGGGCTGGGGGCTGAGGATCAGGAGTGAGGGGCACTGGCAGGTCTAGGGGAGCAGGGACTTAGGAGGGAGGGGCAGAAGCAGGCAACAGGCATAATACTGTTCTCTTCCCCCCCCACAGATGTCCTCTTTTTTGATACTGGAAATATGGTAACCCTAAAGAGCCTTTTACTGATAAGATGCATCAGTTCTCAATTTAATCTACTACAGATCTCAAATGACTTAAACTGTGAAAACTAAACACCTCATTGGCATCTAGGGTACAAATAATTGCTAACATTTGTTTGGATTTGTAATAATCAAAAACTAACCAGTCCTTTTAAAAAAGAAAGACATTCTCTACAACTGGAATTTAATTTAGGCTATTCAGAAAACTATAGTGAATCTCATTTTAAAAAGGCACTGGAAATTTTAATAAATGTCTTGGCTATCAAATTATGGCCAATTTGGAAAAGTAAATAGCCAACAGAGCCCCTGACATAACTGAGTTTTTTAAACACATCAATAAATCAAGCAAACAAAACTACATCCCCAAAACATAAAACATAAGTGAAAAAAAGAAAAGAAAATGAAGACACAGGGCTGAATGGGAATGAGACTGATCTCAAATAATTATTTATCACATGCTAATAAAATCCCACATACAAAGCAAGGGTACAAAGACTAGTACTCTGTCAAGAAAAATAAGCCATGGATCTAAAGACCTGCATAGGGTTACAACTGCAGAGATTACTACTCCCTTTTTCAGGAAGGTTTCTCTCTTTGAGAGCAGTTGTGTAATGCCTCAATCAGAATTACAGTCTTCCAAACCCTTCCAGGGGAAAAAGTGATACTCTTCCTAATGACTGGGAACATGAAAAATGATGATTCTTCTGCTGGCCCGCTGATTCTCACAGGCCATGCGCTTTGATGTGGTAGAGAAACAACAGACACATACTTACTCACTTTGAATGTTAAAAAATCATGAGAGACTAAAACGTATTACAAGGTTATCGTAAAAAACTGAAAAACCCTTAAAAACATACTACTTTCTGGCCTACTTTTTGATTTCTGACTTTTGGAAGAATCTCCCCTGTTTTAGAATTTGTTTCAGGAAATTCCTTCATCCTGTAAGGAATAAGGCATGTTCACATCAACAAAGGAGTCTGCTGTTTTCACTCCTGGATAGTAGGGGAATGCTTCCCAAAGCATGAGCCACACATCCCTCCTCTGTACTCTGATCTCTGCAGCTTCATCCTGAAAGCAGGCACTACCTCTTGCCTCCCTTTTTCCATGGCTGCTGAGAACTTTTCCCTTCAATTCACACTAGGTGGCATGGACCCCTGCTCAACTCCTTTCCTCTCCCTGCATGTTCCCATAGCCAGTTCTACAGCAGTGCACTCAGGTCAGGGTTGGTTCCCTGTAGGCAGGAGATTGGGTGAGACGCACATGGCCTTGGGATAATTTTTTCCTTCTCACCCATGCCATTCCTTCTTTGATTCTCTTCCTTCTATACAGAGCTGGGCATGGGAACAAACTGCCCCAACACTTGCTTCTTCATTCTCCATCTCTTCTGGGGACAAAGCAGCACAAATAAGGGAGAAAATTTCATCTGTGCAGCACAGTAAGCAGAGAAAAGTCTTTACTGGGATGGCTAAACACTGCAGTCCAAAGTCTGCAGCTCAGTCTCCCAGTAGAGGCCTCTACTGATGGCAGCCAGGACTGGAGCATCAGTTACTGCTCCAGCAGAAAGCCTGTGCTGCCAGGAACTTCTCACGGGAGGCCAATTTTAATGCAGCGAGGTTGTGAGCTGGCAATCTTAAATGATGGTTCTAGCTCAGGGACAACATTAAGGGCCTCATAACTCTCAAAAGTCCAGGAATCTTGGATGTTTGGCTGGAAAATGTCAACCGATTCTATGAGACAGTTTCATACTTAATACATTTCTTACATTAGAATAGGTTGAAAGTAAAAGAGGAGAAAACTATATACAAAGTGTTGCAAATGTCTGGATTCTGATTTCATTGACAGTGATTTGAGATCAGAAGCAGATCCTAGTTTGAGCTATTAAAATGAAGTTTCTCATAAGTCAGAAGTACCCGGGCTATAAACAAATCTAGATACAAGCTCAATACTTTTTAGAAAGGGATGTTTTAAAATAATGTACACTCCTGATGTACTAAAAAAAGATATTTTAAACTTTTCAAATGTTCAGTCAATACCTTAAAGGAATCATGCTGGTTATGTTCATGTTCAATTAAGGACTTTAAATCCTGATGAAACCAAAAAAACTACTCACAAAGTTGCTTGCAGTTGATCAAAAATGATGGGGCCATTTATAGAATATTTTCTTTTAAAACAAACATGTATCTTATCCAATGCTGCTTTTTCCTAGGTATGTTTATGGATCCTGAGGGACTGGTCTCTGTCTGCCTGACAATCCTAACAGAGTATACTTAAATAAGAAAGCTTAAACTCGTGGTCAAAATCATAAGACTTTGTTTTAACAAATTTAATTTCTTCTCAAGTCTGAGGCAGTGTGAGGAGAACACTATACTTTATGTTCAAAATATGACTGAAGGTTGATCTGCCCTTCTCATGAGAGGAAATTTAATTTCCATTCTCATCTGGTACTTGATTTTCATTCAACGGAGACTAAGGTCTATGCCAAACTGAGCTAAAACTGCATGGTGGATTTACGAGCATGACTACTTTTAATGCATGCTTAGCACTGAAATCTCTCAGCTGGTTCGCTTGTGACATTAGCAAAAAAAATCGACCACAAGTTTTTGTGTTTCTAGGAAACGAAGCATCAGCCCCATGCATTCCCTCCTCTCCCAAAACCCCATGCCACATTCATCATTTAATCTCAGGTGTGAATGATTTAACGAGCACATGCAATTAGGAAAAAACAAACAAACAACAGCAAAGCCAAACATTTCATTTTGCATCAGCACATACCAAGCATAGTTATAGAGGCGTTCTTCAATCAACGTGCTAGAAGAAAGATTGGTGTAACTGGAGTAATGCCCCTAGGGAAGTACAATACATAAATCAGTTGAAAACATGCAAAGAGCTTATCACATGCATAATATATACTGCCCTATTAAAAGGAAACATGCAATCAAAAGACTTCAGTAGGGTATTTTTAACAAGGAAAACTTTAAAAGAAGTTACTTTTGAAACCATATGCCTTCAAAGCCTACTACTTTGTCAAGGTAAAGAAAGTTCACTGCCTGTGTTGTGCATCTCTTGAATAGCTGTGGAACTCCAATATTTCCAAGTGAATTTCATATTTAACAAAGACAACATGTAAACAAAGCACCTTCACATTCAGCAAGCATTTTGTAGACCAGAGGCCAGATCCTATTCCACCTGGTAGGCAAATAAGTGACTTTAGGGGCCTAAGTACAAGTCTATTTCACCCTGCTTGAGGGCCTAGTCAGTGCAGAAGGTGGCTTGGTCCTTCTTTTCCTCACTGCTTTTTTATGACTCAGTCTTAAGGGTATGAGGATGATGTGTTACAGAAGCAGATCAGTTCTAAATGACTTGATCAGGAATCACACTTAAGCACCTGAGTCTGTGCAAATGCTTAATGGATGGAAAAGAATGTGGTCCTAAGTGTCATGCTGCATGCAATGACTGATAGGGTCAAAATTTCTTTTCAAATGGCTTAATCTTACTTAGTGAGCATGGCAAATCATTTATGAGCTCATGCTGTCAGAACATTTTTGATCCTCTTATCTCAGTGAAATACTGGAATCCATCCTTTTTGAAAGGGTTGGATTTTATGGTGTTAAAATTAATTCTGTGTTTAAACGGCAGCTCAACTAAACAAAATGTAAGACAGCTTAAGGCTCAGATTTGTGTCCCTTACTCCTGCTGAACAGTTCTAAGCAAACTTTATTGTGTGGTCCCCTCTTTGGTCCTTTTTGTATACTTTCATTTAATATTTTGGCATGACATGCTCTATAGATACTGAAGTCAAATGTAATGTCACCCACAAGATGCTCTTTCCACTCTTCCCCCTTTTTAATATCTGAATGTACTTTTTCCTTCCACCTTGTCTTGTTTGTTCTGAATGAGATTTTTATATGGCTGATAATTCCTCCCTCTTTTCTCCCTTCATCCTTGCCCCCCTTTATGTTTTATATTAGTTTTTTTTCTAACTTTCAATTTCATCTTTTTCTGGTCATCCTATTAATCCTTCCTTCTCACATGTCACTTATCCCTCACACTCAGATTATTAGCCATGACACCCCTCATATTTTCAGTTCTCCGCCCCTTTAGACATGATCCTTCCCATACATACACACTGCACTCGCATTCTTTGCCTTGGTGCATCCCTTTCATGTTCTCTCTACTTAAAGGAAGACATTTCATTTGGGGGATGGGGTTCTTATCCCTTTTTCAAACATGGGAGTACTTCACTTGAGCAGAAGCAACCAAGATAGGATGCTTATCTTGCTGGGATCCTATGACCCCAGCTGACTTCCTGCCCTTTGGGCACGGGGCTGGACTCGATGATCTCCCAAGGTCCCTTCCAGCCCTAATGTCTATGAAATCTATGAAATCTTTTCCCTGTGTCTTACAGAAAATACATTTAGTTGCGTCTCAATGATGCGTGCAACGATCACAGTCCACTCTGCCATGAATACTCTCAGATGATAGGTATCAGTTAGGTGCTCTTCTTGGAGAGCAGGATATGTAAGAGGAAGAAACCTGAAGCTGAGAAGGGTTTAGGAAAGGCCTTATGCAACGCATGGGACAGTACCAGAGCCCAGAGTGATGTAGGGAAGAGCAATGCGGCCAGCAGGTGATGTTGATCTTATTTTTTCCTGATTTATTTTTTGCCACTCACTCAATCCTGGCAGTCATGGCTTTAGTCCAGGGCTGGCCTGAATTTATTTACTCCTTAGAAATCCAAAGGAATTCAAATTTATGTTCTCATTCTATGAGCTGGCATTCATAATATTGATAAAAAATCCTCTTGGGCAAAATTTACCCCTGTGCAGATGGCTTGGCACAGAGCCAGTGCATCACTAAAGGCAGTGGAGGACTTACAGGATGCAACTTTATGCATGGGGTACATTTTACCCTCCTCAATTCCTTCTCCACCTAAAATGCCCTTAATAATGAAAGTGAAATATGATCTGCATTCTGCAGTTTTTTTTTACCAGACCAGCACAGAGTATTGTGCATGAGGGTATGAGTGATTGAGTATGTGTGTGTGCCTGTATGAGCACTGTGGAGGAGAGGGAAGAAGAGGTTGTCATCTTAACTAGAAACAATATTGTTCATTACACAGAAAGGGGCAGGGGGAGGGAAGATTCCCTGGTTTCTCCCCACCACTCCCACACCCATCAAAACACTCACTGTCTTATTTTTTCCTTTAATAGGAGTGGTCGGATTCCCTTTGCTTTCTGCAGCCTTTCTTCCTAATGAGGTAAATGGCAATGTTGATGAGGTTTTGATCAGATTTGCTGTTTGACAGTTGTTGTTGTTGTTTTGGTTGCCACTCAGAGTCTCCATTATGGATCTAAATGTTCCAAATGGCCTTTTCAGCTGGTCCCCAGCTTCAGTGCTGAGTGGGGCCCTTTGGACTGATTTGCCCCGGTCTTTATCTTTTTCCTCATTCAGTTCAATCTCTGTTTGCTCCACCTGTGCCACAGGCTCCTCAAAGGTTACTCTCAGTTTTAAATTTTGGGAGGTTCTGCGCTTTGAAGAAGGGGACTTGAGGGCACTCTTAGGACTTGTAGCAACCTTCTGAACAGTGGCACTGTCAGAGTTGGACTGACAGGTATCTCCAGAAACCTGGCTCTGAGATATGGTACCAGACTGATACTGAGACTCATTATCTGGATCACTGCTTTCTGAAGTAGGAGATGGACTATGGCCATCCACGGACTTGGAAGCTCTAATGCCAAAGGGAAACCGGCGCCCTGCTGCTGTAGTGTGTTTCTTAATCATCAGGTGCAAGCTCTCTGCGCTTTCAACACTTTCCACAATGGGTTGCGGCCTTGGTTTGTCAGTTCTTTTCACAGGAATGTTCTTCTGGTCCTCAGAATTATTTGAGTCTGTATCAGACTCACTCAGGGATCTCTGCATAAGCTGCCTCAGTCTGGCTAACTTCAGCTCCCTTTTCTCTGGCAGAATTTTCTTTATGTTCTTGGAGGAAGCATGAGCATCCTGAAATTCCAACGACAGCTTTTCCTGCATACAGACATTCTCAGAGATTTCCTTCCCCAACAACTGGCGCAGGATTTTATCTGAATCCTCATCTTTCATCTTGGACCGAGCGCGGTTGGCAGTTCCCACGCTGCCAAAAATCTGAATCCCGTCTTGGGTGTTCAATTTACTTTTCGATACAGACAAGTCATCTGAATCAGATGGTTTCCACTGGGGTTTGCCAGAAGCAGGAGATGATGGTGAACTTGAACACACACACACAAAAAAAGAGAGATTTTCAATACCACAGTCAAGTTTATGCAGATATCAAATCCAACACTACCATTTCTACTGTGTAAGTCTGTCTCAGAATATTCCTATTTATCTTGATCTTTGCTTATGTGGAAGCCATTATAGAGCTAATGGAACAACTACATAACTACAGATATAACACTATTTCCATTCTAAACTAGGATTTGATGCCTTAAGTTTCTAGCTTTTAGGGGAAAAAACCCCAAAATTCTTTAAGATAAAATTCTGAATAGCTATTTAAAAACAAGAGTTTTGGATAAAAATTTGAAGAAAAAAAAGCTTCCTTGAAGTTATGGGACTTATCCGTTTTTTGAAAAAGAGAAAAAACCTGCACTCTTGCTAACTATTTTGATCCACATTAGAAAAATACAGCCTTGTACTGGGTTTCTACACAGAGGTGAATCTTACAAATGTTAGACCTAACCCAGTATTAAAAGCAAGCAGAATAATATTTAATACTAAAAACCGAGAGCTGTTTATACACAAAATCCTTTTAGATTTAGAATGCTAAAAGGGTGCAAATAATTATATGCTAATTTATTTTACTACCATTAGGATAACAATTAATCAGCCCCCCAGCCAAGTGCTAGGAAGCGAAGAAATACCAATATAAAGTATTTTTTTGTCAAGGACTTATGTTACAGAGACCCTTTCATTCCTCAGGACAGCGGCCAGAACATTTTGCCTTTTTTTTCAGTACAAACTGACAGACCCTGCCTTTACCCATGGATGAGGGCAATGGGACAAAATTAAGTTCAGTTTGAACCAGTGTAAAAGAGAAATGAAATTCACATTTATCTACCAACGGTTATCCCAATTACTTCATAGCTCTGATAAGGTACTAAATGTATGTACTATTAATCACTAACCATTAATTACTATTAACGAATTAACCACTGCACCTTGATAAATGTTCTTCTGGAAATATGTATATTACAGAGTAATAATACTGAAGCACCCTCGTGTCCCAGCTGGCCCCCCCACAGAACTGAGCAGGCTGAAGGGAGCGGCCCTGAGTTGGTAGACTAACCCCTAGACCCCCTGTCAGCCAGGAATTCTCCAGCTCAGCTCAACGTGCTGCGATCCTGGGAGCACATTAAAATGGCACACCTAGAAGCAATAAACTCTAGAGCAATAAGCCCCGCAGTTTATTGCTTCGCATTAAGTGCACATGTAGATGCACCCAGAATGTCCAATATTTACATATCATTTTAATCTGTCTGTTTAAAAGATGCAAACTGCAAATAAGTAGTAAAAAGAAATGTATTCATTTCTGACAGATGATGCTTTACACCATTTCCAATGTGCAAATGATTAGATCATTACATAGTCCATGACCTGTCCTGATAACAGTTATACCATGTAAAGATTCCAACTTAAACTATTGCAAAATTCCACTCTTATTACCTTGGGGATGTTGGTAGTGATATGCTCTCTGTTCTCTGGGCCTCTAGAAGCTGCTGGAGTTGGTTCTGTAATGTCACACGTTCTACCGTTTGCCTGGAAGGAAATATTAAACAGTTTAATTCATTTTTTAAAAGCTGACAGCTCTACTTTACTCTGAGATAAATGATACAACTTATGCAACATAACACTTGGTTCACCTATAATTTCATTTTCAAATATAGACTATACATACATTAGGAGGGTCTGTTGGAGGGTCATACAAGGAGGGTCTGTTGTCTTGTAAATTCCTCTCTGTCACTGGGAAACCTGTGATCACTATATAAGAGCACTTCTAAGAGCTGCTCCCTTGCGGGACAGGCAGCAGTGTCTCTCTTTGTTTCTCTTCTCTGCCTTCTTACTCGGTCCCTTTTCCTCCAGAACTCAGCTGAAGCTACAGTTCACCAAGAGCCCAGACACTCAGCTGAGGACCCAGGCATGAGCTACTGCTATGTCTGGTGAGCATCAGTATCCATGTCAGCAGCTCCTGCCTGGGTCCACAGCTAACCACTGGGGATCCTGGCAAACTGCAGTTTTGGCCATGCTGTGGAAGGAGAAAGAGAGAGCGAGAGGGTGAGCAGAGGGGAACGAGCGAGCAACAAAGAAAAAGAGCAAGAGAGACGAAAGATGAATGTGGCCTTCAACAAGTCCCCAAAACTCATTAAGCAGCCCTCCAGCTGAAATGACTGCCCACCCCTGATTTAGTCATACACCTCTGGAAACATTTTTCTACTTTGTTTAGAGAACGAGTTCTCTAAAACGGAATTGTGAAGAAGTCTGACCAACCAAAGTCTTTACTAGTAACTTCTTAAGAGACCTAAGAATATATGTACAGCCCCAGACATAAGTTTGATTCAAGCAGCTTTTGCTTAGATCCAGATAAAGCACTGCATGAGGAGGCTTACAGTCCCTGCAGACATCACATAAATCAAAGACCGTGGGCTAAAGCGTACAAGTTAAGAAGCTGGAGTTGGTATTCTCATTTTCTCCCTTTCTTTTGAAATTACTGGAGCCCTATGACATATCCTTAAGAAGTGTACAAGTTTGAGGATAGGTCCAGGCATATATCTGAAGCAGTAAAAATGTCCAAAAAACATTGCAGTACCACAAAAATAGTGTGAAATGTGTGTACATCTATTCAAGTGCCTGGACATCCAGACAGCTGCAGAACATGTACCAGCAGGTCCTGTAAATGCTGTACTCCTATTGGCAGAGTCAAGGCCTGCCACCACTCCTTCAAAAAGCTTGCTCAGCTCCTGTGTGGGATGGTGTACAGTGCCATATTTGGCCACAAATACATGACTGAGACCTGGGTCATGTGGTCTCCCATTCACCAACCAATTTGGCATAGGCAAATCCACAATGGGAGAGGCAGTGTGGGAGATGTTCTTGGCTATCTGTGATGATCCATGGCTATCAGTGCTAGCACTGTGATTCACCTACCACATCAATCCTCAAGAAGTTGGCAGTGTGGGGAGGGTCCTAATGCTCCTTCCACTTTGGGGGAGGGAGGAAAGGGGGCTGTAGAGTCTCCCCTTCACCCCTGTAATAGCCGCTGCATATTAAAGCAGTCAGTCAGTCAACTAAGCACACACAGATCTCTTGGCTGCAGCTCCTGTAGGGCTCTGACACTCCCTTTGCTTCAGGGGAGGTGCTGAAGTCTCCCTTTCACCCAAACCGTATTATTTATTTACCACTTGCAAAAACTGAAAGCTGGCTTCTTTGAAGTACCCAGATGCAAGCTCAACCACCCATGAGTTCCTGCTCTGTCCCTTCTTTGGCTTGTAAATAAGGTTGGGGATGCTGATGTGATGGGAATAGATAGGGGATGCACTTTTTGCATGGCAGAAGGTATCTAGAAGGTGGATTCCTACCATGTTCTTTGAGCAAGAACAATTTTATCCTGTTCACAAAGAAAGAAGGGCTGTGCAGGAAGCCCATGTGGCAACCTTTCAGCCTGGCTCTGCCCCCCTGGGGCAATAGTTTGGTGCGACAGACGTATTTCCTGAAGCCAGTGGATGTAGGCATGAGGAGCAAAGCCTCCAGGGAGGCTGGAGGATCCAGCCATGCTCTGTGGAGTTACAGATCACTATACACGTAATACACACGGCACTGGAAATTGTCAATCTGCCAACAAGCTGCTGCCGGAAAGTGCATTTCATTGTAGAGCTGCCATTTTTCCCCACAACAAATCACTTGAACAGTGGTATGCTTGATTTCTGCAGCACTAAAAGGACAAATTTCTAAGTACAAATGTAGCCCCCGGCCATAGCCTGAACTATACCAATTCAAAGGAACCACAAGAACACTGAATAACCTGCTGTAAAGGAATTAAAAAGTATATTATACAAGGCTTTGATTTGCCAACCCTGAGAAGAGTGTTGGGAAGAACATTGCATGGAAGCTTTTGTGGTTGCTGGAGTCAGGGCCACACCGCCCTGGTTGAGGTTAAGATAGCACAGGGCATCTCAGCTTATGCCAATTTAGGAGCAGGCCTAGCAGAAGTCTGCTCAGCTATGTCCTTTTCTCATTTTCTGTTTATGCTGGGGAATAGGGAGCAGGCAGATGGCTCAGGAATCAGTGAATCTCTCCCACCTTTAGTGGGAATATTTTTGCTGCTTATGTGAACATTTCCACAGGCTCCTCCTGGTTATTATTACGTGGCATAATATATCCTTAAGATGACTGCAGAAGCTGGCTGTACATTTCCTGGGATGGAACCTTTGATTTCTCTTTCTATTGATAAACACTGGACACAGGCTAAATTAGGGTACCATCTCGACTAAAAAAAACCATTTGTGGATCTATTTAGACTAGCGCAAACAAGCTTTAAATACAAGAAGGCTGAAGATGGGGCATTGTAAAGGTCTTATTTGCTTGGAATGCAATCAGTTTGATTTACTCCCCAGACCTTCAAGCATTAGTACTTGTACATTATTTTAAGTGGAGCTTGTGTCAGAAAAATACCATATAAAAATAGTGCCATTTTATCTGCTTTTTGTTTCCAGTCTTATCTATTTCCTTCAATGAAAAAACAGTGTTTTTAGTACTTTTTAATCTTGTTTGTCCTATAGAACTAATTTAGCTCTGTGACAGTGAACTGGACTCTTTCCTAGCTCACATACCATTAACAGCACTGTTAACTAAGTTCCAAACGCAGGCTATTTTTATAGTTGGCAGTGTCAGAGTCAGAGAGTATCCAGATGACTTTTCAGATCCCCACTTGTCTTTGCATGGCTGACAGAAAATAAATGTTTTTACTTGTAAAATACCAAAGTGAATCTGGAAAGCACTGAAGCAGCAATAAAGGCAGGATCCCAACATGCCACTGTTCAGTCACTTTTCTGAGCATAACAGCACTTTATATAGATCTGCTCTTTAATTTTTCCCTCTTCCTTCCCTTCGCCTACACATTTCCTTTTACTATTTTAAAATCACTCCTACCATCTGTCAACATTGGCTTATGCTGTAAACTCCCAAGACACTATGCTTTGCAGGATCAGGAAAATTATTTTCATTGTGAGATTATTTTCTGATACAGCATATCTATTTCACTTGCCTTACATCCTTTCTTCAACTTCCATTTCATGAACTAAAATACATATAGGGTACATTAATTGAAATTTTAAGCCCATAACCCAGGCTTAACTAAAACCTCCTATACTTAAACATTTATTGAAATGTTTGCCTCACTAATCCACCTCTTTTTACAGTCTTTGCAACTTCACTATTTTTTAAAGTTACCACGTGAAAATTATTTGTTTTAGTTATACATTATGCTAAAGTTCTCTCTGTTCCCATAGTTCATTGATTTCATTATGTGAAGAACAAGCTTCTATGCAGACACACACACATTCCATCAAAACAACCCATGCATATGTATGTACGTGTGTTTCATATACACATATATACACACACATATACACACACACACATACATTTTAGAAAGAATGTTTATAGTGAAATCCTCAACAAAATCCTGCAGAGAAATTCCTAAGATAATAATGAAATAGTGATCAAACCAGGAGGAACCACAGTCATTTTCAATTGTGAGGACTACATCAGCAAGGCTAACAGACAACTGTCTTATGCTACTGCCATATTTTCTTGTGTATCTCACATACCTTTTTCCCAGAAAATCAGCCCTGCATGTCTTAAGCTGATTTTTCTGCCCAGAATAGAAGTACCCGGCTTTGATTCCTGCTCCAAAACCAGCTGTCTGGCGTGGCATTTCTATTCAGGCAGCCGAGGCAATCAATTGACTTAATGGCTCATTGTTGTTTACTGCACAGGTGTTAATAGTACTGAAGTTCCACTAATCAAGACAAGCTTTCTTCTGACAATTTTGCTGTTTGCCACTTCTGGTTTCTCTCCTCCTATTTCACAGCTTTGCAGACTTTTTTGCTCCTTTCAAAGTCACAGATCTACTCTATGAAGACTAGTTTTCAGCAGCAGCTAGGGCTTCAGTATTTGGTTAAGCAGGAAAGGGAACGTGAGAGAGCTGAAGGCTAGGCTCTGTCCTTGTTCTATGCAGTTATAACTCTGGAAAAATCTTTTTTTCTTCTTTCTGCCTTTCCTAATACACGGTGCTTGGGTCATGTGGTATGTGAGAAAACATGGTGTAAGGAACTCCAGAATGACCCCATACCAGTAATAACTGTGAACTTAAAAGATATCATCAAAACCTTTCTCCACTAACTTCAAGGGAATCACAAACTAATTCCCCACTCCAGGAATACTTTACATGCACCCTAAGATAAGGAAACAAAGAAATCCTGGCACCCCCATCTTAATCAACTGAGGTTCCATCCCTGAAAAACTATCAGGATTCATAGAAACCACCTCAACCTACTACATACTCAAAGAGCACCTTTTTACAAGACGACAAACTTTCTCAACAATAACTGGAACATTAACAACTTCCTTGAGAAGGCCACGCTTTTCAATCATGGATGTCACCACCCTATATACCAACATCCTTCAGCACATGCAATATACTTAGTATAATAGAATATATACTAGTATACAAGACTGGTATATAAACTATATACCAGTAACTACCCAATATACTAATATTACGCTTGCCTAAAATACTTGGATATGGACTATACTCAGATTTACAATCACAACCTATTGCACAATTCATCCATTTTATGCTCACCCACAAATTTTACTTTCAACCAACATTTCCTCCAAATCATGGGCACAGCTCTGGGCACTAAGATGGCCCTGCAATATCCCAATTTCTTCATAATCCACCTAGAAGAGAGGATTTTAGAAATCTGTACCACTGAATCTGCACTATACCTGCATTACATAGATGACATTTTCATTATCTGGACAGAACATCTACACTTGCTTACTGATTTTACTGCTGCTTCAACAACTACTACTCGTTTATTAAATTCTCACTGCATTACTCTTACACCAAAACCCATTTTATAGATCCTATGATCCATATGCAAAATGGAAACCCATGAACAAGTAAATACAAAAAAAGACTACAATACTTAACTCCACAAAACTAGTAATTATCCAAAACACTGTAACAGGGCCTGGCTCTGTTACTATGGGTGTGGAGGAGCCCAAACAGCCCCACACCCTGGAAACATACCCCCACCCCCAGACCTGGAGGGACTCACCAGAGGCTGAGGATCCAGGTCTGGGAACGTGGCAAGCCTCCCAGCAAGGAAGCTCACCAAGGTGTGGGAAATGAAGAGGAGTGGCCCATGTGAACCAGTAAGGGTGGGGCAATAAAAGACGTTGGAATTAGCCTCTGGGCAGTTGCAGCATAGCACAGAATGCGACCGCTCTGAGCCTGGGGTCAGCAAGGTCAGGCAGTGTCAGGATGGGCTGTGAGCAAGGCTTTGTTCAAAACCTCTGAAAGATAAGAGGCAATGGGGGAGCGAACTCCAGAGAAAGCCCAGAAAGCCAGAGAAGTGAAGCCAGCAATAAGTCCCTTAGCTCTCTAAGTGGCAGTTTATTTGTTGAACTTTGTTTGTTTTTTGTATTTCTTACAAGCCCAGGGAGCCTCGTGGGCTATAGACTAACTAAGCTGCAGCAGAAGCAAGGATCCTGAACAGTAGGTCCTTAGCTAAAGCCATCAGTGAAAGTAAAAGTGGTCATCTCAGGGAGTGTGACCAAACATGCCTCGCTCTGCTCTGCCCCAAACCTACCTGTAACAGCATACACACACCAAGAAAGGTATAATCTACCCCAAGGGTGGGCAAAATATGGCCTGCAGGTCAGATTCAGCCCACAAGGCTATCCTATCTGGCCTGCAGGGCCCCTAAAAAGTTTAGAAAATAAATATTTATCTGTCTTTGGTTTCTGTCAAAAAGGACAGAAACCAGGAGCAGTAGGACCCAGGAGAAGCCCAGTGGGCTCCTACAAGAGCACCGCCTGCCTAGCCTCACCCCCCAGCCAGAAGCCCCAGCAGGGACCATGCGATGACTCTGGCACTGGAACCTCAGGTAAAGGTGGGGCCAGGGAAGGAGCCCAGGTAAAAGCACCCCTTGCCTGCCCCATGGCCGGCACTCCCTGCTGCCACCACTCGCAGCCTGCACGGGGCTGTCTTGAGCAGGCACAGGCAGCCCCAGGTAGGCTGTGTGCAGCTGCAGCATGGGGCGCTGGCCATGGGGTGGGCGAGGGGTCACTTTTCCCCGCTCCTGTGCTCAGCACCAGCTTGTAACCTGCCTCTGCTGCCAGCCTGGGCCATGCACCAGCTCTGGGCTTGCCTGTCAGGGCTGCACACAGCGGGAGCAGCTGCAGCCCCCCCGCTTGCCATGCGCTGGCAGTGTTTGCTGCTGCTGTCTGCCTGGAGCTTATGCACTAGGCAGCCCAGGAGATGGTGGTGGCAAACACTGGCCAGCATGGCAAGGAGGGGGGCCACAGCTGCTGCTGCTGTGCCAGCCTGGAGCTGGTGTGGGGCCCAGGCTGGCAGCAGGGGCAGGTTACAAGCTGGTGCTGATTGTGGGGTGGGGAAAGCAACCCCTCGCCTGCCCTGTGGCCAGCACCCTGCACTGCAGCCACTTGCAGCCCACCTGGGGCTGCCTGTGCCTCCCAGGACAGCCCTGCACAGGCTACAAGTGGGTGCAGCACGGAGCGCATGGGGCGGGCGAGGGGCTGCTTTTCCCCACACTCAGCACCAGCTACTTCCCTGCTGGCGAGCAGGGGGTCAGGACTGAACGCTGCCCTCTGCTTGTACTGTGGGGCTGGGGACACTGGGAGTGAGCAGGAGTGTGGGGCCCACATTGATGTCCAGGGGCCAGCACTACCAGGGCCCAGAGCAGGGCAGCAGGGGTTCTATGGAGCCAGGCCAGCTCCCCCCTCTCCCCACTGGTGCAGCTCAGCCTGGCTCCACGGACATCTACCAGCCCGCGCCCTGCTCTGGGCCCCACCGGCTCTGGCCCTGGGACATTGGTCCCAAGATGGTGACCAGGGGGCAGGGCACCTGTCAAGGGGCAGGGCTACTCATGCAGCCCTCGACAGCTTGCCAAAACTGGGTAAGCAGCCCTTTGCCTGAAATAACTGCCTGCCCCTGATCTACACCCAGGCCCTCTGATATCACTATATCTGCTCTGAAGAGAATACTTTCAAGTCCCACATGTAACCAAGCTAAAAACTGCTATTACCTAGCAAGAGTACTCCAGCAGAGAAACGGACCACACTTTTTAATGACCTACACAAATGTCCCACATAATACAATGCATAAGGAAAACCTCTGCCAGTCTCACAGTCCTTGTTTTACATACCATCCCACACTGTAATCTATAAGAAAGATAATCAGACAATTACAGCATATAACTGAAGAGGACTACATCTTGAGAGAAATATTCTCTACCATCTAACCTGGCTTTCAGCTAAACTTCCCATCTCACCCATTTCATCACTCCCTGTCGATCAACAAATGCCAAATGGAACAAGACTCTGCCTAGACAACAAATGCAAAGCCTGCCAACACACCTCTACCATTACCACAATCAACCCACCACACAACAAAAGTATCCATGTATCCTACAAGTCTACTGCAGAATATGATCCTTCTCATCCACTGTACCAAACTCTTCCATAGAAATAATGAGAGTGAAGCTAAACAACTACTATACTCCAGAATAAATTCAGTCAGAAAAATGATAAAGGACAGAAATACCCAATCACCAGTGAGAAAATATTTTACATGGAATAACAGTTTCATCTCTGACCTCATAGTCCTTGTACTCAAGAGAAACACAGACAGTATTTTTAGAAGATGGGTTTGGGAACAAAAATGTATAACTTTACTGGGCTTTAAAAACCATGAATTAAACAAAGAACAATGGTTTTAGGGCTCATTATAGTTTACATGCTCCTTCTACTAACCTCTCTCTATTTCCCTTCTGAATAGTCTGATTCTTTGACATAAGGTTATTTATTTCAACAGTCTAAGCCTGTAGTTATTTCTCCTCAGCGCTCTTTGCTTCACATATTTACTGCCCTGTCTTCCCTTCTTTAACTGACTGGTTTCATTTGTATCTTCTTCTTCCCCCCTTGCTTGCCCTGCTCATTTATATAGTGGAGTTAATCACAAATCATTGTTTATCAATACTGTAGAAGGGTTGGAATGTTTTTGTAGCCAATATAATTCAAGAGAGATGTAAGAAGCAAGACTGTTTAATATCATAGACATTAGATTTGATAGACATTAGGGCTGGAAGGGACCTCGGGAGATCATCAAGTCCAGCCCCCTGCCCAAAGGGCAGGAAGTCAGCTGGGGTCATAGGATCCCAGCAAGATAAGCATCCAATTTACTCTTGAAGGTGTTCAATGTAGGTGCTTGAACCACCTCCGCTGGCAGACTGTTCCAGACCTTGGGGGCTCGGACAGTAAAGAAATTCTTCCTTATGTCCAGCCTGAAACGGTCTTGCAGGAGTTTGTGACCGTTCGACCTCGTCATCCCTTGGGGCGCTCTGGTGAACAAACGTTCCCCCAGATCCTGGTGGTCACCCTTGATAAACTTATAGGTGGCCATCAGATCACCCCTGAGTCTGCGCTTTTCCAAGCTAAACAGTCCCATGGCTCTCAGCCTGTCATCGTAAGATCTGTTTTCCTGACCTCTGATCATGCACATGGCTCTCCTCTGGACTCTCTCAAGCTTCTCCACATCCTTTTTGAATTGTGGAGCCCAAAACTGGACGCAGTACTCCAGCTGCGGCCTCACCAAGGCCGAGTACAAGGGGAGAATGATGTCCCAGGATTTGCTCGAGAAGCATCTATGGATGCAAGCCAGCGTTTTGGTCGCTTTACTAGTCGCAGCATCGCATTGGAGGCTCGTGTTCATCTTGTGGTCAACGATGACCCCCAAGTCTCTTTCTTCTGTAGTGCTATCCAACGTAGCACTGCCGAGCCTATAAGGAAGCTGCAGGTTTTTCCTCCCAAGGTGGAGAACCTTGCATTTTTTGGTGTTAAACACCATCAGGTTCTCGTCCGCCCATTTGCTGAGCTTGTCCAGGTCAGCCTGGATCACCCGCCTATCTTCTGGCGTGGATGCTTTGCCCCAAAGTTTGGTGTCATCGGCAAACTTGGCCAGTCCACTCCTGACTCCAATGTCCACATCATTAATGAAGATGTTGAACAGGATGGGTCCCAGGACAGAGCTTTGAGGGACCCCACTGGTCACAGGGCACCACAATAAGCAACTGCCATCAATCACAACCCTCTGGGTCCGACCACGGAGCCAATTTCCCAGCCAGTGGATCGTGGTGGAGCCAAGGTCACAACTGGCCAGTTTGGCCAAGAGGTGATCATGGGATACCAGATCAAAGGCTTTTTTGAAGTCAAGATATATGACATCAATCTCTTCTCCCTTGTCCAGGTGATAGGTCACCTGGTCATAGAAGGAAATGAGATTGGTCAAACAAGACCTACCCACAACAAACCCGTGCTGGCTATCCCTTAGGATGTTAGCCTGGGCCAGTCCATCAAGGATGGCCTCCTTAATAAGCTTTTCTAAGAACTCCCCAGGATAGAAGTCAGGCTAATGGGCCTGTAGTTAGCCGGATCCACTCTCCTCCCTTTCCTGAAGATCGGCACCACATTGGCCTTCTTCCAGTCTTCGGGCACTACACCAGAGCGCCAGGAGTTTTCAAAGATCCGTGCCAGGGGCTGGGCTATGACGCTCACCAGCTCCTTGAGTACCCTGGGGTGCAGATTGTCAGGGCCGGCTGACTTGAAGGTATTCAGCTTCTCAAGGTGTTCCTTCACGAGGTCAGCATTTATGGAGGGTAGGGGATCCCCATCACCCGGATCTCCCTGTCGCATAGCAGGCATGGGCGTCCCATGGGACTGATGAAAGACGATGCGAAGTACCTATTTAATAGGTTGGCTTTTTCCTGGGCGTCAGTTGCCCCATCTGGTTTAGCAGGGGTCCAACATTGCCCTTGCTTTTCCTCTGGCTCCCCACATATCTGAAAAAGGACTTTTTGTTGTCCTTGATGCTTGAAGCTAGTTAGAGTTCAGTTTCAGCCTTGGCTTTCCTGGTTTGCTCCCTGCAGGACCGGACCAGTGCAGAATAATTCTCCTTGGAGATGAATCCCGTCCTCCATCCTTTGTAGGCTTTTCTTTTTAGCCGCAGGAGGTCCGCTAGGTCCCTGGAGAGCCAGGAGGGCTGCTGTGCCTTCTTGCTGCCTTTCCTCCATGTTGGAATAGATTTAGCTTGTGCATTGAGGATCGCTTCCTTGAGAAGCAACCATTCTTCTTGAACTCCCATCTCCCTGGGGTCACGGTCCCTGAGGGCCTGACCGACAAGCCTCTTGAGCTTGTCAAAGTCGGCTTTTCTGAAGTCAAGGACTTCTGTGTTGCTTACTGACTTGCCAGCTTTACGGCGGATGGCGAAGGTGATCAGCTCGTGGTCGCTGTCACCCAGCTTCCCATCGATCACTAGGTCGCCAATTAGGTCGTCCCCCATAGCCAGTACCAGGTCGAGCAGCGCTTTGCCTCTCGTTGGCCCATAGACTTCTTGAGTCAGGTAGAGGTCATCCACGCACGAGAGAAAGCTTTGTGACCGCTTGGATTTTGCTGAGTGATCTTCCAATGAGATGTCCGGGTAATTGAAGTCACCCATGACAACCAAGGTCCTGGAGCAAATGGCTTCAGTCAGTTCCTGGGCGAACTCCTGGTCAAGCTCAGGACTTTGAGTGGGATGTCTGTAGTAGACTCCCACCGCTGTGTCCCCTGTGCCATTTTTCCCATGAATTTTTACCCAGAGGGTCTCTAGCTGTCCATGCCAGTCGCCAACATCAGCTTGCAGGGACATGTAGCTTTCCTTCACATAGAGAGCTACACCCCCGCCCCCTCTGTCTACATGATCCCTCCTATACCCGTGGTCCAGTCATGGGTGGAGTCCCACCAGGTCTCCGTTATCCCAATGACGTCATAATTCTTTGCACTGAGCAGGAGGACAAGCTCCTCCTGCTTGTTACCCAGGCTCCTGGCATTAGTGTACAGGCAGGCAAGTGTGCCCTTGGGGGCTCTTGCCTTGCCCACAGATTGTGCCAGGGCTGGAGCAGGGGTGGGCTCCCTTAAGTGCCTTGGTCTGCTGGCTTTGCAAGGGTCGCTCAGTGGGCCAGCAGTGGCAGTAGTCCCCCCATCCCCCAGCAGGCTTAGTTTAAAGCCCGGTGGAGCAGGTCAGCCAGACTGGCTGAGAAGAGCCTCCTCCCCAGGGGAGAGAGGTGGAGGCCATCTCTTCCCAGCAGCTCGCTGCCTCTCTCGCTGAAGAGCGGGCTGTGGTCATGGAAGCCAAAGCCTTCCCGATGACGCCAGCTCCGCAGTCTTTGGTTCACTGCGTGGATCCTCTTCCTCTCCCTCCTCAGCCCATAGCCTGAGACTGGGAGGATCGATGAAAACACCACCTGAGCTCCCAGACCCCTAAGCCCCGCTCCCAACTCCCTGTAGCGCCTCATGACCTGGCTGGGGGTGCTCCGAGCTGTGTCATTGGTGCCCACGTGAATAAGGAGCATGGGGTAGTGGTCTGTGGGCTGGAGGAGCTGTGGGATCCTCTCCGCAATGTCTCAGATGCGGGCCCCTGGGAAGCAGCAGACTTCCCGGGCTAAGGGGTCGGGGCGGCAGATTGCCCCCTCAGTGCCCCGCAGGATGGAGTGTCCCACAACAAACACCTTTCGCTTTGACTTGGGGAGAGCGGGGGCAGTAGCTGTGGTTGAGCCTGGGTTGCCTGCGGGAGCTGGCAACTGAGCAGGCTCTGCTGGGGCTGCAAGAGGTGCGAACCTGTTGCTAAGCTCCAGCGAGGGAGAGGCCTTGGTGCGGCGGGCCTTAGGGCCCTTGACCACCTTGGTCCTTGCCCCTGACTGGGCAGAGCGGGAGGTCCCAGAGTCCTCCTTAGTCGTGGAGGGAGACGGTGCTCTACCCTGCGGCTCCTGGAGGAGAAGGGCCTGGCAGTAGGAGTCTCTCTCCTGCTCGCAGTCCCTGATGGCACGCAGTCTCTGGACTGTGGCCTGGAGCTCCTCCAGCTGGCGCGCCAGAGACCCCAGTAGGGAGCAGACCCCGCAAGGGGAGGTGGCCATGCTCCCAGGCCCCACAGCCTGAAAAAGGGACAGGCAGCCCCCGCAGCCAAGAGCCAGGGGCTCCGTCTGCGTGATGCCCGGAACCATGGGCTCCGTCTGGGTGGCCATCTCTGAGGTGCCTGGGGCGGGGGGCGCAGAGCCCAAGGGGACCCGAGGGGTACGGCGCGTGCCCATCCATGTCATGCCTCTGGTAGGCTGGCTACGGCTGGGGCTGACTACTCTGGGAGGGTCGCAGGCAGGGTCTCGTGTCCTCCCGCGCCCTCTCCTGTGCGAACTCCGCGCTAACTTGAGCGCCTGTTTACACAGCCTGTTCGCGCAGCTCCAGTCACGTGGCTCCCTGGGGGGCTGGGCCAAGTAGGGGCCTGGGCGGGGGCTTGATCCGGCCGGCACCAGGCAGTGGCCTCCTCCCAGGGAGCGAGGAGTTAACCCCTTCCCACCACGAGCCTGCTTACCTCTGGCTGTGCTGGGGGTCGGCGGGGGGCTCTGTGGCTGCTGAGGGGGTGTCTGGGGGGCTTCGGGGGAGCGGGGGCGCAGTGGGCTTCACCCACGCGTCTCTCACTGGTCCGGAGCCTAACGGAGCCTAATGATATCTTCTGTTGGACCAACAGGCTTGAAAAAGGACACTTGTACCTGAAAACTTCTCTAACATCTCACTCAGGTATACAGCTGCTCCAGTAAAAGATATTGCCAGAAAAATGTTGCTTTTTTTTTTTTTTAAACCAGGCATTTAGCTAAGGTTTTATCTGCTCCTTTCCTGGACCCAAGGAAAAGTACTTTGTGCCTAGAAGCACAACTATATAGTTGGTTCAAGAACACATATTACCAAACAAACGTTCTTCTCACCTGTTTCCTGGACCATCATGGCTATATAACAACACTACAACCCTGCTACAGTATATCTGCATGTATAATCTAGAATTTACAGTACCATAACTAAAGCAATACCTTGTAAAAGCACTGTAATGAACTGCAGTGTTAAATACATGTTGACTCAGTAAACTTACCATGCCCTGTGCTCAAGTATGCTGTGCGGCTCTGGGCAGGTGGCCCCTTAAGTTGGGAGCAGCATAGCTCTTTGGAGCCGTGAGCAACCCAATTAGCCCTGCTAAGTTAAGTGACCCTGCCATTCTGCCATGATAATTACAGTCTGCCTAAACCACAAAACAGATGTGGCTATACTTCTTTTGGTTTAAGAGGCAGCCTGTGCAGAATACCTCAGCATGCCTCAGGGCATTATGGTTGAGCATGCTAATATTACTGCGCAGATATGGTCTCCCATAGTCAAGTGGCCCACTCCTGAGCTAATTAGCCTGCCTGCAGTGCTGTGCCAACTAGGCTACACTGCTTCTGGTTCAGCCTGTATGGACAAGCACAACATGCTTGAGGGAGCCACTGCCAGGTATGTTAAGTTTGCTATATAGACAGGGCTTTATTTATTTGCTTCCATTTAGGCCAAATTCCCTCTCAAGTCAATGGAAATTGTGTTGTGCAATTAGTGGGCCAGCTTGCTCCTTAACAAATCAGTGAGTTTAGTCTGATTCTAATGGGAATAATCTGAGTCTCTAGTCTAGACTACATCAAAATACCTTTCAGTGGCCTCAGGTCAATTTTTGTATTTAATAAAGTCCAATCTATACAACAGAAAACAACAAAAGAAACACTTTAAGGAAACAAATGATGGATAAATATGTTAACGTTTTCAGTACGTATCTTTTTATCCTTTTATATAAAATTGAGAACTGCAGAAAACAAACAGTAAAACTCCAGGGCTTCATTTTATATTACAAGCATTTTGTTTAGTTACTTTAATCTGCACAAAATTGCAAAAATCATTCTTACAAAATTTCAGCCAAATCCTTGAGAATGTAGATGAAAAAGGGGAACAAAAGGACAATTTGTTATTTTTTTTAAATTAAACTATGTACTCACTAACGAGAGTATTTTTGTCCTTATCTTCCAAGTAAAGCTCTATTGTGTTTTTAGGCAAAAGGTTTATTTTTGAGGAAATCACTGACTGATTCACTAAGGCCTTGGCCAGCCAAACATAAATCGTGGAATAATTTACATTGGTTTTGCATACCAATTTAATGTTGTGTACTGATGCTGTTGCTAGAAGGCAGAGGATCCTTTAGCAAATGGCTACTGTGGGATGTATGTGGACAGAAACTTATACTGGTATAACATACATCACAGGAGCTTTATGACAATTCATTTGGTTGTTTTTCTCCACAGGATGGGGCAAAACTGGTTTAGTTTTATGGGTCCGTGTCAGTTGTCTGCTACTTTATACACCAGCATAAGGCTACTATACCAGTACAAACATCTTACACATCCATGCCCTAATATTTTAAGAGCCATAGTAGCCTTAGGAAGCACAAACAATGCATTTTTGGCATTGTGAAAAAAAACGTCACCCATCACATGGGTATCTCATGGGTATATATATTTTTTGCTTCTCACTCTGAGTTGATTGTAGTCTCTACAGCTAGAGAGCGGATAGTTGGCTCTGTCAGTCTGAAATCATGCATAAGGCAAGGCAGAGTGGGACCTTAGAAACTGTTTCAAAGAGGCATAAGCTTTTGTAGATCACAACCTACTTTATCAGAGTAGACTGTTGCCTATGAAAATGTATACCATCTCAAACAGCTTCTACTTTGCCACCCTGCCCCTTCTATAGTTAGGAAGAGAGGTAGTGTGGAATTTTTATCTCAAAGTTGAAAGTACTTGCTGTCGATTCACTTTCCTTTTGATCTCAAGGAATCTTCTTGGGTATCTTCCTCTTCCGGGCTTGATCCTGAGCAAAGGCTCTTCTGAATATGAAGTAGCATTTCTGGCTACTATTTACTTCCTTTTTCCTGATGTTAAAGTTTCTCTCTCTAAAGAGAAACTAAGATCACTTCAGAAGTTTCTTTGTATGTTTTATTTTGTGTTATTAGTTCACTTTAACACAAGGAGCCATTGAATGCTTTCTCTGGATGTGCTTTTTCTTAATACTTCTGTTATTGTAGGACATCATTACCCGCTGTAGCATTTCCATGAAGGGTCTTGTGTGCAGGTACCAGACAGTATACCTAGTTGCAGCACGAAAAGACTGTACTGAAACATGTCTCACCAACTCTGTGCACTAATTCCTGAACCAGAAAATTAGTGTCATGCCTTCTATTGCATAAGCGTGCTCAGAGGGGCACTTATTCCTATATGATGAAGAGCACTGCTGTTAAGCAGAAATGCTCTAAGGTCTGCAGCAGCTCGAGTGAGTTCAGGATTTTAGGGAGCATGGGGAAAGCCCAGCTGGAACTCTGTAAGCTGCCTGCCCTTGTTTGATGCAGGTGAAGGAAGGTTGGGAGGCAAAGGAGGTTCTTAGCTTCTTTTGTCTCCACCAAACCACAGGCCAAACATGGACCAAAGTAGTGTCCAGTACAGAACAGAGTAGCCATGATGCTGGATGAAAGAATCTCACAGGGACCCACCAGTCAACCCAGAAAGAGTCCCTGGAGGGGAGCCCCTTCTCGTTCTGCATGTGGGCTGTGGGGAGAGAGTGGAGAAGAGACAGCAGTCAGCTTCATGCCACAAGCAGCCTAGCGTATGACAAGGTGAAACCTGGAAAATTTATGGCTTTCTTTTGCACTTCTTATTTCTATTCTGATTTGGGTTTCATGAAAATATAATGCAAAATATTATATAATAATAACAGAACAAAAGAATGACTTTTCAGTTTTCTTGTTCTCTATATGCATGCATGTATGTTTGTCCATATATGTAAAAACTTAAAATATAATTTAATACAAGAAAAGTACACACATGAATTGTACGCATGTATATAGGCAAAACCTAAATGCCTCAAATGCAGTAAAGTATTTTGCAAGATAAAGACTAGCTGCTATTTTAGTCCTTTTGTTATATAAAAATTACTAGGAGGAAGATGCACATATTTACAGCCAAAGAAAAATAAATAATAGTTCTTCTTTTAAAGACAACATTTTCAAGATGAAGTTTCCAATTAATCATGGAACTTTGTTACCCACACCATGATGTGGTACGTGTATAAAACAGATATGGTCTGCATTAAAGACAGGGTTTTCAAAAAGTCCCTGCTGGACTAATTTCATTGTATTGCAGTCAATAAGAGTTTTACTGCTGATTTCAATGGGAGCCAAGTTAGACCAATGGTGAATGTTTCTGAAAATTCCACCCTAAGTGGTCATTCATAGTCTCATTCATAATAACTGGAAACAAAACAGATGACCAATTATACACTTCACGTTTTGAGAAGTTAGGCACTATATACTTAATTCATTAGCAAAGAGTCATACTACGGTGCTCAAACTAGCTCATATAAAGGAAAAACAGAATATTCAACATTTCCCGAGTAGCCCTTGCAGGTTTTGGGAGCCTTCCAAGTACCAAAGACCTTCTAAATATTATTTCCATTATTCCTCCCAACATCAACATCCAACACTGTAGCTGGGAACAGCCATTTCAGTGCTTATGAATACATGTTATGTGAACAGAAAATATGAATAGCAATAATGCTGTCCTGGCATTTTCAAAGTGGGAGAGAGAGAGACAATTACTTACCTTAATATGAATGCATGGATAGTTTGACAAAAGCCAGAAAACTGTCACAAACAGAGCTGCTGAACAGCTAAGCAGTTAAAAAATGAAGGAACAGTTGAAAACAACCTGGGAACAGTATGATGGGTGGAGTAAAAAGAGGTACACATGAATTGCCAGACTGTGTGTAAGCAGCAAAAAAAGGGACATTATTAAAGCCTGAAAGTGAGGGAGAACCCAGGTGGAAGAACAATTGTAGTGTAACCAGCATCCCACTAATATGAATGAGAAACTCACTCCTTCAGTTGTTTAGTTAGCTTCACAACCTGAGATGCCAATGACATGCATGTCTCCACAACAACCAAGTAACGGGAACACATGGTGTGCCCATGTCGCTCAGCACTTTGTGAAGGTTTTTCTCCAGCATGGTTTTGCATAGTGACATTTGCTCCATATTCAACCAATGTCTGCAAAGATGTAGAAACAAAATTAGTAGCTGTAAATGTCTTTAAAATGGACTATACTGTACTATAAATGTAAGACTGAGATCTTCAGTTTACTGGGAACCAACAGGTGCTCAGCACTACTGGAAACCACAGTTATTTTAGACACCTTGTGTATTTAAAACTCTAGCTTTAGGGATTCAGTTTTGGAAACCTTGGTCTAAACCAGTGGTGTCCAACCTTTTTGAATGTGGGGCTGGATCATAAACTTTTTATCACCCAGTGGGCCAGTGAGCCATATTGAAAGACCTCACAGGAAGCGGTGAAATTCAGCAGGTGAAATTCTATGGCCCATGTTACACCGGATGTCAGATGGGATGAGAAAGTATCTTACAAGGGTGCCACAGAACTTCCTGTCGCTTCTACCTTTAATGGGGTCCTTTCGAGTTATAAGAACAAGCTTTTTATGGATGCACAAAGCTTCTAATGGATGCACAGGAGGAGCCAGGTGAGGGCCGTGGTGCTGCAGCCCTCATGTGCCAGGCTCTACAGGTGGAGCAGCTGCAGGGCAGGGACCCAGGCCACCCAAGCCCCCCGCCCTGGGCCCTGCTGCACTTTGCAAGCCTGCCTGGCAGCTCCCAGCCCAGAGCCAACAAAAAAAAAGGGGCTTCCTCTGCCGGGAAGGGAGGAGGTGGCGGTGGAGGAAGCGGAGGTGGTGCAGCAAGCCTGGGCTGGCGCTGTGCACTCACATGGGAACCTGTGAGCCGGGAATGGGGCAGCACCCACGCAGCACCCCGCTGCAACTTCTCTGCCTGCCGCTGGGAAGATGAACCATGCAGGTGAGCATGGAGCAGGGCAAGTGCGGAGGCCCTGGGATGATGCCTCCTCCCCTGCCACAGCCTCAAGGGGCAGAGCCAGGTGCAAGCAGCAATTTAGCATGGGGGGAGTTGACTGGGGAGGGTCTGGTGGGTTTTGTCCCCGCTCCACTCGGCCCGCTTGTGCCCAGCTGGGCTCTGCTCACCGCCCACGGTGCTGGCCAGTGCAAGCTCTGCCCGGGACCCCCCTACGCTGCATCGATGACCCGTGCTTTCGCTGCCGGCTACTCCTCTTCCCACATGCACTGCGTCAGCAACGTCAAGTTGATGCGGTGTGTGTGGGAACCTTGTCTCTTCCCCAGCCCTTCAACAGCCATTAAGAAGCTGCTGAGGGGTGGGGGAGGGACAAGGGGTGGGAACGAAAGTGAACAGTGTTTACTTTAGTTTCCTGTCATAGCACCTCGGGCCTCAGAAAATGGCTTGGCCACATGGTGGCCCACGGGCCGTATGTTGGACAAGCCAGGTCTAAACTGATTATTTTCAAGAATCAGTTGCATGAACCACTTCAGAGCAAGTCAGAGCCTTCACCTTGTATCTTCAACTCTAACAATGAGGAGAAGGGGTTATTTAGAAGAGTGCTATTCCTTAAGTTGATTATAAAAAGCATATTTTTCCTTCCTTTTTTTTCAGTCCTAGGGAAAACTTAATTATTGCATCTTTTGCTATTTTGTGTACACAGCATAACTTTTATAACCAATACATTGGTCCGATAATCGGATCAGTACTGATATAAAGAAAACTGCCTGTATTGGATATTGGCCTGATGAGGCGGATAAAAGCCTGCACTGTGCACAGCCGCAGCGCAGCACTCAGGCAGTGAGGAACAAAGCCAGTAGTATGGAGATCTATCCCCAGCTTGTTAATCTGGTGTGGTGGAAAGGGAGGAAAGGGGTGTGGGGGTGATGCAGATCAATGCCCTCCATGGTGAGGGAGGGGGCAGGGGCAGGTGCTACCCTGGGGTGGGGCCAGAACCGTGGCTTCATGGTGCTTGGCGGGGGAGGGAGGCGGCTCCCACCACTTCTTGCACCTTGAGAGTGAGCATGCCTTTGGACCCACGTGAGGCTGGTCAGGGCTGGCTGGAGCTGGGGCTGCGCAGGGGCTCTTCTTGGAGTGGGCGTAGGCAGGATGCTACATCCATCCCAAATTTTGCCTCTGCTCCACTCCCAGCACCGCCACTGCCTGCTGCCTGACAGCCCTGGCTTGTGGGTGGAGGTAGAGCGTTCAGCCAGGGCTGGAGTGGGCAGCTGGAGGTGGTGATGCTGGGAGCAGAGTGGTTGAGAAATCTGGGGTGGATGCAGCATCCCCCCTGCATCACCAGCACCTGCTATGAACCCAGCCCCCAACGAGAAGAGCCCCACACAGCCCTGGCTGCAGCCTGCCCCACCCTGTGCAGATTCGAGGGGCATGTACCCCCCCCCATGCCTTTCCAGGGTGAAAGTAGTGATGGGAGTCGCCTCCCCACCCATGAGCTACGGCTCCAGCCCCACCCAGGCAGCACCTGCCTTTGCCCCCTCCCTCACCGCAGGGGGTACTGATATGCACCCCCCACCCCCACGCCCCTTCCCTTTCACCACACTGGACTTACCAGTTGGAGGCAGCTGTATCAGAAGTCAGATTGGTATTGGCTGATATGCCTTCTTAAATACTGCCTATCGGTGTCAGCCCCAAAAATCTCCATCAGTGAACCTTTAGTTTTAAATCCAGATTTGTACAGCATGATTGGCACCAGTGAATAAAACCAGAGAGCTAGCTTTTGGATATCTACCAAGTTTATTTTGTGACAATACAATACCTTCTTTTAAATATACTTGTATCAAGTTTGTCTTTCTCTGCAAATCATTAAGTGGCTCAGATTTAAAAAAATGCCCTTATTCTGAAATTAGTGACCCCCTTTCTGGCTCACCTGGGAATTTCCCAGGCACAGGAGAATCCCTGGGTATAATAAACATCAGCAAAGCAAACTATGTGCTATTCCCTTGGCCTATAGGGTTTTTGGGGGATGGGCAATATTGCAAATCCACTCAAAAAAATCTGGCATTAATAAATTAAAAATACATTAATAAATTTTCCTTTAGCAAAGCTGTGCTTTTTAAAAGAAAACAAAAACAAAAACACTATCCATTTATTATTTTAATCAGTTTTTCAGATGATGAACAAAGATTTACTGTTCTGTAATTGCCAGATTTGTCTTTTCTGCCTTTTAAGGTCATTGCCGCTATTCCCAACTTCCAGTCCTCTGGTCTAGGCCTCTAATGAAAGGCAGCAGTCCAATGCCTCGTTGGTAGCTAATGGAATCCCAGACTCCACCAATTTTACTCTTGGGAGGACTATTTGCTTTGTGAAGATGGGGAGCAGGATGAGTAAATTTCACCCCCTTGGAATCTGGCAATAATATAGATGAATTCTAGGTGCATAGCACACAATGTTCTCAAGCTAAAAGCATCTGGAAAGTTGCTAAGCACCGTAGTATGAGAACAATATACCTAGTTACATCCCACAGTCAATTTGTTGTTGGAAGGGGGTAACAGACCTCTCCTGTGTTGTTTACCAGGTGATAGCCCAAGTACAGATAAGCATGAGGCTCCAGGAGAGAGAGCTGTGTGGGGAAGACACATGTTTGGGTCTAGGGGGGACCTCAAAAGGTATGGTTAAATTCAGGGATATATTCATGCTGACCCTTTGAACCTTTCAGGCCTTGATCATTTAGAATTTTTATTTATGTGCATTATAGTAGTGTGTTGGTTGGGGTGTAATTGAGCTTGGCAATTTACAGACAAATGCACTGAT
This sequence comes from Crocodylus siamensis, assembly GCF_052110815.1. Taxonomy (NCBI): domain Eukaryota; kingdom Metazoa; phylum Chordata; order Crocodylia; family Crocodylidae; genus Crocodylus; species Crocodylus siamensis. Next base: position 67,986,928 of record NC_143397.1, on the reverse strand, counting down.
CAGAGCATGTTGTTACGCTGCTAAGAATTAATATAATTTTTCAAGATGGTTACAAGCAATTAGTATTTTAAAAAGCATGCACAGTGTGCAGATGATGAAAGAATGTTCCCGGCTTCTTTTGTTGACTCATCTGATTATACCTTGGATGCTGGCTATCCCCTCCACCCCTTTTTTTTTCCCAAAAACAATAATAGGACACTTAACTTATGGCAAATGCAGCTCATTATCTTGTCTAGAAGGAAAGGAGGGACAGAGCTGCCCTGCTGATTAGAAGAATCTTGCGTCTAAGGCCAGGAGGGAAATTTTTACACTTCAGCCCAAAGCTGTTCACATTGATTATTTTGGGCTCGCTTGTTTATAAAGCCAACCACCAAGAAAGGAAAGATTTTGAACAGAGGTATGGACTGTGCTGACTGTTTTGGAACATGCCTGTTGCTCACAGCATTCCACAAGAGATAACTGCAGGACTGAAAGCCTGAGAGCCTGCCTATACCTTATATAACCTTTTTTCCTCTTACTGTTGCCTCTGGCTTTCTAAGCCCAACTGTCTCTTACTTTTTACACCATTTCTTGCACTTTGTTTTAAAATAAAATTGTAAGATCTTTGGGGCAGGAGATTGTATTAAGTTACATGTTTTCATGGATCCTGCCACTGGCTCTGCTTGTAAAGGCAGAGCATTGTAATTATCTCATAATAAATAATGATTTTAATTTGCTGGGGTTAGATTTTTTTTTGTATTTATCCCCAATAGCTTCATTAAAACAATTCATATCTTTCTTGTTTTGTTTATCCATTATTAAAAAGTAGAACATTTATTTAAAAAAAAAATCAGCACAGTTTATTAAAGTTAGGCCCCTTCTACATATTATATCTATTACGCAATTACCTTGTTAACTGTGCAATAAATTTAGGACTGGCTTCATGTGCAAATTAACTAAGGGGCTTAAAACGGTCCAACCAGCTATGAAGCGATTGCTCACAAATGTGTAATAACTTTATACGTAGCTGGTTTTTATTCAGCTTTAATTTGCATGTATAGGGAGTCTGTGGCTGGGAGACTGCAGCTGCTGTGATCTCCCAGCCACTGAGGAGCACAATTCCCCTGAGGCTAGGAAATTGCAGCTGCTGTAATCTTGCAGGCACTGCAATCTCCTAGATAGAGGGTGCTCCACACCCCCTGGGGCTGGAGGATTACAGCAGTACCTCACAGCTGCCAGAGCTAAGAGTCCCGCTACTGACAGGACTCCTGGTCCTGGATATGCTCCACGGCTTCCAGGGTTGAGTCCCCACAGTTAATGGGACTCTCAGTCCTGGCTACACAGGTACAGACTGTCAGGTGCAGGACTCTTAGCACTGCCTCTCCACTGAGAGGTGGGGTCGTCATGAAATACCATGAAATCAGCTCTGCACATTGCAAGTGGGCTGCAAAGTAACTCTGTCTTACCACAATTTAAGTAGACCTCTGACAATCATGCCTTCTGCATGTATGTATAGCATGTATACATGCCTTCTGCATGTGTAGCATGGAAGGAGATGTATTGTGGGATTGTGTATTAGATCTCATGGCACTTTTACCAGCACGTGTAAAAAGGCCTTAGTTTTTCAAAAGGAAACAGCTTTTTCTACAGTTGGTTTAATTTCGTTTATAAGCATGTATATGAATCATCACCATTTAACTTAACATTATTTGCTAGGTACTTCTTTAAGCTACTGCACACTCGAAGGGATACTGTCAAATTTGATAACCTTAAATTATGACAGTATTGCCAGCTGGTAGATCCTGCACATTTTGCATTTCTTACATCTATTTTTTTCTAAATCATTTTTGCAATTGTCTTAAAACTTAAGACAACGTTAGCACATATGTGCTGAGAATCTCAGAGTAAGTTGTACAGAGTCTTATCTGATATCTTTCAAAGGGCATGAACAGGCATTTATTGCTAGTAATGGGAATATCTGAGAAATTTCTACCACTGGAAGTTTTTCCAAGAGAGGGAGTGTACAGGCATTTCAGCCTGCAGCTACTCTCCCACCCCTGCTATCTGCCCCTGCCCCACACCAGGGTGATTCTGGTGTGGGGAAGACATAGGGAACAGCAGCTACCTCACTCCTCCTGGTCCCCAGTAGGGAGTAAAGAGTCAGAGAAAGATTCCCAGTACCTTCCCCAGACTGTGATCACCCTAGGCTGGGGAAAGGCATGGAGAGCAGGGAAGACGAAGTGGCTGCAGGCTACAATGCATGCATGTTTCCCTTCCAGGAAAGATTTCTGGTGGTCTTTGGGAGGGAAGGAGGCAGCAGGGCAAAGCCCCTCCCTGTTCCCCAGACCAGGGTATTTTTTTTTTTTTTTTAAACAGGTCCAGGGTGCCATGAGCTTGACATTGGGGAGCTTTTCTCTGATGCTGGGCTCACAACACCTGGGATCTTTAAAAACTAGGCATGCACCTGGGAGCCATGACTGAATGCCCATCCCTGGGCTCTGGAAATCTGACTCTGGTGAGAGGATCCCCGGTGTTAAGACCCCTGGTAACCCCACGGTGTAGCAGGGGATGGAGGAACTCTTTCATCTCTAGTATCTCATGCTGGATGCCTCTTTCAGCTGGCATTTATTTGGGGATGGGGGGCTGATCTCTTCCCAGGTACCTTCACCAGTTTATAGAAGCATGACATATGTGGAGCTAGGGCTGAGGGAACTCCCCCCACCTCAGGAGTTATCACCTTTTTAACCTATAGAAACTGTTAAGGGTTGCTACTTTCCAATTTTAAATTTAAATTAGATCTCAGAAATAAATGTGTTGGTACTCTACCTGTATACACCCTAGGTAACCATGTTGGGCTGCTACATGAACGGCAGTGTTACCATCCTGGTCAGCTTCATCCAGTGATATTCCTTGCTCTTGCATAAACTGAAGAAGCCAAAGCAGGATTTTCTCCTGGGGCAAAGAAAAGTAACAAGAGTTAAGAAAGAAACAAGAAAAGCCGTAAGTCTTCCTTGCAGACCAGCTATCATTAATGCTTGCTGTTACTTCCCACCATAACACCCTGTTTTCAATTGCTTATAACTCTGCCAAGCTTTACCAAGGATTGGTGTTTGCCTTGAGCTGATTTTTTTTAGAAAACTTGAGCCAGGAATTCAGCTGTTTCCAAGAATAAGGTAAGGGGAAAAGATGATTTGGTTTGCCTAAAGCCTGACAAATGTTTCTTTGAAAGGTATTAGGTTTGAAGCAAGGACTTAATGTGGGAGGATAGGATAGCTTTTTTTTTTTTTTTTTTTTTGAATGATACACCTTATGTCAGCCCCTAATGTGTGCAGAATTGGTGAATTGTAAGTCTTTGAGAAATAGCATTTCCCAGACGCACAACACCATCTTCTTGAACTTCGGCAGATAAATTCCTCAAAGATTCCATCACCACTTGAGCCCACGACCAGGTTGGGCCTGGCTGAGAACCAAAACTAAAAGCAGGGGCTTTGTCTCCTCCATGATTTCAATGAGGCCCCTGCAGAGCTGAAAAGTAGGGGAGGGAGAAAGTGGCAGAACTGTGGAAACTGGAATTGTATGGTGAAAAAAACCCCTCTGGGACTACAACCGAGGAGAAAGAGCCAAGACTGGTCAGAGAAACTGGGTCTGGAAATCTTGGAGGAAAAAAGAGGATGGGAAGGGGACATTTGGACAGGAAATGAGTAAAATGAAGATCTCAGATGAAGTTGGGATTGTCTAGGAAATGGGACTGGGACTGAACCACTGGGGTGAGAGGAGAAGGTAGAAGGAAATATCTAACAAAGAAGTGAGTTTGTGGGTATGAAATAGAATTGAATGGAAAAAGCATATAATTGGAAGGAACCAGGGCTGAGTGAGATCATGATATTATACCATTGTTATACATACATACATACATAGGGCCTGAATTTATATTGCACAAAGAGCCCTAATTCTGGCATTTCCTGTTGATTTTGGAATCTTAAAAATGCTATTTTAAAACAATTTGCTTTGTTTTCCCCCTTTTGTGTAATATACATTTATAGCTGATTTATTCCATAACACCAATCAGTTTATATACTTGTACAGCAAAAGCTGTGTTAACCGGCACTTTATTAGCCGGAAAGCTCTATTAACCGGCATCCGAGGGATGCAGCAAAAGCGAAACCGGCAGTACCACTTCTGGGGGACTTCTGGTTTTGCCACCGCAAGCTGAGTTTTTCTGTGTCACTTCTTTGGCCCACAGCCTGGGGCAAAGCAGCCTGCATGGGGCCCCCCTCCCTATCCCCCGGCACACTGACGTCAGGAAGTGCACCAGACGGTGCACATTTGATTAACCAGCATCCCCCATTCCCGGGGGATGCCGGATAACAGAGCTTTTACTGTAGTTAGGTTGCTTTATTTTGTTTTATTCCCACATCAACATTATTTGGGTCATTCGTTCTACATTGTAGCAAGCTTACATGCTTCCTTAGATTAAATTTGTCTGTGCCCTTCTGAAAGTACTGAAAATCTGCAATAAAACTACAAATTAAATTAATTATAAACCTCCCCCCAGCAAACCCTTTTAAATTACAGTTGATTATAGGAATGTTCTTTGCTTTTTCATCTCAGTGGTTACTAAATGATTCTCTTTGGTTGAAGACTGTTTTGAATAAAAATGTTTTATTCATTGTTGTTGTTTTGTTGTTTTTTTAAACTTTTTCCATTTACATTTTTAACAAGTCATCTTGGCTTCACTGCTCTGCATTATTTTACAGTCATATAGGACTTTAATTCCAAAGAGTTTTACAGATAACTGCCCAAATCAATCATGCACCTACTTATGTACATACTTAACCTTTAGCACTTCAGTCTCTCCACTGAATTCAGTACTTACACAACACATTTGCAGGACAAGACACATGTATATACACAAGTGCTGACATGTAACCGCCTTGGGGACTAAGGCCAGAAACAGTTACATAGGGAAACTAAGGATTTTGAGGACAAGACCCACTTCTTATGGAAAGTACCGGAGAGCTTGAATGTCCAAGCAGAGCAAATGGTCTCCCTCAAAATCATCCCAACTCACTCAGCCACCTGGATCTCAATTTATTACTTCAGACGGTCAGCCCATCTGGAATGTATCTTCTTTATCTTTCCCTTCAAGTGTTATCTTTTCCCTCCCTTTTTTATGACACGGTGAGAGGAACGGTACTTAATCTTTCTCCTTAGCTTTGCTCTGATTGAAGTAGCCTACCAGGGAGATGACTCCAGATCCCCTGTACAATTCTCTTTTGAATAATTTCTAGCATGCCTTTGGTGTTGGACAGCAATGAAAATAGACTACGCTTTCTCTGGGTGATGCCTTTTGGCTTATTTAGCATTAAAACCTACACATATTTTAGAGAAATGCTTGTGTAAAATTAAAAGAACTGTAGCTTACAAATGTATGTATAATTTCTCTGGTACATGTAAAGGGCCTACCTTTGGAATCTAGTTTCCAATTTTGTACCTAAAATCACAATTTGTACTGTGCCGATTACAAGTCACCTCATTGCTTCTGAAACTTGAGTAGGTAGAAGGTTAAGGGTAATCTTGGCAATTTTTTGAAAAATAGCTGACTGTAGGTATACCACTAAAGTTGAGGCCCATACAAATTTGGCCCCTTGTTTTTAATTCTGGGTAACTTGATTTTATTCATGAGGCAAGACATACAAACTGCATCAGGAACAGAAGGCCTCCCCCCATCCAGGAGAGTGCTCTCTTCCTTGGGCTACAGAAGTACTCTTCATCATGCTTACTTGCCTTCTGACCCCATGAGTCTTCACTCTGGGCTGCCCAATAGCTTAGCTTCAAGAGGGGAGGGGGTTAATGCTCTCAGCACTGCCTAGTGCATGCTTTGGACAAGTTCCTGTGAAATAGGAGGCATGGGTTCAATCCACTGAGCACAAGGGAGGCGTCTCAGTTCCTAAGCAAATACTTTTTGCCCCAGCAGTATGGTGGTTAAGATGGACACTGGCATCACCATGACTGGTTGCAAAGCTTCCTCACGTGGGTGAATGAGCTCTACTTGACTCAAGAAGAGTATGTGCTGACAAGAGGTAAAGCATTGCTGGACCTGGTATTTGCCAAAGGGGATAATCTAGTCAATGATGCAAGAATTGATGGAAAGCTGAGTGATAGTGACCACGAGCTGATCACCTTTACTATCCATTGCAAAGCTGGCAAGTCAGTCAGCAATGCAGAAGTCCTTGACTTTAGGAAAGCTAACTCTGACAAACTCAGAAGGCTCATTGTCAAGGCCCTAAGGACCATGACTTGACAGGAAGAGGAGTCCAAGATGAGTGGTTGCTCCTCAAGGGAGCAATCCTGACAGCACAAGGTGTTGTGCATCCCATTTTGGAGGAAGGCTAGCAGAAAGGCACAGCAACCCCCTTGGCTCATCAGGGAACGTGAGGACTCCCTATGCCTAAAAAGAGAGACTTATAAAGGATGGAAGGCTGGAATAACCACCAAGAAGGAGTACTCAGTACTGGTCCGTGCCTGCAGGGAGCAGACCAGGAAAGCCAAGTCTGCAACTGAACTCCATCTGGCTTCTCATATCAAGGATAATAAAAAGTCCTTTTTCAGATATGTAGGGAGTCGGAAAAAAAGCAAGCGCAACTTTGGACCCCTGCTGAACCAAATGGGACAACTGATAACCGACACCCAGGAAAAAGCCAACCTGCTTAATGGGTACTTCATGTCAGTCTTTCATCAGCCCAAAGGGACTACCCAGCATCAGTGTAGACCTTGTAAAGGAACATCTTGAGAGGCTGGACATCTTCAAGTCAGCTGGTCCTGACAGATTACATCCTAGAGTACTCAAGGAGCTGGCAGGTGTCATAGCCCAACCATCGGCAAAACTATTTAAAAAACCTGTGGTGCTCAGGCAAAGTACCTGAAGACTGGAAGAAGGCTAATGTGGCGCCCATCTTCAAGAAAGGGCGGAAAGTAGATCCTGGGAATTACAGGCCAATCAGCTTGACCTCAATCCCCAATAAGATTCTGGAGAAAATTTTTAAAGAGACCCTTCTTGATAAGCTGGCTAATGGCAACATCCTGAGGGACAGCCAGCACAGGTTTGTCATGGGTAGGGCTTGCCTGATCAATCTCATCTCCTATGACCAGGTGACATATCACCTAGACAAAGGAGAAGAGACTGACACCATATAACTGGACTTTAAAAAAGTGATCTGGTGTCCCATAACCTCCTCTTGGAAAAACTGGCCAACTGTGGCCTTGGCTACATCACAGTCTGACGGCTGGGAAATTGGCTCCGAGGTTGGACCCAGAGAATAGTAGTCAATGGAAGTGAATCATTATGGCACTCAATGACCAGTGGTGTCCCCCAAGGCTCTATCCTTGGACTGGTTCTCTTCAACATCTTTATCAACAATGCGCACAGGTCAAGTTCGCCGATGACACTAAAATTTGGGGCATAGCATCCACACCTGAGGATAGGCTGGTGATCCAGGCTGACTTGGATAAGCTTAGTAAGTGGGCGGACATAAACCTGATGATGTTCAATACCGAAAAATGCAAGGTACTCCACCTGGGGGTGGGGGGAGGAGTGACAACACCCCGCAGCATGCTTACAGGCTCAGCAGCGCTATGTTTGCTAGCACCATGGCTGAAAGACACTTGGGGGTCACGACTGACCACAAGATGAACATGAGCCGCCAATGTGATGTCACAGCTGGTAAAGCAAACAAAAAGGTCTGGCTTGCATCCATAGATGCTTCTCAAGTAAATCTCAGGACATCATTCTCCCGCTGTACTCGGCCTTGGTTAGGCCGCAGCTGGAGTACTGCATCAAATTCTGGGCTACACAATTCAGGAAGGATGTCAAGAAGCTCGAGAGAATCTAGAGGAGAGCCGTGCACATGATCAGGGGGCAAGAGAATAGGCCTTATGATGAGAGGCTGAGAGCCATGAGACTCTTCAGCCTGGAAAAGCGCAGGCAGGGGTGACCTGGTGCCTGCCATTAAGTATGTAAGGGGTGCACATCAGGATCTGGGGGAATGTCTGTTCACCAGAGTGCCCCAAGGGATAACAAAGACCAATGGGCCTGGAATAGACTCCCTCCAGAAGCGGTACAGGCACCTACTCTGGACTTTTTCAAGAAATGTTTGGATACTTATCTTGCTGGGATCCTTTGACCCTAGCTGACTTCCTCCCCTGGGGCAGGGGCTGGACTTGATGATTTTCAAGGTCCCTTCCAGCCCTAATGTTTATGAAAATCTATGAAATCATGCCAGAGGTGGATCCTTCCCTGCATTTGTTTATACTAACATCAGTGTTATTGTTTATATTAACATCAGTGTTGATTTCTTTCAGATGGACACAAGCCCTTTAAGGAACTGGATCTAAATAAGCCATCTCCCCTCTTAACCAGCTGGAACCTGACATGATGGACACACCAAAGTACGTGCTGAAGTACTCAATGAGATAATGGAGACCGCCTTCACTAGGTCGAGCAAGATTAGCTTCTGTGAGGGCAAGGGCTTCCCACTGAAACAACGCAAGAGCTATGCATCTCCCCTAGGTTGAGTGTTCTTCTGTACCTGATGCATATTTCTGGGGTGAGTGGAAGGTAAAATCTAAGACAGGTACTCATGGGCCTTAGTGCCTTTGGAAAATGAAGATTCTTGTAAACAGGCACATTCTTCAGCTAAATTAAATTCAAAGAAAATCTATAAGAACCAAATAAAGTAAAATGATTAATGTTTGATACACATCAATTATATATTGTAGGTATCGATCAGTTATCAATTATGTTTGATGATCTCAAGGCTTGTTATTCTCATCTTGAAACATCTAAGGTTAACCTACCCATATAGAACTGTGGGGCTAGTTTAAAAGAAAAACCAATACAAGAAATTTAAGAAGTGCCCTAAACTGGTATTTTAAAATGACGCTAAAGCATCCTTCAGTGATATTGCAGATTTTTGTTCTGGACAGCTAACTTCTTGAATAGAATGGATAGCTGGATGGATGAGCAAAGGGCATTTTTAATTATTAATTGGAATAAAAACAAAAGATTAACACTGTGGAGCTTTCAGACTGCATCTGTAACCGGACCCATTACTCTCATTGACTAATTTGGCTATCTTACCCTGTATTGGTTTAAGAGGGATATTGGGTTTTCTAAGGGTAGACTTTGGGATGACAGCATAGGATGCAATCTATTTAATGCCTTAGAATCCTGTAAGGGTGACACAGAGGCTTTGACACAAATGGCCTAATCCTTGCACTGCTCGTTATAAGCACTATTTACTAAAGAAACAAAATGGTACGTATGCCTTGTCCTGGAAGAAATAATGAATGTTCCGAATCCATTAGAAAACTATTCAATGACAGTTCTCCCTTGCAAAAATATTACCCTTGTAATTCTGCCAAGGCCAGCATTTACACAGGTTATCTTTTGAATCCATAATTGTTGAATAAATTAAAGTTTCTTGGATAGCTAACTGTGCATTAGAATTTTTCAACTTTTTTCTCCCTTACCAGGGTTGGCTACGATCTTTATAGAAAATGTCTGGTTTCTTTTCTGTCTCAACATTCTTTCCAGTTTGCAAGATGCTTATGGAATTAGATCCTTTTTTTAAAAAATGTATTTCATGTGAAATGTACTTGGCATTCAGATGACTGCAGAGGTTTGGCAATATTTTTTTATTACTTTTTCTAGGTTTAAGCTTGGTTGACTGGGGCTGGTCACTATAAATCGGTGCAAGCTTCTACTCTGCTCTGAATAGAGCCTAAGACAATGTAGCAGATCCTCTACTAGTATAAATCAGCAGCTCTGTGAAAATCAATTGGATTCTAATAATACTGCCCTACATACTTAGTCTAATGCTACCCTACTTAAGAGTTTCATGTTTAATGTGATTTGAACACTGCTACTAATGTAAATTCATATTACACTTCTTTTCTTGGGTTTTCCCTGTAGCATCCACCCTTGTTCCTTACATTCAAAAAGTGAGAATAAAGCACCAAAGGAAGTCACACCCCAGACTGGCTGGTATCAGTTAGCATTTCAGGCAGGGCCCTAATACTCACCAATAGAGATGGCTAAAAAAAACCCCCTTGTCATAAAAGCCACTATGTATTGATTCTGCTGTCCTATCATTACCCATTCTAGAGGACTAATTTTTTTGTTAGAGTGACTGATTTTTTTTTTTTTTTTTTTTAGAGAGCACAAAAATAACCAAGGGGAAAAATAATGTTGACAATAAGGTTTTTCCGTAATAGAGATCGCTACTATAGACAGTGAAACAAAGGCTGATGAGCGACTTCCCCATTACTGTTATCCAGGGGCACGTGTAGACAAAAGAGGGGCCCTAAACTGAAGCGGTGGGTTTTAAAAAACACTGCTTCAATTCAAGGCCAATTAAATCCTATGTTGTGCGCACACCTTGCTGACTTACCTGCCTCTCGGGCAGGGAGGGGAGGGTGAGCTGCCCACAAGTGGAGTGGTTCCTGGGCTGGGTGGGGGAGGGGTGCGAGGCTGGTGCCTCCCTCTGCGGCAGTGGCAACACTGCCCACAGGCACCCGGCTCAGGTAGTCCCAGGGGGCACCGCAGTTGCAGAGGGAAGCGCCAGGCTCCTGGGCAGCTCAGGCAGGCTCCAATGGGGGAAAAAAAAAAGAAAGAGATTGGCTCACTACTTTTCTTGGGCGAAATCTGCTTTCCTAGACTGCTGCCAGGCTGCCTGCAGAGCCAATGAGCTGCACAGAGCCCGGTGCTTTGCTCCACAGCTGTAGGGACAGCAAACTAAAACTCTGCAGAGGAGTTTTAGTTTGCTGCACCCCAAGTCATGTAAGGCACGTTACACTGCCAAATTTCCTACAGTGACTGGAATTAATGTGCAATATGCTGCTGAGGTGTGTAAACACCAACACCGCTAAAGTGGTGCAAAAGCATTTAGCTCGCTTTAAAGAGTCATGCATGCTTGCCCCTCATTTAGTCTACACACGGCCCAGAATTTCAGTGGACTGCTCCATGTCTCTAATGTGCACTGAAGGAAGCAGGGGGTGGCAGTGGTCCATCTTCCAAAGAAACCAGAAGACTACTATCTTTCCCACAGGGTCAATACTCTGGTAGAACTAATAAAGGGTTTCTTGGATGGATTTACTGCAGGGTCATTTTGAGGAAAGTGGACTGTCATAACTTACAGTTACAACTTCACTCATATTGTTTGGTTTAGTTGTCATGATCATTCAAACGTTGTACTCTGAGGTTCCCTATTACTCAACTTATGTGGAGTTTAGGTGCAGTAAGGGTGAATTTACAACACACTTTTACAAGTTATTCTCAATTAAACTGGCTTGATTTAAACAGATGCAGTTCATGTTTCCCTACACCCCACATCACTGCCAATGCACTGAATTCCCAAACTATCACATTTTACTGAAGTATTCTGGCTTATTGTCTCCAAAAAAGGAGACTATCCCAGACTGCTGAGTGATTTGGGGATGTGGCCAAGAAATCCCCCAGGGACTACGAAGAGATGACTAATCTCTTTTATGAGAGGTTTCCAAGATTGAAAGAAAGGAGCACTAATCAAATGTGACACCTAATTGTACTGGCAGCTAATAATTATAGCTTGACAGTAGAAATTCAGAGGAATATAAAGGTTAAACCACCCTGATTATTAAGCACTTTTGTGGGGGTCTGCTAGACACGGGGTGAAAAAGAAAGCTTGTACTTAAAAAATGAACATATATGCCATTAGAACGTGTTTGTTATGAACACTGCAAAATGGAATTCTTGTGTCACCATTCAAATCAACCTCTTTTACAAACTAAAAACACTGATTTAAAATGGAATCATACCTGACCATAACAACCTGCATAATGAATAAGGCTTGGGTGATCTTTAGAGCAACTCAATTCGGCAATAGCTTCCGTTTCACTCACCATCCACCGTACACACTCCAACTGACCGTTCTAAATGGAGGAGAGGAAGAGTTAAAAAAAATCCAGCTGCTTCAGATTCAAAAACATTATCTACTAAATAGTAAAAATTCCATCAGAATCACTTATACATTGTGACTTCACATAAATCATTCCGATTTTTTCCAAGGTTGTTTCTACATCAGCCAATAATATGCTTTTGTATCCTGGTGCCCAGGACCAATTACAATTTGGCTACTGGCAATGTTCTCCCTACTTAAACTTACCCTACAGTTTTAGATGAACAAACTGTTCTGCCTTTCCCTCCTAAAATCAGCTATAGGGAGTTCCTGACATAGAATGGTTACTGAAGAGCAATTCATATGGGGTTGCCTTTCAAGAGTAAGTGAAGCAATACTTACATGCACATTGCACAATGTGCATTTTTCAGAATGTAAAATGCTGCTTGTGTTACTCCTCTCACTACTCCCCAAAACTTAGTAGATAGTGGGTGAATCTCCACATGCCCTTTACTGCAGAGTAGATTAATTAGCTCCACAGCAAACTGCCACCATCTACACGTGCACTGGTATTAGGTTGCAGTAAATTAATTAACTATGTCATATGGTGGTATCCTCCCCAACAGTACCATCTTACAGTGGAGTACTTACATTTACGTGTAGATGGTGACAGGGGCTAGCTGGGATGCAAGGGTGCTAAAGTGCAGGGGCTACCTAGTCCTGCACCTTACCATCTTTGTGCCCCAGCCAGCCCCTCTGCCACCCAGTGCCACCACCTGGAGCCTTGGGCTGACCCCCCAGGGTTTCTATCAGCCTGAGGCTGCTCTGCCCTGGCTCAAAATGTTGCAGTCCCAGGCACAGGTGTAGACACTGTGCCTGGGAGCAGTTGACTCTGGCCTTTCGACCTTTTGTATTTATGTCTTTGTTGTCAAATAGCTAAAGGATACTCTGTAGGTTATTCTTGTTGAGTATTTGTATTATTATGGCACCTACGATAACTGAAGCAATGGATTAAGACACCACTGCTAAGAAGAAAGAGATCAGTGCAGTTAGGATTCTGCAAACTAGGAAAACCAATTAACTACCAATGGCACATGGACATCAAGTTCATCTCTTAATTTGAAAGATGACACTTGCTAAAATACAATGCTTTTCTGATGCTATAATTGGGATACTGGTTCACTAAAAAGGCTAATCTCTTGAATTCTCAAAGATTTTTTTCGCAGTACAGATCTTGCCAGGCCTGTATCAATTACGAGACTTTTCCTATGAAGAACATTAAAATAACCACGGAAACAAACTCTTGTATAGTATTTCCCATTCCCAAGTTTCTTGCTGAGGTACCTACTGAAAGTGATTGCATTAAACCATATTTACTAAAGACCCTAAAAATTGTTCAATTGTAAACTTTCCTCTGCACCACTATACTTTAGTGCAGCACAGTCATGCTTTCCTATATAACAGAATATCCTGGAAGTTTTAACTTATTCTCACATGACATTATTTTCTGTAGTTTCTGATGGGTTGCATATTGCGCTATTTAGAAGGTAAATGTTAAGTGAGGTTTGATACTCCAGTCTGCTTTGGATGACTAAGAAGTGTCAGGTTCAGATCTGGTACCTTTAAAAAAGTTTTAGAACCAAGCAAAAAGTACTTTGAAAACACTCTCTCACACTCATTTTAATGATATACTTGTATTAGTAAAAAAAACAAACCAAGACACCATTATGATGAATAAAGGAGTCCTTTACTCACAGAAATTCTAATGCGAATAACTGAAAATGGCATAAATACAAAATTCAACAGTCTTTCTTTAATGCCCAGAAATTTAACTGATTTAAAGTTAGACTAATGTATCAACCAACAATCACCTATAAAACAAGCAATGGTTTATGACAAATTAATTCTTTAACAGTACCATATTTTCATTTGCTTGTGTGATATCAGCCAACTTTAGAAGTATCTTTTCTACGCCCATTTTTTACCCAATTGAATGAAAAGGTCTTGAAAAGTAACATCCTGTTGATATAAATATTATTTACAGCCATCATGGAGCTTTAAAACCAAGTTACCTTTATTGCTAACCCAGCTGGAGTTAGTTGTTCACTGTTCCGTTCATTCAAACAGTCTTCCCCCATCAAAGAAGTGAGATGCTGCAAACATTCAGCATGTCCCTGTGATGCTGCTATGTGCAACAGATTGTTGTTATTTTCATCATGAATTTTGTCCAAATTGTCTGCTGCCAGGTGTGGCTGTGCAAAAGAAAAAAAGAGTATGAAAAAGGTGAAAAATCAGTATATCACATGTGCAATTAGAAATGTAAGCTTCATGGTTCAACATACAAGGCAAACAGTTTGTGAGAACACAAGGAAATATCCCTGCATGTTCTACTTGTCCATAATAGGGATTTTATACTTTTCCTGTAAACAAGCTGAGACTGGCTTATATTAGAGACAGGGGGCACATCTACACATTCATTAATGCACTTTAGATATTGCACATTTAGTTTACTACTTCCTTAATAAAGCACTAGTTAAATGTGCAGTACCTAAAATTACTGTACAGTAGCGCCAGTGCATGGTTATTTAGCGACGCTTACAGTGCACTAGACTAACAACACTGTGCAGTAGGGTATTAGCACTGTTTTTGCTGTGGCATGCTACTGTGCACTGTTATTAAGCCAACGTGCAGTAAGTATCTCGTGTAGATGCACCCAGGATAAAGGACTAGATAGTGGTTATGTTGTTGATATCAGTCTCATGCAATTACTATGAAAGGTCATGTTTTTTGACACAGTCTCTTGGTATTATTTTGTCAAACAAAATAAAACATGCATATTATTTTCTAGTCTAACTGCATGTCTTACGATTTGTCCCTTTTCTTTTATGCTACTACCTCTAGGAAAACATCAATTTAAAGTGTCCATGATGCTTCCCCAGTAAATGTATGTGCCAAGGGCCAAATTTATCTTAGTCCATAGTGAGTTCAGTTTGTGTTAAATACAAAGAAAAATGTAATTCAGCTCCATGACATCTGAATGTTATGCTAATTTGTGAACTGATTCCATTAATAAAACTTGCATTGTAATAACGCCTGCGAATATTGTGCTACACTGCACAGACATATGGTAACATGTAATCCCATCCAAATCTATTTTTACAGCAAAATATAACAAGTGGCTTTAAGAAATAACAGGAGAGAGATTAAAAAAAGATGACAAAAGAGTAACCATGATAAAATCATGTAACTATGCATATTAGCTAATCCATGCACTTGATGAGTCTGTTTCTCTTAGATTTTTTAAAAATATACCCAAAAAACTGGTTTTCTTTATTTCTAATTTTTGGATGAATAACTTGGTTTTATTTCTCCTTTAGTATTGTGACAGATTCCTCTGCCCATTTCTAGTCTTTAAAAACTGTTTTGGTTAGTGTTAAAATGACACTGTGCTTACTCTAAAATGTTAAACCTGAAAAAAAAAAATCAGTACAAAATAGTTTGTGCACATATGCTACTGTTCTGACAGTCTTTGCGAGTTGTCTCCTCACCTTGCATCCTGTTGTTAACCTGGATCTTGTTTCTTTGGAAACGAGTATTGATGGTGTCTGCTCACAGAGCTGGAGCTAACTAAAAACTTCATATGGGACAGAGGGCAGTCAGGCTTTAGAGTAAACTCCTGTCTGCGAATGCTGTTGCAACCAATTGACATGAACACTTCTGCATAATAATTAGAATACAACAGAAGCCTCTCTGTTCTCATGGGAAGTAACTGATGTAAATGACAACTAACAGAACAAAATGAACTGCAAACACTTTGAAAGAACTCCATTCAGATTCAAATGTATTGCACAAGTGGATTCTACAATTGAAAGCCTCTTTATTTTAGATTATTTCAGTTTATTTTTGTCTGTAACTACCTAAAGTTATTGCTAGTTTAGCTATACATGTGATTTAAACTCCACAGCTTTCAACTGAAAACTTGTACCCTCAATTTCTAATTAAGGGTGCACAGATTTGCTGTGCACGATACACATGAAGTCAACCGACTGATTTAAACTATCAGTATAGTGTTCTTTTCTACATCTTTTACAAAAAAGAGGACACTTACCAATAATGATATCTGCCCTTCTTTCACAATGTTTAGGATACTTTTATTTTTTTTCACATCTTCACTCCTTTCTTCTGGGCCTCCTACACTGTTCCAGTTTATATTACTGTTCAGTTCATCAAGTTTATTTTCTGTCACTGCAGTCTGCAGATGAAAAGTCCTCAGCTGGCAGTTTGGCATAGTCTTCTCAGTTTTATGAGCCTGGGGATCAGCAAACGTTCTGCTGAGGAAGCCCTTGCTTTGGGACTCGGGTTCGTGGACTGAACTACATTTAACTAGAGGCTGGGAAAGCTCTAGTTCTTCATTTAAATGCTTGTGCTGATCAAGGACAATGGGCTGCATTTTTCTCAACTGAGAGTTTTTCACAGGGGACAGAACACAAAACTGTGTTGTGCTGGCTGGCAAGTTTTCAGCGTTCCCTGCAGAGCTGGTCTTGCCACTAAGGCCATTCAGTGTTGAATATACACCCAAAATCTTTTTCTCTGGTGCCACCTTAGTAAAAGCAGCGAGTTGCTGATTTGATTTAATGTAAGGCACATCCAAAATTTCATCCATATCCAGGTCGTAGTGCTCCAGCTCCCCAAGCAAAACTCCGGCCTCAACGCTTTTACTTTTAAGGTTCTCTCCATCTCCTGGGCACTGATCATCGTTCTGAGGTGCAGAGTGAGAATCACTACCTTTCTCATACTCCCCCTTCTGGTTCTTTTGGTCATCACTTTCATTGTTTTCAGAGCAATCTGGCTGGTGCTTCAGTGGGGAAACCCTCTTCACTGGTCTGAACTTATTGCACATATCTGTAATTCCTCCCGGTTTTTGTGCATTTCCAATAAGAGTTGAAACGCCACAGCTCCAGCTGGTGCTGGAAACTGCAGAAACAAAGGAGTAAAATTTAGAACTATCAGTATCATATATAAATGCTTATTATACTGTATCTTCAGAATGTGCAGTACTCATGACAAAACATGGGGAATACACTTTACCTGAAAACATGCTGCATTTATATGTAAGCAGATTTATGGTTAATCTTACTCCTGCTACAGGAATACAAGACACAAATATTATTGAAAATACATTTCTTATAAATGCCACATACCACATACATACCATTTCAATGCCAAGAACAAAATTATTTGTAATCAGAAAAACCAAAAATTGAGCCTACTGGCATTCAGGACAGCTCCAAGACAAGCTCTATTCTTTTTATTTCACTGGACTGTCCTGTAGCAGTTGGGTATTTTTCTGGGTGTATAAAAGTAGGATGGGTTGACAGTTTTGAAATTTGTTCACAGGGGACTGTTATTTTGCAAGTAGAAATGTATTGATGAATTGTGTCCATTTTTATGGAAAATGTTTGCAGAAGAACTGAGAATATTTTTGTTTATGCCATTCTGGTGCTTTGTGGGAGGGATAATTCAATTACTTCACAGCCCCATTCTCCTCTACAGCCTGTGCTCCCCTGCTAGATTTTGTAATATCTATTGACTCCCAGAATCATTGATATCCTGATGAAGAGTCTCCTTTATATTTATAAATCACATCAATGTGGTTTCCTTTTCAGATCACTTTTATCAAGAATTAACACATTCTAAAATTTAACAGCACAAACATAAGCATAATAGATTTATTACACATTAACCATGTGTGTAATATCAGTGGAATTTAATTTGTGATCACATACACAATTTGTACCAAACACCTTCCTTAAGAAGCAATTATATACTTTTTCAGCAAGGTTATTAAAGCTGTAGTACTTGGGGCTGTGTGAATATTACCTTGGTATCTTTGGAAGCTCCTGAGACTATACTTCTCAGGAAATAATAAAAATAATAGTAATAAAAAGACACATAACTTAGTGGGTCAATACAAAGAACGCATTGTACTGATTTATTTATATATTGTATAAAATTCTAAGTTCAAAGGGCCACACTTTTATGTTGGTTTTATTTACATGTGAAATTTTTTCCAAGTG
This sequence comes from Crocodylus siamensis, assembly GCF_052110815.1. Classification (NCBI taxonomy): domain Eukaryota; kingdom Metazoa; phylum Chordata; order Crocodylia; family Crocodylidae; genus Crocodylus; species Crocodylus siamensis. The sequence continues at coordinate 67,968,936 of NC_143397.1, read as the reverse complement.
ATACAGGGAAATGGATACCATATGTTTCCCAGCTGTTTTGTTCTGACAGGAACCATTAAGGACTCTGTATGGAAATGAATTCTGTCTGAGTCTTATGAAAACAGTGCTTTCAACAGAGAGGTCTAGACAGAGGAACAGACATCAACCTTTTGTTTGTCGTCACTTTCCTTATACTTAGATCCATTCTGTTTCCAGGCTGACCTGAGCTATCTTTTTCCATTTTCTGATCTTCAAAATCCAAGTCTACACAGAATACTGATGGGACAGTGTTAATATTCATGTTAAGAGTCAGGAAAGTCTGACTTTTACAAACCATTCTTAAACATGGTAATTTATTTCTCTTTTTCTTCAACATAACCATGGTAAAAGTCAGACACATTTCACTAACTCATTGTTCCTTCTACTTTGTTCAGTCGGTAAGCAGGATCGCATCTTTCTACACACTGCCCATCAAAAAACACAATAACTCTTTATGTTTTACCAACTCATGAATATACTTTTGTTTTTTCTTTGAACAGGACCATGGACTTACACTGCACACAATAAAGTGCTAGATTACAGCATGTAACATTAAGGGGGTTGTACAGGCATTATCTCTCTTGGTGCTGCTTCCTGTGCACAGAAGGCACATGTTTTATATCAACCACTAGATTAGTGCAGTGTGGCTCCCCTGATACCAGCCTCAGTCCACAGACCAGGAGCAGTGCTATGACTCAGACTCTTCCCTCATCCTCAGAAGTTTGATTCTGCTTGCTCAAGTAACAAGTAGCGGCTGTGTTCTCCAGTGACTTTTATGATTAACCTTTAACAGCTCTTCCACAGGAGAAGCCTCTTGCTCATCCCTCCACATTTAAGAAGTCGTGCAGAGGCCACAGACAATTTGGGTCAAACGAATACAAATTGATTTACTGGTCTGGTGGCCAAGACAGGGAACTGGGATCCAGAACAGCTGATTCTATCCCAACGTCTGGTGTAAAGTCCTGATGTAACCTGGGATAAGATGTGTGCGTTTCCTGTATCTCAGTACCAACTATAAAAAAAGACAACGATACCTAACCAGTTCATTGAGGTGTTGTAACATTACATTCACTGACTTTCACCCATTCAGGCTTAAGGTGCTTAGATGCTATAGAGATGGCCATCACGCTAGAGGGATGGAAAAAATCTTTTACAACCTTTTCACTGACAGTCATGATGTGTGATGCTTGTACAAGCAAAGCATTGCCCTGATATTTAAGATAAAAGTTAAACTGCTAGGGCCAAAGTTTCAAAAGCAGTTGCTGGCCATAAGTTGGATCTCAAAAGCAGTAAATATGCATAAATACTAAATATACATAAATTTGTAGTGAAGTAGTTGCATAATCTCTTTTGATGTCCCTTGAGCTGTTTAAAGCTAACTGCAGATTCAGAAAGATATTCCTGTAACACTTAAAAGCATATGCTTTCACAATAATAGCTAGAAAGACAATCCAAAAAGGAGGACAAATTTAAAATAACTTCTTTGACTGTACAGTCACCTGAATACTACAGTAACCAAAGTTTATCTAGCTGGAACTTATCAGTAGGGAATCCAGGAGCACTTCTGAACTATGAACCCAAGCAAACAACCATGGGTTGCATCTTCAACTCAGTGAGACCGCAAACTCCTCAAAGTGCTTTTCCTGCTTACTAGCACTATCAATGGCTCATTTAGGATCAAGGTGGTTGAAGCTTTAGGATCAAAATGATTCTCATCACTGCACTTATCCATCCAGTGAACCATGTAGCTGGTAGTGGTACTGTTATACACTGTAATAGATAAGTAGAGCTGGGTGCCATTTATGCATTGCTGGCACTTCTGTGCTCATTTTACCAGTTCACTCACTGGCTATATGTTGATGTTAAACAGGATCGGAGAGATAATTGAGTCATAATTACTGTGTGGGTGAAGGGTTTAGTGTAGAGCTGGGTAATTATTTTGGATGGAGGGATGCTTACCGAGTTTCAGAGAGCTGTCAATGGCTGCATGGATAGACCCACCCCTTGACAATTGCCCTGCCCCCTCGTCACCATATTGGGACTGCAAGTCCAGCCCCCAACCCCTCACTTTTCCTACTAGAAGTCCCTTGTCCTGCCCTGGAAGTACTCCCTTTGGGAGGAAGGGTGCTGCAATCCTGAAACCAGAACTCCCCCCCACCCCCCAATCGTATACAAAAAAATTATATCTACTATAACTTACTTTAATTTTATTTAAAAATATTTTTGTACTGATTTGTGTGTTTACAAAATGCATCTAGGGGTGACTGCATAATAGCTCAAAATGCAGTCCTACTGTATGGTGTGTGAGAGAGCATGCGTATGCACGCCAGGCTGCTGGCTGCATTGTGTACGGCTCTTGCAGACTGCATGCGAGCCTCATGCGATGCAGCCAGGCAGACCCTGTGGTCAGGCCCCGCACTCCTGCCACCCCACCCTGGATCCCTGCCAATCCCATGGCATTTGCACTGGCTTCACACCTAAGAGCTGCTGCCACTGTTTCCCTGCTTTCCCTCCTGCACACTTGCTCACCATTTCCCGCACCAGTCCCCGCAGCCCCCACTGCTCCCATGCCCCACCCTCCCCACTGCTGCTTCCCTCCACCCCCTGCCCACTGCTTCCTGCTCTCGCTCCAGCTGAGCCAGCAAGCACCATGGGCCACCCAGGTGCTGGGTGGTTCACAGCCGTTTTCCCCCCCATCCCTCCATCTGATCTTATTTTACTTTCCACTCAGATGGAGGGAGGCAGGGAACAGCTCCAGGATCATGTGGTCAGAAGCTGCAGAGGCTTCAGGTTGGGGCTGGATGCAGCCAGGTTGGTCTTGCTGCCCAGCTGCTGGGTCCTGCCACAGGCTCCCCCTGGGTCCTACTGCTGCTGGCTGCCTGTCATCTTTGACAGGCAGCCAGGGGCAGATAAAAAATAATTTTCTAGAATTTTTAGGGGCCCTCTGGGTTGGATAGAATGGTTTGGTGGGCCAGATTAGGCCTGAAGACTATATTTTGCCCACCCCTGGTTTAGTGGGCGAAGTATACTTTCCTATTGTTATGCTTTAAGTGCTTCCCCCTTTGGAGAAAGTGTATCAGTCCATTTCCATGGTCTATGGCCACTTCTCTCAGAAAGAAAACAATATCTCTACGGAATGGATCAGGAGGATGAGAAGAGATAACTTCCCTCCATTTATCCACATCTAATCATCATCTGTTAGTGCAAATAAATGCTGCTTGTCTTACATCCTGCTCCGTCTGAATCCTGATTGTGATGAGTCTGGAATATTAGCATCAATCAAATAAGCTTGTAGCAGGTATTTGGATATCTACTGCTAGGTACAGACACCATCTCAGTACTGCAGTATCAAAGTGCCTCCAGTTCTTTAATGTATATACATTAACAATGCAGCTATGATGTAATGGAAGCAATACAGACGGGAAATGGAGGTGTATGAAAACTGGGAATAAGTTTCTCAAAGATATCTAGACACTTAACTCTAACAGACTTTAGTTAGTATTGATGGCAATGGGAGTTACATGCAAATACCTTTGAGAGTCTGGTCTTAAGTGACTTGCAAAAGTTAGACAGAAAGTCTGTGGCAGAACAGGAAATGTAGCCCAATTCTCCTGAAGCCCAGGACCATGCCTGTCGCAGAGCTCTCAGGTGCCCTGCAACTGAGAGCAGGAATGGCTCAGGAGAGACCTCTAGTGGCGGAAAGGGGGAAGCGCATCTGTCAGTCATCAGGACTGCACAGGTGCTGGTTGCCCTAGCAACCAGGGAAACCTAGAGCCAGGAAGGGGTGGAGCTTAGTCCTTCTTAAGCCCAGGCAGAAGGCCAGGAGGGCAGTTCCCCTCTGGCAGCCGAGGGAGGAGGAACTCAGCCAGAACAAAGGGGAGAGCTCTGATGGTCGGAACATCCCCTGATTCCTGCTGGGGGTCGATGCGCTCTCTCTCTCTCTCTGGTAGGGAGAGATTTGTGTTTTGGCCAGAACGGTCTAGCTTTAATGTTGTAGCCCGGGGGCTTTGCATTTTGCGTTTTCTGTTTCACCGGAGGACTGGGTGAGGCTATAAGGGGTTGGAGGCGGCCTCATAGGAGCTCCACGATAGCGTGGGGTCTCCTAGCGCCGGAGAGGGTGCAGCTTTGTTTGGGGGCGCATTGGCCCAGCCCGGAGCTGGGGGGGGGGGGGCAGCAGGAAGCCCTGGAGCTAGGGGGCAGCGGGAAGCCCCGAGAGTGAGAAGGGGCAGCAACGCGCCCCGAGAGCAAACGAAGGGCCAAGACATAATAACAAGGCCCAAGTCAGATCATACCAGCACCATCTGCGAGGCTTGGGCTGCAGTATAAGGGGAGGAAAGGAGCTGCAGATAGTGCCTAAGGCATTGAGACCAAAAATAGGCAGCCTCCCGTTTGGTTAAGATCTTCCAATCAATCAAAATAACAACAAGGCATGGCAGGAGAGGAGGCGGGCGGTTGGCCCTTGATCGGTGTTGCGGGGCCACGAATAGGCGGCCCCAGGGAGGCACAACTGTCACAATGCCCTAATCTTAGATCATTCTTCCTCACTGATAATATCTCTATGATCTAACTCAGAAATAGTAAGCTTGACAATGGATAGTAATTGGCCAGATCTAACATACACCTGTAAGCAGCCTGGGTTGGTTAGACAATTGCATATTTGAAGAAGGAAATAAAGGATTTCTAGAATGAGGCATTTTCTTTCTAGAATGAGGCACTGGTACTCTGGTCAAGAGTTGGTTCCAACTTTCTTTCCCCAGCTGGTGAAAGGCTTAAGTAAGATTTTCAGCTTCTTCTGGGACCGATACTTCTTGACACGGAAATGAACTAACTTCTGACAGTGGAAAATGACTGTTCTTTGGCTAACAGAGGGGAAGCAGGTCCCTGCAGTTTGAGAAGACTTCCTGAACAAATCCTGAAACAATGACTGTTTGCAACATTTTGCATTAGGTTCTTCTGTGGACTGAAGGCAGTCAGGATTATTGAAGCAGCACACTGCCTTGAGTAGCTCCTTAGCAATTCCAGAGTCTGAAAAGAACATTCTTTTGGCAAGCAATACAGATTAAACATTGCCTTTGAGAAAGTGTTTGGGCTTCAAACTGTATTCCACCAGTATCCCCCCTCTTTATATGGTCCAGGGTGTCACAGAACCAAGGCACAGCCATAAGCCGTGACCTCCATGAACTCATCCCTCAGAACTGGCAACCATAGCTGTACAGGACTGGGGTGTGGTAGACTGCCAAATTAAAGCCACAAGCCAGCTGTCAGAAAATAGAGGTCTGAACTTGAGTCAGGAGCATGGGAGGGAACTGAGGAGTTATGAGGCAGCAAGTCTGGAACAAAGGGGTCAGCAAGCAGGAACCAGCAGGCAGAAGCCAGGAACAAGGATGAAACCAAGAAGTCAAGAACTAGGACCCAGGGAACAGGAAACTAGGAACCAAGAGGCAGGACTCAGGAACTGGGAAACTAAGAATCAAAAGGCAGGAACCAAGGAATTAAGAACAAGGGCTACGTACACACAATCAAAAAGCCTGGGGTTGAACTAATTCAATCTTCACAGGTTAGTTTAAACTATGCAGATTGAACCAATAAGCAAGTAAACAGACATTCAGTTTTGATTCCAGAAATGCAGTCACATGCTTTCAGTGGCCCAAGCCAGAAGCCAAGGGGTACTAGAGCATGCCTCCATGCTTGGCTGGAGCAGACAGCTTAGGCCCAGGCTAACCCACCCACACTGCAAGGAAGGATTTGCAGGGAGGTGTAAAGCATCCCAGGATGCTGGGGGACTTGGAGTAAACTTGAATCTGGAGGGGATCTGGAACATAAGTTCAATAAACTGGCTTATCTTAAATCAGCGAAGTCTGATACTACATCCATCCAGATTTATCTTAAATCAGTTTCAGCCATGTTGAAAGTGGTTTGTGTGCACTGCACTTCTATTGCATTACAGATCTGAACTGGTTTCTGATCACTTACATTTTGGTTTATGTGCAAGTTCTGTCCCTAGCCAAGGAGTCAAAAGCTCAAGGCTAGACAAAAAAGAAAAAAGATGCTGGATCAGTCTGCTAGGTACTGAAAGAGCTGCTGTTTATAAGCAGGTAGTCACACCCATGTGGGCAACTGGGGCAGCTGAAAGTAGTTGAGGCACTGGCAGCCAGAACCACTCAGGTAGTCAGTGCCAGTTGGGGGCAATTTAGCTTGCTGCTGCTCTGGCTCCTGACAAGTTATATCCTTAATGACTGTTCAACATAGTGACTGGCTTGTGGTGTCCTCTTAACACCAAATCTTCTCCAAAGATCAGATCTGAGATGTGACCAGTTGTATGGGTTTGACTCAGAGTGATATCTGAGTCCTAGGAAGGTAAGAGAGGAGATATGCTGTGGAACTTTTGAATATGAGGCCTTGCCAACATGAATGTTTAAATCCCCCAGGTTAGCAAATCTATGGTATTTACCACCAAGAAGGTATCAATGAGTTTCTTCAGTGAACCATTTAGGCTTTGGCGATTTGTAAACTGGCAAAAAATCTGTTAGCTTTATGTCAAATGAATGAATTTAAATTCATTCAAATTCTTACCTTACCTGAGGCGCTTCCTCTCTCCCTGCTGGGTTTAATACCACTTTCACATGTGCTATCATGTGCAAATTACTTTTCATAATCATTTAATGATGACAGGCCTAGCACTGAGAGGAAGCCTACTCAATATACATCCACAAACTGAAAGCACTTTTTGCCATTTACACACTGTATAACCACTGGAGGACCTCAAGTAAATACACAAACCATTTCGTATTTGAAACTCTGTTGTCATTTAAAAGAAATGTTTGACCTTCTCTTTTGTGGTTCATGACTTCAGCAGAGCCTCGAGTGAATTAAGATTTGTATTCATTCCAGGTCCACTTACAATACTCTGCGTCTGACTTTGTATACAGTCAACACAACATTGTCTATACTACAGACATTTTTGGAAATGTCTTTGTAGTTGTTAACATTGTCTCTAAGACCCCTAACATTTCTTACCTTGGCTGAAATGAATCAGAGGGGGAGAGCATGTACACACTGATGGAATAATAGAAAACGGTTCTGAATATATTTCTATTTTGATTAATAGCATCACTGAAATATATTTAACAATTTTAACTGAAGGTGGCACTGTTTTACAATTTCAACATATTAGTAGCTTCAAAGAGCACTATTTGTGCTTTGACACAAGTGGTACTACATAAGATACCAAGATTTATGAATGACAGAGAAAAAAAAAGTGTTGTTCCCATCTCCAAGGATCACTGATAATCAAATCCATTTTACAAGTGAAAGGACTGGGGTTAAGATCTGACAACAATAGAGATTAATATTAGCTTTCACTAAACATCTTTCCAGATGATCCATACATTAGTAAAAGCACTGGTACTAATGAATCACTTGTTTAACTTAAATGGAGAAAGAACACTAAAATACTGTCCTTTTTAAGAGGAGTGTAGAAAAGTGTGGCAGGGATTATCACAGTCAACAAACTGGGATTCTTCAGACCTTCTGTGAACTGTTTTTGAGATATGAGTAGGTGCTGTGAAATAAAATCCGTGATCTGATGTCTGGCTGAAAATCACCAGAATTAGTAATGATACTAATATCTCTATATTATATATGATGAAAGGACGAGGGCTACAAATGCAACAAGAGAGACAAAATAACTTGAATAGCTAACACAGGTACAAATGTATTACTAGATATTCATTACTGTAATAATTTATCTGAACAGAATATTGCATCTTCCACAATGCCAACCGTTTAATGTTAGAATATGACACTATCCAAACAGTAATTTGGGGCCTATTTGGGAAGTGGAATGCATTCTTAAGGTTCACTGCTAAATAAAACTGCCACCAGACAACAATTCTGATGGACTAAAAATCAGATTTTAGTAAACTACCAAACACCTTGATGCAAAAATTATTCAGAATACTAAACCTGGGGGAATTATACCATGTCTATATTTGCTGATGAATTTACCCAAGAGAGAAACCACCCTCTGGATACTCTTGGGAACCATGAAAAATTCCATTCAGTAATGGAAAGAGTTGTGCAGATGATTATAGAGTTAATCTTTTGTGGCTAAGAACCATGGAAAAATTGACCTATGTCAACAAGTGAATAAAGATGTCAAGTAAAGTGTTGTTTGCATTCCAGACACCAATTTAAGGATGTTATAAAACCAATTTAACTAATAGTACACCTTAGGAAACACTGACTGGATCAGTAAGACCTGCTGAGCAGATATAATGAATTATTTGCTCAAACGGTCTTACTAAAACAACCCAGATCCATGATGCTCACTTACTAAGAGAAAGAAACTGTACAATTTCAAAACTTGCTAATAAGCAGATAAAAGCTCTTTTCTGTCCCACTCGCCATTCTATCTAAAAAAATACTGGAAACGAAGTGACAGACTGATTATACCAAATAAGAAACTAGATTAGCTGGAATCATGTTTAATCTGAGACTTTACAGTCTAGTTACCTCCCAAGTGGACAGCCATAAGGGTCTTTTGGGACTTACTCTGACCTTGAACAGACCTTCCCTGGGATAGAAAATACTCAAAATTTTTCCTCATATTATTTTGTTTCTGCAGGACTTGGATGGAATCAAATCCTCCCTACTTGTTTTCTCGCCTGAATAGGAAGTGGTTTCCTCCTTAAATCCTTACGATACCTCAGAATCTTAGGGGCCCTAGCAGTTATATCTCTTCTAGATGCGTCTCAGTTTCTACAGGCATGGGCTATCCTTATAAACAAGAATTCTACATGGCTAAGAGATCTACAGAAGAGCCACCACCCTCAAGCTGCACTAACTCTGTTAGACCCACTGTAGTCATTAAGTTGGTTGCACGATTGAATTCTGATATATTTTATCATAGATCCCCAAAAATCAGACAATGACAGGATGCACAATTTTCAGAATCTGGGATAATATGTGTCAGATCCCAACCATACAACAACTGGTGTGTGGGACCCCAGTATCAGGGACCCAGTCCCTGATGTTGTGCTTCTTGCTGTAATGTGCCCTTGCACTTTGCAGTACTCAGGAGGCATGTCTACAGAAGACATTTACTGCAGAGCTGACTAATTAACTCCACAGTAAACCTCTCAGTTTCTGCACATGTGCCCTGTTAGGGTGTGGAGAGCTAATAAACTCTGCAGCATGGTAGTACGAAAATAGTTTGGGGGCTGGGGCACGTGACATCTGAGGAGAGGCTGAGGCAACTGGGCTTATTTAGTCTGCAGAAGAGCAGACTGAGGGGGAGGGGGGAATTTGATAGCAGCCTTCAACTACCTGAAGGGGGGATCCAAAGAGAATGGAGCTAAACTGTTCTCAGTGGTGGCAGATGGCAGAACAAGGAGCAATGGTCTCAAATTGAAGAAAGTTTTTCCTAATATCCAACCTAAATTTCCCTCTCTCACGAGAAGGGTGGTGAAATACTGGAACGGGTTACCTCGAGAGGTGGTGGAAGCTCCATCCTTGGAGATTTTTAAGGCCCAACTTGACAAAGCCCTGGCTAGAACGCTTTTGTGGTGGATGATCCTGCTTTGAGCAGGGTGTTGAACTTAAATGACCTCCTGGGGTCCCTTCCAACCCTAATTTTTGTTTTTGATCCCACCCTGCTGCACACCTCTCATGTCTGAGACCTTACATTCTAGTTACCTCCCAAGTAGACAGCCATGAAGGCCCTTTGGGACTTAGTCTGACCCTGAACAGTCCTTATCTGGGATAGAAAATACTCCAAGTTTTCCTCATATTATTCCTCTCTTTTGATTCCACCCTGCTGCAGACTTTTCTCAGTGCACATGTAGACACTAACCTGGATGGCTGGGGCACAAGGGTGCTTCAGTGCAGGGGGCTGCCTGCTGGGTAGCCCTGTGCTGAAGCACCCTTCGACCTCAGCCAGCTCCTCTGCAGCATGTTGTGTCGGGGAAGCAGCCCCCGGCCCTGGAGCCGCCTGACAGCCAGGGCTGCTCTGACCAGGCTCCGTGTGCTGTACATGAATAAACTCCAGAGCTGATTTTTCCAGAGTTAATTGCTCCCAGGCATATGTTCAAAAAGCATGCCCAGGAGCAAAAATCTCTGCAGTTAGCTCCAGAGTGTATTCATGTGCACTAACTGCATGTGTAAAGGAGCCCAAGGGGTCCTAGAGTCCGATTCATAGATTATAAGGCTGAAAGGGACCTCAGAAGATCATTGGGTGGGCCCAGTCCCCTGCACCAGGCATCTAGGGTCAGGGCACCCCAGCAAGGTGATCCGAGTCTCTATGTGAACCTTCAGCTTTAAAGCCCTGCACCATCTGTACTATGTGGATTTCTCAGTGTCAGACAGGGGAAGCCACAAGCAGGCAGGACAGGAAGGCTGGAAATGTGTCTTCAACCCATTCAAAATATTGTCTTACTTCACCCCAACTATACAGCTGGCCCAATAGCAGATACTACCCTAAGGAATCCTAGCCTCTCACATTCATTCAGAAAGTTACTCTTGGGGCATATATATATGGGCTCTGGCGCTTTAATTAAAATAGGTCCAAGAGTCACTAATTAAAATGCCTGGAGTGTCTCCTGTATCAGCGTCTCCACACTTCAAAAGGGTGGCAGGGGCATTTTATCTAAAGCTTATTTGATAAACTTTAGATAAAGTGCCCCTGCCACCCTTTTGAAGTGTGGGGACAATGATACAGGAGACGCAAAGGTTGATGTGAAGAGTCTCTGTAATAACGCACTGTAACGCACTGGAATAACAAGCCTCTGTGCTCATGTATAGGTTCCCCTTAGTTGTGTTATCAAGTTGCCCTTTTGAGTATTTTTAAAAAGAAAACATGACCTTCAAACTACAGGAATGATTAATGAAGTCAGAGGACTGGACCAGCTTTTCATAAAACTCAAGAGTTGTTTGGTATATAGTTATTATTTAAATTGTCCATAAAAATGCATATATACAAGGTTGTTTGGGTAAATCCAATATCTACTCAAAGAACCTTGTCTGCCCATGTCCTTAGACCAACATGGCTACAACTTATACCCCTGACATATGTGGTTATCATTCATTTACAGCTGTTTAAATGCTGTCTATACGTCTGGATACAGTTTATGTTTATGTGGAAATAATATAACAACAACCACAACTTGAAGAACTTACTGGGGGGGGACCAGTGGGGTTTGGGAGAGACCTTGTTCCCACGAGCGCCTCCTGGAGTAACAAGGAATAATGGCCATAAGGTGCTAGAGAGTAGGTTTACACTAGACCTTAGAAGGCACTACTTCACACAGTCAGGGTGGCTAGGATCTGGAACCCACTTCAAGGGAAGTGGTGATGGCTTCTACCCTGGGGGTCTTTAAGAGGAGGCTTGACGTTTACCTGGTTGGGGTCATTTGAGACCAGTTTTCTCTCCTGCACAGGGCAGACGGTCAGACTACAAGGTCCCTACCGACCCTACATCTATGAATCTATGAACTTAACAGATTCTCTATGCTCTGCAAATCAGGAAGAATGGAGACCACCTCAAATGTGACTATGAGAAAATAGCAGACTAGATACTTAGCTATTGTAAACTGATGTAGCTCTATTGATATTTTACACTTATGTACCCATGCCAAAAGTAAAGAATGGCAGCTTCTTATTTTACTACACATGTAGGTACTCAGTCATAGTATTCTCTTCCAGTAGTGCCTAAATTTACTTCCATCTATCCCTACAGAAGACAATAAGTTTGCACAGGAGTAACCAAAAACCTTCCTGGAATAGACCCTGAAACAATCCAGCTGCATGAACAATTTTCTATATTCACAGCTGCGCTGAGCCATGAACATCCCAGGATATTTAGGAAGAACCAGTAACAAATACCCAAGCTCATGTCATAAGTTTACATAGGATTATGTTGTCAAACTCTTTGCTCCAAATTTAAAGGACAGAAACTGATTTTGTAAACAAGAATTGAGCAGACCTGCTCAGTTTTCCATTTTGGCTAAAGGGCTTTAAGGGACAGATCAAAGCTTGAACTGTGATTTGTTGCATTTACAGTTCCTGCTCCTTCTTCCTCTGTGAGAAGTAAAAGTTACTTTAGCCCTTTTTTGTACAGCAGCTGACATCCTGCACCAGGCCATGACCATCTCCTCTTGCTAGTGAGCATATATGTTTGTGTGGGCTGCTCCTACTCTCCACTCCTTTCTGTACCCAACTGCTTGCAGCAGGAAGCTGTGTGTGAATAATCCCTTCCCTCCTTTCTGAAGCTTGTTACAATCTGAGAAAGGAAGTAAGAGGGGTTTTGCTTCCCTCTGTTCCCAAGTACAGCTGCATAAGGGCCGTGACAAGTTAGCCCTTAATGATTCTGGCAGAGGAGAAGCTATTAGAAAGCTTCAAATTTAGTTAGAAACCTTGGTAATTTACAACTCTGTAAAAGGAAATACAGAAATGAAAGTTGCCAAAGTATGGCACAGTTCTTAAAGCTGTCCATCTTCCCATAGATTTCAGGTTTCAGCTGTAACTGTTTTAGAGTCAACAGTATTAATGAAAGCACACTCAAGCATCCGGTGGAGGCATAATAAACTTTTCATAATTTAATACAAAGTATTGCTCTCACCAATTCATTTTGGTCAATACAAAGAGAAATAACAAAAGAGGCTTAATCTGATTTACAGAATGAAAAATAACATTGAATGCACTTTTTGTCAGTAGGGGGAAAAGGTTCCCAGCTGGTTCTCATCTATATACCATGACTCTTCATTTAGTTTACACTATTAAACTAAAAAAACTCTGCTTTAATCTTAACTCTTGCAGTATGACTTAGAGTAGATTCTATCTTGTAGCATCCTTGATAGGGTTTCAGATTCTGGCAAAACATCATCCCTCAAAACTGGTCATGGCCATATGGGTAGTAAATGTATCCAACATTTTTTCATTGGCGCCTACATCATTATGTCTTGTCACCAATGGTTTCTCGGGTTTTCAAATAAATTGTTGCATATACTGTGGTTTGGAGCTGCTGAGATGAAGCCCTATGTTTATCTGTATACAGCCAAATCCTTTTTTGGAACTTTTCCCCCCTAATGAACTAACATCTGTTGGAGAGTAGTGGGGGAGGATCTATGTTTCCATAAAGCAGTAGAAAAACAAAAGAAAACAAAATAAAAGAATACTACCAGAAGGTAAAGACTTGTTTTTTTGTTTTTTTTTGTTTATAAAGGGAAACAGGAAGAAGATGGGTGAACAAAAATGGGCAGCATACCTGGTTTGTCTTCATTTTGGGGATCACACCTTCTACATAATTCTGGGATGGTCTTGAGAGATGTTATAGAATACTGAAAGAGTGAAGGAGACAATACATACAAAGTACACATTTTTCCATTAAAATGATACATCAGAAAAGTACTTCAATAGCAAGGATTCTCATTTTAAATATTCAGATGTTCAAAATTTGACAAACTGTAACCTGAAGGCTGTCCCTAATCAGCTTAAAATGAATCCAATGGCAGCTATGTGTGGAAATGCCCCCCCAAAAAACCTTGTCCCAGCTTCCAAAATACATTTGCTATCAAACAAAAGAATTTTTTTCCTGGAATTTATCACTGATATGGGCTGTGACTGCTTGCATCATGATGGCTTCTCACATATTCATAGTTTCTGTCAGCTCCATTACTATATTAAAAATGGAGGGTGGGTGTGGGCTATATTGTAAAAACCAAAGCCTCACTTTGGTCACTATTTTGTACAGCAGTAGCATAACGAGGGGTGGGTAAACAAGGTACTAGCCTCTAGACCTGACTTTGAGAGGGACGTGTGATTGGCAGTTCACTGCCATGGATGCCCAGGCCGCAAAAAAACCTACTTATTGTGCCTCTTGCATGATCTGATCTTGCAAGCCTGCCTGTTTTAAACAAGTCTCATTTTGAAGATAATGAAATTAAACTTTGTGACATTCTATATGTATGCACTCATATACTAGCATTTTAAAGATCATTTCAGATGCACACATAAGGTCCTTTCCTCCAAAACAGGTTTTATTAAAGGCCCCCCCACAAAAAACCCCCCACAACCCCCCATGTATTAATATTCTGAAGTAAGAGGATACACCTGATGTTGATCAGCAAGTTATTTTCTGTATTCAACTTGAAAACAGAAAAAAATAAAGATGACATATGTATCTGACTAAGCTGCAATCATTTCCTTATAATGTTATGGAATGCTTTCAATCAGACATGATCCAACATTATAAAAGTACAATTTCCCAGAAACAGAAATCTGGTTACTCAATATAAAACCATTCTTAATCTAATGCTAGAGTGTTACAATAATTTATGTTCAAACCAATGAATATCTAAAAACCATTATGCTTTTGAAGAAAAAATCAATTGCTTTTACACACTTAAAACAACTATTTAAAAAAGGAGTAAACTTGAAAATAATAGGATTAATATAACCTCAGATGTTAATGAATGTATAAATACCACATGTTCTTAAAGGAAGGGATATTTTTACGTAGCGTGCTACTGACAGATGAAGCAGAACACTACATATGAAACCACAGCAACTTTCCACACAAAAGAAAGCAGTTTATTGTAGCAGGTTTGCTTTCTTGTTGATGGTTTGTTTATTGTGGGTACATCTACATACGCCATTAAGGAAATATGATAGACTTGAGTGCAGTTTACGCCACAGTTAGCTTCTCCTGGGCACAGCATCTGCGCATGGGCCCAGGATGGCAGAAGTTTGAACTGGGGCGGAGCAGCCTCAGGCTCCAGAGGAGCTGGCTGGGGCACAAGGGTGCTAAAATGTAGGGCAGCCCCCCACAATTTAGCACCCTCATGCCCCAGTCAGCCCATCACCATCTACATGTGCATTTAGGAGGAATTAAGTATTGTGATGTAAGATAATACTGTCTCTGACAGTACTATCTTATGGTGGCGTTAGCCAATTTACTGGGCACTACTACCAGCTCACATGTAGATGATGATGCTTTACTGTGGAGCTAATTAGTCAACTCTGCAGTAAAGTACATGTATAGATGCACTGTGTGTCCAAAGGAAATGCGAACTCAAGTGACAATATGACTTAATGATACAAAATAAGAAATAACTTATTCATCTGATTGAAGTAAAATTTACAAAAAACGTCACTCCATGGATACCATCTCCATGTGCTCCCTTGCACACTATTTTTCTCTGTTAGGGCCTAATCCTGAGAATCCACAATTAAATCTATTGAAACGCTACATGTCAAACCTTTTCAGAATCAGCCTTTTAATGTATTAATTAACATGGACTACAGTACTCCACAGAATTATTTGAAGTCCCTGGTCAAAATCTGACCAGCAGACAGAACAAAGACTTGGTCCCTGCTCCTAGAGCATTCAATCTAAGAAAACAAAACGGATGGAGGGAAAGATGTCACCAAATCTACCAGTACATTATACACAAAAGCACACTCAGGCCCTAAATGCTCTAGACCCTACATACCTAAGGAACTGCCTTCTCCCTTATGCTTCACCATGATCCCTAATGTCAGCCAAGAACAACCTCCTGCAAGTACCATCTGTGCATCCAATTTAGTGGCCAAAACATGTGGAAGGTCATTTTTGGGAGTCGTTCTTCCTTATGCCCACCAGAGCCCAAGCCCGACTATCATTCAGAAGCAGTGTAAGATCTTCTAGCAGGCTTTCAACAGATGAGGTTAACTGTTTGATATTCTTTGAGGACCTGTTCTATTATTATCATTTTATCTGCCTAGTTTTTATGACTTCATATTGTAAGCCGCCTTGAGCTTTTGGGGTAGAACAGCATAGAAATCAATGAAATAAAAAATAAATAAAATTCCACAAGTAGCATATAACTTTTTGTTATTTTTAGTATAAATTCAACTGTTAACCTATACATTTTGCTATTTCAGTATACAAATTAGAAAGTAATGATGAACTGGTATAATAAAATTCTTGAGAAGCAGTTCATCTCCAAGGAGTATAGCAGCTTTATAAAACCAGCTGGTACAGGTTAAGCTATTACAAAGTCTATAATTCAATTAGAATTAGGTCTTTTGTATTCTACTGCTATGTGTTTTAAGCAGGGTGCAAAAAAAAAAAAAATTCTCTCTTTTTTTCTACTCTTTCTTGAAAGGACAAAATTTTCTTTCTGGTTGGTTCTACACTGCATCAAAATGTATTCAGTTACCAACAAGAAAATCTATTACAGGCATTATAAATTTGATTGCCATTTATAATATATATTTGATTTCATTAGCAGATTTCCACTCACTCACCTCTGTCCTCAAAAAGACTTCTGCAAACATAGGCGACTGGTAGGGTGTGCACATGCCCAACAGCCAACACTGATGCTGTCAGTGGGGCTGGTGCCCCTCTGACAGGGCCACCGCTGTCAGCAGCTTCTGTGGGTGCCCCCCCAGATTCAGGAGGCACAGGTCACTCATGTCTGCAAATATACATTTCTACCATCTGCATGTTGTGGTTGATACACAACTGAATTTCAACTGAGAAACTACAAAGCTGCCAGAAGGTAACTAATTATCCTGCGTAGTGAACTTTTCTCAGCTGCTAAAACACAAGCTATTGTCACATCTTCCCACTGCAACTATTTTGTCTCATTCTCTGGATCTGGTTCTGATCCACCAGCTCTGGTTGTTAAGCTTTCCTCCAAGCAGAATTTCAATGTTATTCAGTGGGCCAAACTGTTATGCTGATAAGGGTAGAGCCCCCATTCATTACCCAGCCTGCCATTTTGACCTACATAATATTTTAATGACATTATTTTCCACTTTTCATTATTTTAAAATGCACTGATTAAGCATCACTATTCCTTTCTCTCAAATATATAGTATCAATCCCTATAATTGAGCCAATAAGCACTTAAGTGAAATGTCAAAGGGCACACACATGAACAGTTATCATAATAGATTTGTTTTTGGCAGAGATAAGAACTGAGGATTATTTTTTCTTTAGCTAATAGATGCACTGTACTCTGGCCTTTACTAATCCAGAAAAGGAACCATCATAAGTTTGACCCAAACCAAGTTGCCAAACAGAAGCAAGTTACTGAACTGGCTTGCTTGGCAACAGTGTATTTTTTTCTTCTTGAACATGTAGACACCAGATGCTGAGAAGTGCTGAGTGCCCTCAATTGTCCCTAAAATAGAGGACATTCAGCACATTACCTGATCAGCAGGGATCCAGGTTTTCCGCTTCCCATGGAAAAACAGAGTAAACTGCAAATTTTACCTTGTACCTGAGGCAAACATGGATTTCTCATTTTACTGCACAAACCTGTGGATTTTTCAGTTTTGCAACAAGTCCTCTGCAGGCAGGCAGAGTTCCAGGCTGCAGGGGGCTGGGGGGAGTGGGAAGAGGCTTGGGGCCCAGGGCTGCAGTGCATGCCAGCAGGGAGTGGGATGGGGCTGTGGATGTCTTGTCGGGGGGAGTGGGAGGGAGGAGGGGAGATGGGGCTGTGGGGCTGACCCCCCGCCACTGTGCACTCCCAGAAGGGCAAGTGGACCTGCGCCTCCCAGATCTGTGTGCGTGTGGTGGGGGTGGGGCGAGCTGTGCACCGTGGGCTTGAGGGGCTGCTTCCCACAGCAGTGTGCACTCCTGGGGGACAAGGGTGACCTGTGTCTCCCTGATCTGTGTGCAGGGTCGGGGTGTGCATTACCTGCTTCAGGATCATGCTCCCTGCCTTGCTGCCCTCCCTTGGGGCCTCTGCAGCCCAGCATGTGTGACCCAGAGCTGCAGGGAACACTGGAGCCACACAGGAAGCTGCCTGCTGTGCAGATCTCTGTGCCACCCAGACCCCCTGTACGCAACCGTGCACTGCCACCCCCATTGCAGCCACGCAGGCAGGGGCCATCTCACTAGGGCAGTGTGGCACTCAGTGACAGGCAGCTTCCCGCGTGACTCTGCTGTTCCCTGCAACACTGGGTCACAGAAGCCAGGCTCTGGAGACACCAGGGGAGGTCAGCAGGGCTGGATCCCACAGTGGGCAGTGTGCAGCCCCCCACCTCATACACAGATCTGGGGGGCACTGTCCCCCCCCACCCCTCAGGAGTGCATGGCAGAGCAAGGAGCAACCTCCCTCAGCCCACAGCAGGCAGGGAGCTGGGCTCCACTCTGTTGAAGTAGCCACCGCCTCCTGCCAGGGGCGAGGGTTGTGGACCTGGGTCCCTGGCCCTGTAGCCCTGGCAACTGGGAGCCCCCTCCGGCAGGGCTGGGAGAGCAGAAGCTGTGGGTGGGGGGCAAGGGGTACCAGCAAGACCAGGGAGCAATGGGAAGGGAGTGAGAGGCACCAGCAAGGCTGGGGGAATTATAGGGAGGCATTCATTTTAAAATCAAGGCTTTTGGGGTTACCTGCTGAACAGGTCTTAATATAAAATCTTTGCATGTCTGAGGTCGAAAAAGAATATTAACAGCTAGTAAAGATGAGGAAAAGCAAAAGATTTCTAAGAATTAAATAAGAATCCAGCTGAGCCCTGTTTTTCTCTGAAATAAACGATACATCTATGGGCACACATCACTAAAATACAACCTCCTTGGTTAAATAACCAAACATTATTCAAGTGACAAGGGACCACAAAGTCTTAAAGAATAAAAAAAATCCAAGTTCTTTGCATTTCACATGGTTCTGATATTTTAATAAAATCACATCTAAGCATTCACATCTACACAAGAAACATACAATTCCCTCACACTCTTTAGCAAGCATCTTCCATGCAATGCAACTCATGCTTAAGATTCACCTACAGCCCAACAATAACAGAAAGAAAAAATAGGCAGAAGAAAAGTTAAATGTAGCAGCACAGAGACATAATAGAAATGGTTTTAAAATAAAATAAGGTGAAACGTATAGTAATAGTTTTGCGTACTTATTAATCTTTAACTAGTTTTAAAAAAGCATTTTTCCCTTTCAATGACGAAAAGTTAAGGCAATAAGCATTTCATAAGAGTTGCCCAACCCCTCAATGGGAACACTGTGAACCTCACAGAATCAAGCCCATGGTGACCACTGAAAGGATCAGAGATCTTGTCCTGCTTTCACAGAACCAATGGGAAAACTCTCAATAGGTACATTAACACATGCAATTAGCATGTAGCAATAAACTCTGGCGCAGTTCATGCCAGAATGTATTGCTCCTGGGTGTGTTTACACATGCGCAATGGACTGTAGCACAATGAGCCAGGGTGACCCCAGGAGTTAGCCTGCCAGTCCAGGGCTGCTCTGACCTGGTTCAGTGTGCCATGGAGGGGCTAGCTAGGGCATGAGGGTGCTACAGTGTGGGACTTGCCAACAGGCAGCTCCCGCACTGTAGCACCCTGTGCCCCAGCCATTCTCAGTCACTGTTTACATATGCCTTTTGGTGCACAAAACTACTCCGCCATAGGATAGTATTTGTCCCTGACAGTACTATCCTACAGAGAAGTTAATTAGTTTATTATGCCCAAATACAGGTGCGCGTGTAGATGGCGACACTTTACTGTGTCACTAATTAGTCAACTCCACAGTAATGCGTGTGTGCAGATGCAACCAATGACTTCAGCAATTATATTACATTTTTCCAATATGAAACTCCTTTCTTCTGCGTTATTTGGATGATGAAGCAAGGTTATTATAAATATTTTTTTTCAGATGTTACTGACATTATGGTCCTTTTTTCTTCAAAAGGGCAATGTTGTTACTTTCTAGACTGGAAAAACACAGCAATTTTTCCATTCACATTAAATCAACTTATGTAAAATTTAATTTTGGTTTCAAATTATGGTCTACCATTTACAGTACTGAATTGATGCTAAATCCTTTCCTTGATATATTGCCTTAAAACTGGATATTAACCATCGTTTAAAAACAAACAATCTGAGATAGCTTGTAGAATTAAAGTTATAGGGTGCATTAGTATGTCAGCGTTTAAACATTTTAAATAAGTTTTGAAACTTTTTTATTTCATTTTATGGATTTGCAAACAGGCAGTAATGTCCTTTTTCTGGATATTTTTCAAGGGTAGCTATTTACAAAAAGCTTTATAACAAGCAAAACAGTAACAGCCAAAAAAGTACTACCATATACATACTGTTCTGGCAGTAAGACAAAGAGCACTACAAATTCTCCTCCAGGGACGTAGTTACAAACCCTAGCTCAGTTCACAACTAAAAATGAATAGGGTGGTCTTATCCATCGGACTTTTGCCTGCTTCAGAGAGCTCGCACACTATTTAGCAAACTGACAATCTGTGTCCAGAATCACTGAGGGTGCTGAAGGTCAGGAATGAGGCAGTTATGGATTAGCAAGGCACTCTAAAAAAGCTTATTTTATGTATTTATATAGTACCCCTGATCCATATAAGCATAAGAGATGAGTAAGAATCGACAACAATAATTCAAAACTTGCCCAAAAGCTTGGTGCTACATCAGTGCTATCCTTTTTCCCCTTCAATACACTGCCTCCCAAATCTTTTGAGTTTACACTCTACCAGAATACAGCAGGCCACTCTCACACTCCCCTACTTTGACTGCCACTAACTGTTACCACTTCCCCTGACCGCTGCTACTTTCCTTGCTGCCTATTCTCTATGCTACCAATTCCCATTAATACCCCTTGCCGCCACCACTTCCCTTGTTGCACATTCCCCTTGCATCAAGTTGCGTCCACCACAGAAACCTTCAGGGTCATGCCACACTATTTGGGAAACCCTGTTTTAATTAACACAGAATTCATTTGTGTATATATTAAAACAGCAGACCAAAGAATAATGGCAACCATAATCCAGGAGAAAACAGTAGGCAGATGGTATGAACTGTGGGCACCAATGGGTGTGATTAGCATGCATGGGAGGAACATGTGGGGTCAGACCAGGAAGGACTGCAGGAAGAACATAGGCTCCAGCCACAGCTACTGCCTGATCTCTTTCTCCAGGAAGCATGTGGGAAAGTTTAGCTTGGCTATGGTGGAACTCATGTTGCAGTACCCCTGCAAAAGGCTCACGGCACCCCAGAGTGGCCTGGCATCCAGGTTGAGAATGACAGAGTACTCCAGGATGGGCCCTCACCAGCGCCAAACAGCATGGTAAAATCACTTCCCTCGATTTGCAAGAGACATTCCTGTCAATAGAACCAAGTATGCCATTGTCTTTATTGCAACAAGAACACACTGTTGGCTTGCATTCATTGTATGGTCTATTGTAACCACCCCCTCCAGGCCAATCATGCATTATTAGAGTGAGCAATAATTAAAGATAAGCATGAGAAAAGGCTGATAATTCAAGATGAGTCAAATCATCGAGTACCAGCTACCCTGCAACCATCACAAGCTTACAACTGCCTTAATGTAGCTCTTCTATGGGTTAAACTGTACCCTAAACTTCTATGGGTTAACCTGAGTCTTGGCACATGTGGCTGGTCCCACAGTCCCATGGCATACAGAGGGGCTGGGCAGCACAGCAGCCAGACTCTGTTTCCCAGCAGCTTCAGTGGTGACTCCTTCCACCTGCTATTGCTGGACCTAGGCTCACTGCCCAGGCATGCCGGCCCATCTACCCCCCACCCACAGCCGCATCAAGGAGCGGGATGCATGGGTGGGGCTGGGGATTGGGATTGCAGGGCAGTACCAGCAAAAGGCCAGGGCCCAGGGCAAAGCTGCAATCTGCTGCCTGCACGGCCCTGTGATGGGTACTCATTCTGCAGGTAGGGACGTGCAGGGAGCAGATCATGGCTCTATCCCAGAACCCAGCCCCATGTTGTCACCAACCAAGATCCCAGGTCTGGCCCCACCCACCTGTCCTGCTCCCGGATGCAGCTCTCTTCCTGCTCGTGGCCCTATCCTGTCTGCTTGGCTGCCCACCCTGCCTGCACGGGTCCTAGCCAGTCTCCATGGAGACCCCAAGATCACTGGGCACTGACAATGCAAGACCAGGACCTAGGGCAGAGCTGTGCCTGTACTCCTCTGCCCGCAGAACTGGTGCCTATCACAGGGGCAAGTGGGCAGTGGATTGAGGCTCTGCTCTGGTCCTGCATTGTTACTGCCCCACAAGCCCAAGCCCAGCCTTGGCCCAAGCCCCACCAGCCCATCCCACTCCCACATACTGTTCCCTGTTCACCCACAACCCCACTCCAGCTGCCCGCAGGGGCCACTTAGGGAGTTTTGGTGAACTGTGGCAGGAGTAGGGATGGAGGTAGGGGTGCAGTCCCAAGCAACCACAGCTCGCTAAAACTCCCTAAGTGACCCTTGAGCCAAAATAATTGCCAACCCCTGCTTTAAGATCATTAGGGAATACACTGAATTCCTGTATGTTATTCCACATCTAATGCAAGGGGCCCTGGATCTGATTGGCATATTTGGTATAACCTCTCTGTTACAATAATCAGTAATACACGTAATGTTAATCTGCATAACATGGGTGTGCAATAGATGGTTTGCATTTTAATTAATGAACACAGAAATCACCAAGTAATAATTAAAACAGATTAAAATTAAATAACAGGAGTGATTTTATTAATGTTTCTGCCAAGGAAAAGTAGCAGGTTAAAGCTGTGCACACTGACTTTTTAAAAAGCATATCAGAGATAAAATACAACCTTTTACTTACAGACTGGGTGTGTCTACACGAGATGCTTTACTGTCCATTAAACTAATCTAATACACACAGTAAACCATCACTGTTTACACATGTGCAGCTATTACTGCACAGTATATTAGTCTAATGCACCATTTTCTAGTGTTTGTAGATAGAGGTACTAGAAAAATAGTGCATTAACTAACGTACCTTACCACATGTGTAGACACTGACCCCGAGCAATTTGCCTGATCAGCCTAGGCAGCAAGGGACAGGAGACTGTCACAGCTGCCAGGCATCTGCCTGCTGGCCAAGACAGCTCTCTACCCCATGGCGATCAGGACAGTTCAAGATCTCCATGTGGCTGAGAAGCAACTTCCTGCTGAACTGGGACAGCTCTCCCTGCCCCCTGGAGCTTGGGGCTAAGCCTCCATGCCCCTGGGGGAGTCTGGAGCTCCCCCTGGCTGCTGCAGGGGGACATAGCAGGGCAGGATAAGCCCTGGACTGGGCTGCTCCTGTTGTGCTCCCATCAGAAGTAAATTGAGCCCATGTGTAGACATGCGCTGGGGAATGCTTTAATGAGCCTGAATTTTCTGTGCAGAAAATTCAGGTGCATTAACTGCACATGTAGATGTGCCCACCAAGTCACTTTTATTCAGTTCCTGCTCTTTTGGGGGATTGTACCTTGCTCTCTCACAATAATAATAATAATAAACGAAACCATGTAACTGCAATACTTAATGTCATTTTGAACACAATGATGTGTGTGTAATTTAAATATGGGTCACATAACCCTACTCTGCTATTTAACCTGAACACAAATCTGCAATATGTGGCACTTTCAAAGAGTTTGAAAAATAGAAGAAAAAGGTAGAGTTTCTCTTTATTCAGGAACCAATGTACAATCAGAAATTTTTAAATATTTTTCCCTCCTTTAGTAATATAAAATAACTCATAGATGCCATGGGCAATCTCTGTACCCACTAAAATCTGTGACCCTTGGCCGAGTTGTCTGACAAGGAACTCAGCTCAAAGAATGACTTTCTGATGCGTATACCTGCCGACTCAGAAATGGGCTGAGACCATCACATCACTTCACTGGGCCACAAGAACATTCATTATATTTTTACAATTTTTAGTCATAACTTAATCAACTTTGGATCTAAATCTATTCTTCACTAAGAATTTGTGAAATTGTGCCTAGAAACACATATGGGGATATGATTCAGCATACGGATGTCAAACATATGGCCTGTGGGCCAAATCCGGTCCATGGAGCAGTGTCTTCTGGCTCATGGGGTTCCTAGAGGGGCTGGAGATTTGGGGATGGGATGAGTCGGGGCAGGGCCCATCACCAAAATCCAGGGTATAGAGCCCACTGGGGATGTGTCAGTGGCAGGTAGCAAAGAATGGCTATGTTAACCCCTGCGCTGTTGCCACTGCTGTTCATCCCACCACCAGATGTTGGTCCAGATCTGCCTGTGAGGAGCGCTGTGGTTTGGATCAGGTTTGGCGGGGGGCAGGTGAGTTTGAGACACCCAAGCTAGTAGGTAATAGCTATAAACAAGACAGCTGTCCAGAAAAACCTATCCTCTCACAACTGGGGCCTTATCTTCTAATTTATCCTCATTTACTTAGAAGCCATTATAAAAATGAAATCCCTTTTAAAAGGAAGCTGTATGGGAACAGAGCACATGGAGCTTTTCAAAAAGGACTGCCTACCCAAACACTAGCCTCACCTACCCATGGCTGTGTCTGTCACTGGAAATTCTGACAGCAAAGAGCACCTGCTATGGGTAAGCTGCCAGAGCACCGTTCATGCCCATACAGCAATTGGTGCCACCACACAGCTCTGCCTTCAGCCCTGCTGGCAGGGCATGAAGTGCACTCTAGCTAGGTACCAGGTGCTGAAGGGGCCATAGCAGCCAGCAGAAGGTGTGGGAATGTCTACTTCCGCCTTCTGCTAGCTGCCAGCCAAGGGTTTCCTTTGCTCACAGAGACAGCATTGCTTTGCAGAGCAGTTTTTAATGAGGATATTTATATTGCTGCAGGCAACACTATGCAGCATAAACTAGAGCAGGGAAAATGAGACCCTCTATAAGAGAAGTTTATAATAATCTTGGATATGCAGGCTTCACTTTGTCAGTGACAGCACAGGTGACTTGCAAATCAAATTAATAAATGTAATTTACATCAGAATTATGTGCGTGTTAAACTGCCTTCATTAAACAGGCATTTGGTATATAAACAACAGTTTCACTCATAAAGCAGAAACACTTGTAGCAGAAGTATAATTAGAAAGAAGGAATGAAGTGCTTCAGTGGTTTCTAAGAACTGGAAAGTGCATACTTCAAGGTGCGGACAAACACTAATTGTAGTGGTCTTAAAAGAGGAAGGGGAGCTGCTGGTTGGGACTGTGCAGCAGCTGCTATGCTCTAATGGTTATATCCACATGATCCCCAAAAGGTAAAAGTTAATTAAATTGCCCTAACTTTAACCCTGAGCGAAGGAGGATCATAATATTTAACCTTGCATCATAACAGCTTGTACTGGCACACTTTGATATTGATACAATTGTTACATCTGTCTATAGCCTCAGAAGAGCAATATTTTTGCTTACAATAATTCAAACTAGAATTATTTCAAGAACAGTCCTAGGACTGACATAGCCTTTAAAATCCTTGAAAACCCTTCTGATTCTATCTACACCATAAAAGCTGCAAATTTGCAAAAAAACCCAAACACCCCAAAAAACCCTTTTGGACCTCTGACCTGGTCAACACTAGAAAGGGCAGATCTTGTAGATAAACAAACAAACACTCTCAATTCAAGTAACATGCAACAATATAATATATAATAGATAACAAGTACAATAAGGTATCCCCATGCATAAGGGCAAAGCAGGGTTTGGGCACCACCAACAAAACAATGTGATTGAGACACCTAACAACTGTAGCCCCTAGAACAGATAAAATAAGACTTATACTTACAGAGATGTCATCACTAAAATCGATTTCATCCAAATCAAGGTATTCAGGGGCTTCCATTATTTGTCTATGTACATCTTGGGAGAGTCAGAACAGCAGTAAAGTCCTATTTAAAAAGACAGGTAGGAACTTGAGAAAACTAGCGTTATACAACGGCCTGACACAAAAACCTTTCTATGAAACCAATGCGTTGCTGGAGGTAACGATCTTCATTCGCATCAGAGGACGCTCCCCAAAACTTCACATTCCACTTCTCTTTTCTTGTCTACCCATCATGGGGGGGGGAGGGGCAGCAATTGTGGCTACTAAAGCAGGAGGGAGACCTGCCTTGCCGCTGAAATGAGGGCTGCATCCGAGTAGACGCCTCTGTTCTCGCATAGAGCCGGACTGAAGTCGAAGTGGCTCCGCATGCACAACACCGCCGGGGTGGGCGCACGCGGGGGGCCGCGGCCGCGCTGCCTCAGGCCCCTACTCCTGCCCCTGCCCCGCCCGCCGCTCACCTGATGCGGCCGAGGCGCGCGCGGCGCCAGGCTCCGAGGTGCGGGGGGCGGGGGGCTCCGCCGGGCCGGGCCGGACCGGGCCGGGCCGGGGGCTGCGCCCGCCCCGCGCAGCTGAGCCCGCAAAGGCGCGCGACGCCAGCCTCTTCCGGGGGCCGGGGCCGCGCCAGCCTTTCCCGGGGGGGCCGGGCTCGGGGCTGCGGAGCGGGAGCGGGAGCGGGGCGGGCTCCGCTGCGTGGGGCGGCGGCGGCGGCGTCAGCAGGAGCGCGGGGAGGGGCGGGTTTCCAGCCGGGAGCCCAGCCCCCGCCCCCGCACCGCGCGGGGAAGGAGCGGGCACGGCTCTGCGGGGGGAGGCAAATGTTGTAGCTCCCCCCCAAGCGTGCAGCTGTTTGCAGCCTACCCGGCTGGGGGCATCTGCAGCGGCTGCGGCGTCTCCACAGCCCCGGGCTGGAGGCAGGGGGATGCGGGGCGGCCCTCAGCGCCGCCCGCGCGCCCAGGCGTGTTGCCACCTACAAAGCCCCGCTGCGTCCTGCCGCTGCCCTGGCCCTGTCCGTGCCTGCGGCTGGGCTGGGAGACCTGGGCGGGGGCGTGGTGCTGCCTGCGGGGCACAGCGGGGAGGGGGCGCTGCCAGGGGGATGCGGGCACCATCCCCTCGGCGTCCGTGCCCTGCCCCGCCTGCTTACAGGAGCCCAGCACCTGGCTCTTGGTGGCAGCCAGCTCAGCAGCCTGCCGGGTGCAGACAGAAGTGACGAGTTTTGCCTGGTCTGGCCCCAGAAAGCGGTTTATAGCGTGACCAAACACAAGTGCAAGCTGCAGACCGTTTAAAAACATAGCCGATTGGGTGAAAATCTGTCCCCTTGGGCCATGAAGGGCGACGTGAAGGCATGGCAAAACAGAGCATCTTCTGTAACTTCTGTCTGGGCCATGTGCTGCTTCTGGTTTCTGCAAATAGAGTTTAAGATGGTATATTGTTCAGTTTCTTTTCCTTTGTTAAATTATTTCAGGCTTTGTTTTTGCTTGCTCTCAAACCAGTTTGTACTATTCCATATATTTTTGCCTGGTTATACTGATCAATAGTCAGCTGTTGTTCTCCACATTGACAGAGCAACAGCTGAATATGAATCAGTTTAACAGAGCAAAATAAATTGGTCAAAGTAGTTCATATTCTTCGGTTTTGTTTTGCTCCTTTAAATCATTTCTTGTTCCATTTTTCAGTCTTTAAACCAGTTCATATTTTTCAGGTTTTAACTGTATCAAAACAGTACATAGTCAGTTTAATTTGATCTCTCTACTAGATTTAAACACATCATATTCCTCACTTTTTTGTGTGTTTTTCTGCTTCAAATGCGTTCTTGGAAATGCTTACCCCGATTTACATGCACTTCAGATAAATTAAATTATTTCTGATTTCGCCTGTTTACATTGCTTGCGGTGCATTTGGTTTGTGTGGACTTCAGGAAATTTTACAGTTAAAGGCATATAGATATCTAACTATGGATAGTAACAAACCAAAAAGTTAGCTATTTTAAAGTTTCAGCCAGTGTGGAGAGAATTGTATGATTTTGTGCAGCAAGGGGATGGTGTTCTCTGTAGTACGTGCAGTGAAGTGGTATCTTGTACTCCAGCATCCAGTGCCATTTTGCAACCAAGCATGAAGCCAAAATTTTTCTGGAGTCAATGAAGCAGACAAATGTGAATCCATTAGAAAAGCTGTTGATTCATTTCTAAAACAGACAGCTTTTCTAGTTTTGTAGCTAGAAATACTCTTTCCACACAGACAAATTACATTGCAGCTCCAGCTCTAGCTCAGGAAGGCAAGTATTTTACAGATGAAGAACACTTAAGTATTCTTCTTAAAATGTGCTGAGGATCTGTTTCAGGATTTTGTGAATAAGGAAAACATTGTTCACATTGATGAAATACTATTGTCATCCAGGACTGTTCAAAGGTGAATAGATGAAATGGTAACTAATATTAGGGAACAAATGATTCAAAATCTCCCTGCTTGTGATGTGATGAGCTTGCACTAGATGAAAGCACAGATATAAATGATATCCCCCATCATGCCATAATTGTTGGATATTTTATGTCTGGGGAAGTTTGGGAGGAATTGTTTTCTTTGAGTGCTATGCGTAGCACAACAAAAGGCCAACAATATATTAATGCTACCATAGATATTTTATACACAGTGAGAAATTGACCTACACGAAGTGTTTTTCCTTATGACTAATGGTGCATCTGCTGTGGCAGGTAAAACAGCGGGATCTGTAAAGCTTCTGCAACAGAGTTTGGACATCCTCTTATGAGTTTCCATTGTATTATTCATCAGGAGAGCCTGTGCGCTAAGATCTCATCTTCTGATCCAAGTGAAATCATGACAGTGGTTATGAAATTTCAACTTTTTGATCGCCCACTCTTCTTTGACGTACAGGAGGGTCTGTGAACTTAAGTTATATAGAGTCTGCATATGGAGATTTAGTGCTGCACAGTAATGTATGCTGATTGAGTTGAGGTGACATGCTCAAGCGATTTGTTGCTCATCTCAGATCCATCAAGCTGTTTCTTGAGGAAAGTGGTCAGTAACATGCAGACTCTACCATGACAGATGGCAAACAAAACTGATGTCTTTGACAGACATTGCATCACATTTAAATGATTTGAATACTAGGTTACAAGGAATACAGAAAACCAACCTTCAGCTGTCTGAAGGCTGGGAAGCTTTCTGTGATAAGTTGTCCATTTTCGAGATGAGATATCAAAATGTTTGCTTTCTGTTACTTCCTCAGTCTGAAAGCCCATGCCCGAGTAGCATCAATTGAATAATAGGGGTATATGAAACTACACAGGACAACTGGAAGATGAGTTCAAAAAGTCATTTCAAGACTTGCAACATAGGACCCCTGTTTTCATTTCTTGTGAACGCAGACAATAGTAGGGAAAGTGATATAGAACTGCAATACTTTCATGCATCTGGGTGTCAAAGTTCAAGTTGTTGTGAGGTAGATTTGAGAATGAAAGGGACTAGCATCTTGAGATTAAAGCATATTGGACTTCCCTTCTTCAAAAGTATGCCTGCATGAAAAAAAAAGTAGCTTTTGCTTTGCTGTCCATCTTTGGATCAACTTATCACTCTGAACAAGTGTTTTCACAAATAAAAACCACACTCAGTCCTGTGAGAAGAAGTTATCTGATGACTGACCATTCAGATTTATGTTTGCATTTGAGGACAACCAGCTACCAGGCTAACATCACCACTCTTAGCTGTCAGAAGCAGGGCCAAGACAGGCCCCAAGAAGAAAAAAAAAACAAAACAAAAACACACACACAAAATTTCTTGACAGCATTTTTACTTATTTGTGGCAGTGAACACTTAATTCCTTAGAATAGATGTTCTGTAAGTTTATCCTTAAAGAACCAATATCTTCCATGGCAACATCTCTCTGGAGAGGTATGGGCATGGTATAGGGGTGGAAGAGACCCAGGATGTGATCTCCCAAGCCTCACTGTAAAGGCCAAGAACAATCAAGTACCACCTACTCCCTCTCTATTCTACCTACTATTTAAGGCCAAGGTGTGGTGGGTAAAAAGAGAAGACAGGAGTAGGGTAGGTAAAAGTGGGTTAGGACCCTGTGATCAAGGGCCTACTCTGCCCTGTCACAATGACACCAGGGGATTAGTGCTTTTTTCTTCTCTCCCCTTTTTTTCCTCCTGTCTCTTTCTCTGTGTCATCACAGCATGCTTTAAAATAATAATAATAATAATAATAATAATAATAATAATAATACACAAAGGCAGTATATGAAGCTTTATTTATTCTGCACCTGCTGACAACTTTTAAAAACACTGCCTATCCCTGGCATATAGCATCTATGCAAGTTATTCCAGAGGGTGATATTTTTTTCTAAGCTTATGCTTCAATGGTGAACCTTCTCCCTGCCCTCCCCAAATACAATTAAAGTATTACTAAACTATAAGGTTACATGGTTAAACAATCTAAGATCAAGAAATGCCAAATGTTTAAGTTGCACATGACAAGTCTGTAAAGAATTTAAAATGTCCCCGTGATGAAAGGTCATTATCATAGTGCCTTTTTTCTTTTTACTTCAAAGAATGCACTAGTGTCTTTAAAGCAAGAAGTGTTTAGTTCTATTGGCCCAAACAAAGGAGTAAAGGAAACAAGAAGGCTAAATATTTTAAAGTAGGGTGAGGAGTAGAGATTTAGAGGGTCTCTGATGGAGACTGCAGTTCAATTAGTTTATACTGGGTACAATAGGAAGAAGGCAACACAAGTTCCATACCTTGTTTCCCCAATGGGTTTTTTTTACTCAAGACCTTCAGAAATAGCTTCTAGGGGGTATAGTTTAGTTTTTAGGTCTACTCAAAAAACTTGGACATCCCTAAAAGGTCCAAGATAACAGTTGCTGCCTTTAACCCGGGGGGGGGGAAATCTATCAATGATTTTTCAAAAGACCATTGAACAGTTGGAAGACATTTACTACTTTGGTCATATTTGACCAGAAGCATATATATTTTTTGTTTATGCTAGTTGTACATGTGCTTCTACATGTAGCATTAGCATGTAGCAATAAGCTCCAGCAGTTTCTGCAAGAGTCAGCTGCTTCCAGGCACAACATCTTCATGTGTGCCCAGGACTGCAGCTGTTTGAACCAAGGCAGAGCAGCCCCAGACTGGCTGGGAGTGGGGCTACCCAGAGCCTGTGCTTTCTGTCTCACAGCTGGCAGGCAGCCCCAATACTGTAACACCCTCATGCCCTAGCCACTCTATAAACATGTGTTTTGGTAAACTAAATGACTGACTCTGCCATAGGTTGATACTTGCATCAGACAGTACTATCCTACAGCAGAGGTAATTACATTTACTGTGTTCCAATACTGATGCATGTGTAGACAGTGACACTTTACTGCAGACCCAATTAGTCAGCTCCTCATTTAAAATTCACATGCAGATGCACCCACTGATAGATAAAAGGTAAACTGGTAGGAAGACCAATACCCTCATACAACCCCAGGATTTGTTCATCCCCTTAAATGGAAAAATTCTTGAAAAATATTTGTAAACAGAGACATCCTGCTTCTGGGAATTAGAAACATCAAGTTATCAGATGTACAAATTGCTAGACCAACATTAAACAAACTGAAGTCTATACACAGCCTCAGCTTCTCATTTAGTGCAGAAATTGTTCCAACTGTTTTTAACCAATGCATCACACATTTAATTCTTTTTTTTTTTTTTTTAAATTTCCAAATTCAGTAAGGAAAAAAGGTCTTGAAAATAAATCAATGTAGAGAATTCTAAGGATAAGACTTAAAACTTAAACACTACAAAGTTAGGGCAATTTGTGGGTTGAAACATTTGACAGCATCTTTTGAACAGCTAGTACATTTAAAATAAATAAATCAATCACACCAATTACTCATTATAATTAGATTTTAGAAGGCAGTCCTAACCATTACTATATGCACTGTACTCAGATAACAAATATAAAAGTATGCACGTGGAAAAAAATAAATTTCACTTTCTTGAAGCTCATGCCAGTTAAGTTAACTTGGACAAACATTATTATAATGCTGTAGAATACAAGTCACATACAGTAGGATACAGAATAGCCAAATCCTCCTTTTTCTAATTAAATTATCGGTTTCCCTGTTACACGGACAGTGTTTATTCACACCTATTATCAAAATGCCCAGTAATTCAAACTGACTGAGCATTGACCAAGAGGCCCCCATAATCAGACTCCTTTTATTTGTCAATGCACTGCACTCATAATATTAAATATTAAGTGTGGTTATTTCTAGCCATTATAAGATGCACATACTTTTAATTGAAAGTCTGTTTTAGGTTTTTAAAAATCAAAGTTATTAATGATGCAAGTATAAACCCATTTCCTGCAATTCCATTCTGTAACTCAAGATCAGTTTTTATCCATGTCCTAGCAACAGGCACAAACATTGTACTGAATCCAGTGCTCAGAGTATGAGTCTTTACAATAATAATATGCTAGTACTCAACTTTAATTAAAGAGTATGCTTTAAGAAAATAGGACTGTAGATTGGAAGCAACTGTAGTGATTGATTATAGTTAATTTAAATCACATGAGAAGAACATGCAACTCTTAACCAAGATATTATGACAGCCCAGGGTGCTCTGAGATCACGGGTGCCACAAGGTGCCATGCAATGCTAGCACTATTAGGTATGCAAACAAGGTCCACAAGATAAAGCCAGAGTTTTTATGTAAGAATCCATAATGTTAAAAACATCCTGACCTCTTGTGGGCTTCCCGAGTTCTTTGAAATAGGAGAATTGCTGTATTTTTTTTTTTTTTTGGACTACAGAAAAATAAGTAAAAACTAAGAGCTGACATTTTCTGAGGGGCATCTGGAGTCTAATGATGAGTGCCTTGAGTGTACTATGGGGTGCCTTGAGTTTAAAAAGGGTGAGAACCACTAAGTTAGAGTCACCTTAATGCTATTCTACTTCTGACTATACCCCATTTCATTTCCTGGATTTCCAAGAATAAAAGAATAGCTTGTAGGGCTGTGCAAATAGGGAAGTATTCAGTATGGAGGACAGCAATTTGAGTTGGCAATTCAAATCACCATCCCCATCCCGCCTCTCCTAGCTGGGCAAGTAGCAGCAGGGCAGAACCACCCCTGCCATGCCCTAGCTGGGCAGCTTGTCCAAGTCACACCGCCAATACCTCTTTCTCCCTCACTCCTTTCCCCAACTGACTTAACAGCTGCCTGATTAGTCATTGGCCAGAACTCCAAAGCAGCCAAATCTTTTCCAAAAAGATTGAGCTTTTAATTGGTCTCCTGATTAGATTCGGATTTGGAGATTTGGTCCCCAAGTTGGGCCGAATTGAGTTGGCTACCAAAGTGTCACACAGCTCTAATACTTGGATATAGCATTTTATGAACATTTTAAACCTCTCACTGTGCTGATAAATTTAGTCTGGGAGACCTTGAGCCTATTCAAAAGAAATTCTCAACTATTTTACAGTTTTATTTACTATGACAACTTCAGCTAGAGTGTAGCATGAGGCAGGCCATAATGTTTCAAGAAGTTTGTTACAGAACAAGTTATATTTTAATAGGAAAGGACATGGAAAAGTTCTTGTTATATAAAGATGTCATGTTATTAATTCTGGAGCACTAAAGCTATTTCTTCATCATTTAAGAAAAACACTGAAAGCATTTACTTTGGGACATATGGCTGGATCCTGCAAAGAGGCATACAAATGATTATTCAGCACAGCAGTGCAACTGCATGCCACAGCCATGGAACACTGCTGTTTTGCACATGCTCAGAAGCCATGAAGCATGGCCTGGTTCTTACACATGTAGATAGAGTAAAGGTTTAGACTACAGTTTGTTAGTGTCTCGGTACAGTCAAAAAAGATAAGTATATTTTGGAGTCAATACTTGTGGATAAGACATATCATTCATTTGATATTAATTTAAAAAAAATAAATAAAAGGGACAATTTCTTTTTTAAAGAAAAAAAGAAAGTCATTGTCCCTAGTCCCTTGATATGAAGGGAACAGTAGTCTAGTATGAAGCAAGCAAATATCCTGAACCCATATTGAAGGAGAACATCATTGGAAAGGAAGTGGTTAACAAAACTTTATACACTTCAGAATTTAAAAACAGATCAAAAGAGTTGCTACCATGATAGTATCCTTTTCCATCTGCAAAAAGGCACCAGATTTATGTTCAAAATACTAGAGCACGATTGGT
This sequence comes from Crocodylus siamensis, assembly GCF_052110815.1. Lineage (NCBI taxonomy): Eukaryota > Metazoa > Chordata > Crocodylia > Crocodylidae > Crocodylus > Crocodylus siamensis. The sequence goes on along the minus strand of NC_143397.1, from coordinate 67,935,103 downwards.
GCTTAACAAGAGGATGATCTCAGTAACCAGATTGAAATGTATATTAGTTATCTTTGGTAACTGTAGCTTCGTCATATTTTATGGCATTGGTAACTTTATACTAGAAGATCAAGTTACAATTAAATAGATAAGCAGCTGCTGAACCTTATCAAAACATTTAACTCTCTCATTACCTACCAGCTAAGTACTCCTTTGTGTCCTAGATCAATAAAGTATCTGATGAATGAATCCTATTTCAATGCTGCCAATTGTTCTTATTGACGTAAACCTATTACACAGATTTTGAATTTAAAAGAGAAATTCCCTTGCGTTTATTTTGATGCACCTGCTCCATATGCAGCTCCTCGTCACCCTTTTGACAAAGAAATGCTTGTAGCTGGCAAAAAAAAAAAAAAAAATTAAAAATAAAAACCTGAACCTTTCTCCTAGTTCCTTGTCCAGTAGTATGGGACAGTTTGAGTCTGTTTGCAGTAAACGTGCTTTTATTTTGACAACAATTGAGAAGAATAACTACAAATCCTTCTAAGATAATGCTTCTCAAAGGTTTTTGAGATATTTTTCAGTTTGCCCATAAGATGTATATTTAAACACAGTATGAAATTATCAAGCCTTCTAAATAGTATCTACCAACATGCTGAAAAAACTAGGTCTTTTTAAAGACTGTGTTGACATACTAAATAAAGCTCAACAAGAGCCTATTCCATGCTAAAACTTAAAACACAAAAAGCTAAATTGTGCTTGTCTCTATGAAGAGCCCAAAGATCTCCTTTTTTCTTGTACAACTGCATTGATGTTTCCTGGAGCTTGTGAATTATTCACAGTGGTCTTCTGGAAAGAAGCAGGCAGGGGGGAATGTGCAGCACAAAGAACTCCACCTCCATTTACGACCCATACAGAAAAAACAGAAGAATTGTTTGGGAGTGAAGCTGAGGTTCAGGTTATGAGGGTACAGCCCTCTTAACAGCACAACATAGGAGTCCCACAAAACACTGTGCCGTTGATGGATGCCTCCCAGGCATACTGCCTGCTACTGGCCCACCTAATGAGGTAAGCTACATATCCTCTCAGAGCTTTGCTCTGATCCAGCAGAAGTAAAGTCATATTTATTAGTATGTTACTTTCCCCTCATTACAGGAGAGCTATTGGTACAAAAAAAGAACAGCCCTACTGCAAGGCTAAACAGTGATTTGACAAGACTTAATATCTGACTGTAGCAGAGCATCTTTCCTGGGGTGGCCACAAAGTCCCTGGAAGCCATCCTGCCCTTGGCCATCTCTACTCTCTCAATGGAGAATCACCCTTTCAGTCACCCACTATACCTTGAATTTAACTAAGAGAAGCTGCCCCAAGGTTTCCCAGCTTGGATCTCACTCTAGTGACTACCAGGTGCCCATGATCATTGGAACCATGCAATTAGCCCATAAGGCAATCTGCCCCTACACCACACCCCATGCCTCACAGATGTCATCGCTCCTTGATCAACTGATTTCACTTAGCCCCTCTCTCTTGACTCCCAGACTCTCTCTGGTCCCACACACTCAGCCCCACACTCTTTGGGCTCCAGACCCCTCCCTGGGTCCCTAGGAACCTCCTCCACTGCTTAGTTCCTTCCCAAACCTTCAGACCACCAGCTAAACTCTCCATGCTGGTTTTCAGAAACTGTAGCCATCCTGCTGAACAGATGTCCTCTCAGCAGGCTCCAAGATCTTACTGCTAGCTCTATCCCAGGCTTGAGTTTATATGCCTCAAGCCCAGCCCTCTCTCTAATCAGATGAGGTTCTCATTAGCACCTTCCTTTGCCACCTGCCCCCTGCTTTGCAGGCTGCTTCCCCCCCTTTAAAGTGGCAGGCACCCTATGCATCCTGCCACACTGATCTACTCACATAATAGGACCAATGACCTCTCTGTGCCATAATACTAGTCAAAGTTAGCAGTCATCCCAGGCTGCAAAGCACTCATAAAACAAGGAATCTAGTGAGCACTTCTTCATGCTGGTTCCTTAGCTTTAGAACTTGCTCTCTGCTAACCACGTCATTGGAAATGTTTCAATTTTATCCATTGTTAAAGCATGCTGCAAGGTTCATTTTCTTTTCCCAGCATAAAGAGGCTAGAAGAACTCCAGTGGGAAATCATGAAGACCTGAAATATGTTTTTGTTGTTTGATTGCGACTGAACTAAGGATGGGACAAAGAGGAATACCCTGATTGTATTGCTCTTTTTTGTGTGCATGTGTGAAGGGGTGCTTAGACTAAAAGAGGAAGCCTGCCTTTTAGTAAATGGATGCATCTATGAGAAACATATTATACCTTTTTTAGTCTAACTAAAAAGGCCAATGATGAAAACCATATCTTATGTACACAAGGGGCTAAATCCTACTCAGTTTCACATTATAATTACTATAGTTTTTATCTTTTCTGGTTAGGATTGGATCCTGCTTCCCCTGTTTCTGAAAGAAGCAAAATACAGTACTGCCTACCCCAAATGTCCTCATGAGTAAGAACCCTAAAATCATCATATTAGGTTAAAATGATCAGGGAAATAAATTAAACTTGGGTTCATTTTATTTGCATTCTGGGGTGCATTTCACAGCTTTTCTCTACAGCTGTAAGAACTAGAAATGTATTTTTTAAATGAAAGCTCTGACACTCACATATTTTATTGCCTTCATGAGTTGGAGTTTTAAGTGAAACATCAAATAGCATGAGTGAGTAATACAGGGGATGAAGTGCTGGTAATATTTCAGAACCAATTTATATTACGTTAGACCAGAATCCTGCAAGCCCATACTGATTCAAGTTGTTTTTTCTGACGTTCCTCCTGTTGACTTCAGTGGTTCGTAGAACTAGGTCCTGTATTATTAGAATAAACTTGGAATCATTTAACTGTAATCTAAGCAGCAGTATGTTTACCTGATAGCTCTGTATCTCATGGCATTCGAGCTAATAAGATGCTATCAGTTTATTTAACAGGTATAAAATGGAAACTTTTTAACTTTACTTTTCAATATACATCAGTGGAAGATCCACGGTATTTAAAACCATTTCCTCACCCAGGATGTCTGGCTCAGACCAGACCAGAAATAAATTTGTATTGGCTTCAGATTTCAGAGAACATGCACTCAAATGATTTTTACAGTGGCACTTTGGAGAACTGACATCATGTATATACTTAGCCCTAATAAAATCCTTCACATTCGGCCCTGATTTCACTTGGAAAACACTACCCCGGTTTGGCTCCACTTCACAGGGGTGTGGGGAGAGAACCAGCTCTTTCTTCTGCTTCCCTTCTCTCATGCCTCACAGAGCTGTCCTGAGATGGATACCTGCTTGTCATAAGAAGTAAAAGGCTCTGTGGTTAGTCTTAACCCTCAGAGAAAATAGGGAGGAGGTAGGGAATATGGGAAACAAGAGGCGGACAGCATGTTCCTTGCCAAACATTCCCACGCTGGCAACAATTCAACAGGGAAGAAGAAGGGAAAAAAAAGAAACAATGCCATTTTAGGAATGAATTCCAAACAAACCCTGCAAACGGTCATTGTTGGTTCTTTTGGAAGCTGCTGGCTTCCCTGCAAGGGAGCTGAGCAAAGAATGACCAAGTTTCCTGTGGAAACTGTGCAACTGGGGGTGTTCAGCTCAGTTGCTGGTGCATGGCTTGGCATTGAAAAAGGAGCAGAAGGTGGCACGTTTTTTTCAAGATACCAGCAAGAACAGCCCCCCACCCCTAGTGACCACCTGTACAGCAAAGTCATTAGGAAAAGAAACCTCCAACAGCTCCAACCTCCAACCCCCAGTTCTGCCCCCTGGGCTGCTTAGGATGTCACTGAGTAGCAGAGCTGCGAGGGACCTCCAGAGCCCATCTATGCCTAGTAGTCAGTCTCCATCTCCTTCAGTAGAGTTACTGAATGTTCCTATGTCCGAGAAGCTAGGGACAGCTTTAACAGAATAACTGGACCTTGATTTCAATAAACTTGACCTGTCTGGAGTTCAAGTGAGGCAGAATCATCCCTACTCAAAGCATCCCATACAAACCATCACCTAAACCCTCCAGAAGTCCAATTCCTGAGTTATGTTCTGGAGTGGTGGTGCTGGAGAGGAGAGCAGAAGCTCCTTCTTCATGGATTTCCGCCTCCCTGAGCTGCTCTGATCCTGTCCCCGCCCCACCCTTTGGGCTCCTGGTAAGGGAGATGCAAGATACCTGTGAGAGGCTGCACATGCCATGTACAACCGTAATGGCTCCTGCCCCCTGGGCTACACAGACAAGCCCCAAGTGCCCTTCCCTGTCCCTCTCCACACCTCCCCAGGCTGTAGTGAACTATGACTTACAGAAGGACTCGGCTCTGCTGGCAGCTCCGGCTACAGCAGACTGGGCTCATGCAGCTTTTTCATTGCCCGCATCACAATGATGCCATGGCCCCTCTGGAGATTCAGGGGGCTGGGAGAGGAAGGGGAGGCAGGCAGCTGCTATGTGCCTGGACAGCAAGGTGCTGGTCAGGGTGGGAGGCAAGGCGCCCACCTCTGAGCTCCATGGCAGAAACCCCAGCGCCCTCCTCTCCATTGCTTCCTCAGCCTGCCCTTCCCCTTCCTCTTCCCCTTCCCCGTCCCTCACATTGTAGCTCCCTCCCCGCTCATCTTTCCTTTTTTGCCTTCTCCCTGTCACATTCCCTTCATGCACATATCCCCCTTCCCTCCTCATCTGGGTCCAGTGCAGCCTTCTTTTCCCCATGTCTTCTTGGCATCACCGCCCAAGCACAGAGTGCACTATGAAGTGCTAGACTCGCTGACATCCCACACAAAGCCAAAGGATGGTTGCCCCCCAGTTGTCCCCTTCAGCTAAGAAACCCCTGCCCTTATGACCTAGGCTAGCAGTCCATGCTTTTGTTACCCAAGCAGTTAAAAAAGTGGGGTGGGTGCAGGCCTGCTGGGCTACAACCACCAGTTCCTTTAATTCATACAGCTTTGTTTGCCATAGTAGTGCTTACCAAGCAGGTCCATAATCACCCCTGCAGTGGGATCCCTTCAGGTCCATAATCATCCCTGTGCAGGGGGATCCCTTCAGCTAGACGAACAAGTCAGATACACGAAACCTTGTGGGCATGAGTGAAACATCCATCTTGTATTCAGCCTTCTCTTGTGATGCTTTGACCACAGATGAGGGGAGAAAAGTCAAGGCTGAGAGCCTCAATGGGTTGTGCACGCAAAGCTTCCCCTGGATGCTCTTCTAGCACACTGTGAAACAAGACCACAAATAAATAAATAAAGCCTGCTAAAAGATGTAGATATAGAGAGGTGCAGTGTCATAATCGGCTGGCACTGCGGTGCACAATTTTTAGCTATGTATAAAATGTGTATAGTTCTCATTTGAAAAGGCATCTTATCCTGCTGTATAAACTACTTCTCTCCTGTTGCACTAAAAATACCTGAAAATATTGAGTTTGTTTTATTCACATCTGTTTAAAATAAAACCTTGTTTTTCTGGCCTAATATAAAAACTGGAAAGCACATATCATACTTCCTTCCAGTACATACAGATGGAACTGGTGCTACCCTTGTAATGTATGGAATACATTTCCATTAAAATAATTTAACTCCCTCTGTTAGAAAACCATATTTTATTTTATCTCATTGAGGGCCAGTACAGTTGGAGGCTGCGCCTCTATATCCAAGTGTTCCAAATGGGTAGTATATCTGTCAAAAATAGGCCAGGTGGTCACTGCACTTACACTCTGCAGTAGTTTATTGTGAGAAGGTTCTTATAATAGTTTAGTCCCATAAGCAGTGCTGTACCTAGACTTCTGGTGGTTCCCAGGCGAACTTTGGAGTATTGGGCCCCCCTTCACCAGAAATAATGATCTCAAAGTGTTTATGACTTATCAAACACACTCAAAAGACAAGGAAACAATATGATTTTGTCTCAAATTGAAATAATGATACATTTAAACTGAATTCATGGAAATAAAAATGCGGAATTAGGTATATGTATATGTGCAATATTAAAACTGTTTTTGTTTTTATTTTTGGGCCCCCTTTCTGTCTGGGCTCTGGGGGCTGCCCAGTTCACCCAAGCCTGTGTCTGGGTCTGCTCATAAGTAACATCACATCACTATGAAATCAGATGGCAATAGGATAATACTGTCTAGTAAGTGATGCTTTTGCTTCACTTATATATTTCCCCCTTTTTCATAAACTTAATTATATTCTCTCTTCTGCCATAGTTTCTCAGTACTGCCAGGAGACTTCTTTTATCTGCTGTTCTCATACACATTTTCCATCCTGTCTATTAACCTTATCTGTTATATACCTTCTCCCGCATGATATTCTGTATATCAAAATACTTATCAGGACTTCTTGGAATTTCTGTCTCAGATGAGCAAACACTGCAAAACCCTCCAGAATGTGCATAAATTACAGTGAATTTCATAGCTGGGAAAGATGCTGGTTTGACATTGCTGGGAACTGTTACCCATAGAGCAACATAGCACAGGTAGCAGCAGTTCATGTTTCTTACACTGCTTCAGTAATGTTCCCAAATATTATTCAGTAAGGCTGTGAAAAGCTTTGGTTGCTGATTTGATTTGGAGGAGATTCGGCCTAATTTGGCAGCTGAATCTCTGAATCTGAATCGAATCAGACCAATAAAAAGGTCCGAATCGATTTGAAGCTCTCTGAATCGATTTAGAAAAGATTCGGAGAGCTTTGGAGATTTGGGCAGTCCCCACGTGCTGCTGCAGGGAGCTGGACCTGGACTCCACGCTGGTAAGCAGGGGGCAGGGGAGGGGGTGCTGAAGGAGGGGGAAGGGGACCCCCACCAGGCCCCATCCCCTGCCTGCTCCCCCAGCCCCCTGAGCATCGCCAACCCCTGCCCAGATGCTGCAGCAATTGTCGGGGCTTCTGGGGGCTCATGGCAGAGCCCCCCAGACAGTGGGGGGCAGTGGGGTTCGCCCTCCCCCCACCTAACAGCAGCCAGTGAGTGTGGGCTTTTATTTTTTAAAGGGCCGGGAGGCTGGGGCTGGGCAGGGCAGCAATTGATGGGGCTGGGATAGTGGGCGGGGGATGGGGCCTGTTTGATGCAGCTGATTCAGCAGCAGCTGAATCTCCAAATCAGATCTGGCTGAATCAATTTGGGACAGTGACTCAAAGCACTGAATCAAATCACTGTCCCCCAAATTGGCCAAATCCAAAGCGAATACTAGCCGCTTCACACAGGCCTACTATTCAGGAATGAACAACTCCAGGTATCAAGAAAGTGTGTCACTCTGGTGTGATTCTTAGCCTGCCTGCTGAGATTTCCAATGAAGGCACTAAACATAATGGTACTTGCTCAGTAGAAAGTGATCACCAATACATTAATCCTCAGAAACAACCCATTCACTTAATCCTCAGAAACAACCATCAGATAGTAACAACTCAGAGGTATTTCTGATTTAACCTACATTTGCACCAGTGACTTAGAGACGAAAGGCAACACAGTATTCCATGATCATTCCCTTGAGCTGTCTAGTCACTGCAACATAATGTGTTTTCATATATCACAGCTCATTCAGTGCGCTTGCCCAAGGGCAGAAAACTGCTATGTTTCTTTTTTTTTTAATCACACTTTTAAGATGTGTGAAAAGAAGCTTGAACAGGGGTTACAATGACTTTTTCATACACAGGGCATGTTACATGGAACAATACTTTTCAGAAATCCATTCAAAGAAGGTCCTCATAGTACCTGAAAAGGGTGCTGATTCAGGATGAGGCAGAGTAGGGGTTTATTTTGGAAACAATTGACTAATGTCAGACTCTTAGGAGAGGGTATTTTTGGACACCACACGTTTCACACTTGTACATATATGGAGATTAAATAATCCTTTGGGGTACTTGAAATGCATTTGATTAGGTGGTTTTATAAAGGAATGCTGGTCAGCTGTATGCGATTAAATGGTTTTAAAAGGAAGGCAGGTCAGCTCCAGAACACAATGTCACATATGAATGGGGCCTACTTGAAGAACATAGTATCCACAATAAAACCTTTCATTTTAATGTATAGGCTCTAAATACACTCCATATTTAAATACTGCTTTGTGCCAAGGATGATTTTATGCATTATATGTGACATCTCAATTAGAGCTGATATTCCTGTATAAGGATCTGCTGCTGAAATTTTGGAAAGTTTGTTTGAATAAGGAGGGGTGATCAGGCCACATGTCTGTACAAACAATACCTAATGGTATTAGGGGCTTTTCCACCCATCACTGCTCCAATGGTCATAAATGCTCAAACAGTCATAGTAGAAAAAAAATATCCACAACTAAGATGGACTAAAAGACTGTGCTCTATTTGAACAGATGCAGGTCTGGCTGTGGTGATCCATACTTCTGTAGTGTCCAGTCTTGTTTATTTCTAAGTGTCTAGAAATGAAATTACATGCTTGGGGTGAAGGGGGAACAACAACAACCTTTGCGTGGTTCAGAATACAAGAGTATATCTGCTTTTTAACAAGTCATTGACAGAACATCACCCACTCTCCATGCTGGGTCCCTAATGAATATAGCATGCAGTCTAAAATCTTCAACCAGACATTCAAACCCTTCTAATGTGACTAGCTCTAGGTATTAAAAACCTGAGTCTATCTATAGCTTGACCTCCATAAGCTGTGTTCCACAGCAATAAAAAAGGAGGCTAGAAAGTGTGAGAAAGTATCTACACAGGAGCTAGATGTAGGGAAGTTACATTTTTCTATGCAATCAGGTACTTCAGGTATTACAAAAATGTTTTAAATAATTAAACTATTACTAAGTGTTGCATTTATCAGGTAAATCAACCTCTTCAACAATGTTTGATGCAACATCATTTATCAGTGCAGATACTGAGCAGGGCGGTTGGATCAGACTGTATTTCAGAGTTAAATAAAACAATTGCTTCAACACAAATAAATAATTGTATTACTGGTGCAGCACAATACTAAATATACAAGAAAGGCATTACAAGATATGCATTTAAGTCTTACAATACATTGGATATGGATAAACTATGTATAGGCAAATATCTAAAACTACAATATCCTTATATTGTTGGTAAAACGTACTGTCAAAAACATGTCTTTTCAGACCTTTGCTTCAATAATTAGAATTACTTCAACCTTTCTTTATTTTTAAAGTTCTCTTCATTTTACTTTTAAAACCATTTCTCCCCCCATAGTTTATCCAAAAATAACTCTGTGAAAGAATCACGGGAATCATAGAAAAAAATAGGTTGAAAGGGAACTTGAGAGGTGAACTAGCCTGAACTGCTGCTTAAAGTTGGGTCATCTTTGTCTAAATTGTGCTTAGAGACTTTTAGTGATATATAATCCACAACCTCATACCTCTAACCCTGAGAGTTAAAAAGTTCTTGTCAATATCTAACTTAAATCTTCCTTGTTGTAATATTGTATATTATTTCATATCACCTTTTGTCTTACCCTTTTCGGTCACAGAATAATTTATTACCAACCTCTCTATGCTGTATTTTCTTGCATATAACCTACAGCTTTCTCCCCCCAAATTGGGGTGTACATTATATGAAAGGAAAGGGCCTCCCCATGGGTCTGGAAATTTCCTGGGGGGAATAGCAGGGCAGAGAGGTGGCAGCATGAATTGCTTCTGCTCCAGGGGCTACAGAAAATACTACTGCAACTGCTTCCCCCATCCCTTACCCTCTGTCCCCAAATCTCCAGGCACATAGGGAGGCCCCCTTCCCACCACATGGGACTGGCTTGCAGGGTTGACCTACAGTCAGACCCAGTATGCCAGGTGTGACCTGGCACACTGCTCCAGACCTAGCGCACCAAGTCTGATACTGCACTTGGGCTCTGGAGACGAATACTGAGTTGGATCCAGCACGCTGAGGCCACATGCTGGATCCAGGTCTATGTGCTGGGTCATACCTGGCATGCAGCTCTGGAGCCAGCACTAGCCGAATTGGGCCCACTGCATGGCTTTGGCCCCAGTGCTGGCTGGATTGGTCTGTGGCTCCAGCCTCAGAACCAGCTGAATTAGGTTCCGTGCAGCTCTGGCCCCAGTGCTGGCATGGCTGGATCAGGCCCCAGTGCATGATATCAGGGTCAACATGCCAACCCAAGCCCCTGTGTGGCTTCCAACCCCCCAGCCCCTGCCTGTGCCTGCAGTCTCCGTGCACAGTTCCCTAGGCCCTCAGCCCTGGCACACAACTCCTCAGCCCCAGAGACACCAGTAAGATCCATATTTTCCTTCTTGGGGTCTTTTAAAAATGGGTTGTAGGTTATATTCAGGGCATGCTGTATGAGAAAAAAAACAACTATCCATTCTGTGTTTGAAGTCTGTTATCAAATTCCCCTTCAGTCTTCTCTTTACAAGACTAAATAATTCCAAAGATCTACAATTATTTATTCCAATCTTTCCTTGTGTGTCATATTTTTAAGATATCTAATAATGTTTGCTGCGTTCCTTTGGACTCTCAAATTTGTCCACATTCTTCATAAACTGTGGTAACCAAAACTAGACAGTACACCTGGTGAGATCTCCCCAGTTCTGAGCAGAATAGAAGACTCATTTCTTATGACCTGCATCCAATACATCTATTGATACATCCCAGTATACTGTTAGCTGTTCTGGCAACAATATTATATCGCTGTTTTGTGTTCAGCTTGTGATCTATTATAACTAGCTCCCTTTCTGTAGTACTGTAGCCATGACAGTAATTCCCCATTTTGTGTCTGAGTATGTGCTGATTCCTTCCTAAGTACAGCACTTTGTACTTCCCCTTACCAAACTTCATCCTATTTATTTCAGACCCTTTTCCCAATTAATTATGTTTATTTTGAATCCATATCTTCTCCTCCTGTCCCCCAACCAGTGTGTTGTTATCTGCAGATTTACTAAGTGTACACTCAATTCCATCTTCCAAGTCATTAATTAAAATATTGAACAATGAAGATAACACAACTGATCCCCTGGGGAGATCTGCCTTCCCCCGACACATCCTTCCAGATTTACGTTGATCAGTGATGATTATTCATGGTTATCTAAACAGTGATACAGTAGTTTCATTAAGACCATATTTTATCAGCTTACTAATAAGAATCTTGTTGGACACCACGTCAAAACCCTTTTTAAATCTGAGGTATTAATTTTGATGAAAATCATTTGACAATTTTCTTAGTCATCAGAAATAATTTTATGCTTATTATGTCTAGTTTTATACCTGTAAATGTATGGAAAACAACCCCCAAAAAATGTTGAAGTAAAAGAAAATTAAATACAAGGGTTTTTTTTCTTTTTTTCTAGAACGGCATCAGCTTTATCCCTGTTCTGTAAATAAGCAATGAACAGAGTTGATAGTAGAGTAATCCAAAGACTGAACTGTGTAAGTCACTAGGTCTTTTCAATAATAAGATAACATAAAGTGGTAACCCAGATTTCAGTAACAAGAAACATCAATGATACAAGCTTAGATTTTTTTTGGCATCATGTCCAGTCCATATGCTACCATATGTTGCCTTCTTATGTTCCCAAACTAGAATAGCTTTCTGGAACCGAGAAAGACTAACACTGTAAAGAGAAGAAGGTCAAAGAGCACTGAAAATATTTTCCAACACCAAACTCTTAACACTTTGTCTCTGTGGTCAACCTCGTGTTCCACTTTAAAAAAAAATGGCTGTAACACATTTAAGTTGTTTCACATAATCAATTTTTCAGTGTTTTCTAAGTATGCTGCAACTGAACAGCAAAACTGCAACACCAGCAACCCAAAAGGAAAATATCACCACAAGTTACATAAGCAGTATTTCTAACGCTGATATTTGGGATTCTCATGGGACTACTTCATTTCATTTGATCACAACAGGTCAGGGGTGTCAAACATATGGCTCAGAGGCTGGATCCACTCAAAAAACTATTCCATCTGGTAGACTACTAGAAGCTGGGGGCATGGCCTGGTGCAGAATTTGGGGTCCCCAGACTGATGGACATGGTCATCAGCAACAGCCTTGGACCCATATGGCAAAAATGGTAGTGATGGCTGCTGTGAGAGCTTTGTAGCCCATGTTTCCAACACACCTCCAGAAGTACAAACAGTCTTAATATTCACTACCAGACTCTTAAAAAGCTGGACTTATGCAAGGCTGAAAATGAATGTAAATAACATTTGAAAATGTCTAGTGATGCATCACATACTACAATACCTCAACCTATGTTTCCAAGCAAGTGATCAAACTGATACAAATGATAAATCTCCAAAGTGTTGGCAGAAGGCACCATATTGTTTAACTGATCAGTCAGTTTTCTCAAATCTATTTTGCTCCTTCAAAAGTTGAACAATTGTAAAAAGTGCAAGAAAAAGGCATTTCCTGTCTATCATGTTTGCATATATCCTGAGATAGGTGAGATGAATCCATAAAGTGCTTCTGCCTGTCCATATAATTCAAAGGTAAACAAAAATAGATCCAGAGAAGTCCATGAAACCAAGAGGCCTTTTCACACTTCATGTGTCATTAGTGTAACAAGATAGCCTAAAATAAATCACTCAACTAAGGAACATGGAAATACGGTAGTAACAATATTGGTATAATAATCTCTCACATGCACTGTACTTCAGTGATGCCTAACATCACAAGAATTAGGGATTTTGTAGCTGAACACATTCAGGATAATTCTTATCGTTTTCATAAAATACTGAATTGTTCTTTGTTACCATCCTTCCCAATATAACTGATTTCTCTTAACTTAAAACATTTTATCAATATACATGAAATAAAAAGCAGAATAGAGAAAAAAGAAAAAGAAAATCAAAAAAGAAAAAATATATATAGGTTGGGAAGTTTAGTGTATTTGTCAGCTTCTGTGAATCAAAAGCTCTATGTAGACAAATTCAATGTAATTAGTTATGACCTTTATGAGAAAATTCACCGATATTTAAAAAATCTTGTATACACTAACCTGTATACAGTAGCATGTATTCCATAAGGCTGCTAATAAAAAATATGCTCTTGACTCAATTTCTTTCTAAATAATACACAGAAGCAGGAAAAAATAGATGACATGGTCTCGTCAGTTGTTAAAGATCTCATCTCTCTCTACTATCTCTGCATAGCCCGGTACAAACAATTTACAATTAAGAAAACCAACACAGTAGTTTCTTGCTTAAAAAAAAAAGAATGTGAGATTTAATATGTATTTAAATATATCACTTTAAAAAGCCTTTTCTTTCTTGGGATTGACAGATAAGAGGTGAAAAGAGAGATGATTAAAAGAAGTAAAGCATAAAACAGGTGCTCAGGTAATTCTGGCCTGCAATAAAACATTATGATAATAATGCTGAATAAAAATAGCACAAGTGAAGTGTCAGAAGCAGAGCGGTTAAAGCATCCTGCTACAAATCCAGAAGTGTAAGTTTAAGTCATGCTCTGGACTTGCACCAAAAGACCACTCCTGATCAACTCAGCTCAAAATGGGTCCCTCTTCTTGCTTGGGCTAGGAAATTAGACATCCTGATGTGGTGCTAGCCATATCACTTACCTGTATGCTACTGGCTACAGAAACTGATGTACCTTACCCAGACTAGCCCAGTGGGCCATTTAGACTCATGTAGAGCTATGAATATTTTTAAAAATAAAAATAAGATTTTTTTTTCACTTTATACCTGGGACAGCATAAAAATGGTAAGATATGTCTCATTTAATAGTCAACTGCCAGAGCACAGGAAAGTACCCATAACTTATACTTATATAAGTGCCATAATTATACATCTAACCTTCTATTTTATGCATTTTAATATACAGACACACAGCAAGGCAGCAGGAAGACCATATGGGTGACAGCTTGCTAAAAATGGAGCAGGGTAAGTAGTAAATGAGAGGTTAACAGAGTGAAGTAAGAATAAAGTAGCAAGGCAAAAAGAAAGAAAGAAAAATAGCAGTGGGGTCAATGCCCATTGTATTGTTCCTTACACTGAGAGTACTGGAAAAGCATGGAGCAAAGGACCAGAATTTCCTTTCAATGATTCCTTTAGACAAAGCTTTTAAAGGAACTGAGTAACCTTGGAAAAGTTTTTTATCCAGTCTCCCCCAGCCAAAATGGTCTCTAATAGTGCTTGCTGTAATAGACTAAAACCCAAGGGGTTTGCTGAGGAAACCCTTTGTTGACAAAACAAACACCAAATCACATTTATTTAAGGATATCAAAACAAAATAAAAATAAAAAGCCTTGACATCATTTCAATATGTATTTGGCTTTGATTTCAGGAAATGCTTCTGCTAAGTACAAACAATGAAAAAAGCCCGAGGCTGAATCAATTTAGTCTTTGCAGGTTAGTCTAAGATGCAGAGATTAAACTGAGAAACAACTGGACACATTTACTTTTGACTCAGGAAATGCAGCCACATCTCTGCAGTGGCTCAGGCCAAAAGATGGGGGATGCTAACCATGGCTTTCTGGCATGTAGCCAGCATGGGTTGTGTGTTCACTTCCACTTCTTGTTGCCCTCAAAGATCTCTGGGATTTGCAGCCCAGAATCATAACAGCAGGACTCTGCAGAGATGCCTATCATTTCCTCTTTCTGCATGGGCGACTGGTACCTCCTGAGTCTGGGGGGCACCAGATCATGGATGGTGGTGGTGGTGGGGGCTTCCCCAGCCACTGATCACTGACCAGGGAGGGGGGGTCCCCCAAAGCCAATCACCGAGCCAGCCGGCACTTCTGGTTTTGCAGCTGGCGCTTCTAGGGGGTGCACTCTGGGATCTGTAGTCCACAGTCACAGCCAGCAGTAAGCTTCAGTAAGTTTAACAGGGCAGGGCAGGGCAGGGCAGGGCAGGGCATCTCTGTACTTGGAGGAAGGGGGGTTTAACCCCCCCCCCGGCCCCAGACTCCAGCTGGGGTTTGCCTGGGCAGGGGGGCAGCCCCTGTCTCCCTGTCCCCCTGTAACCATTCTCTGCTGGAGCAGACAGTACAACCCAGCCCAGGACTGAAAAGCATGTTGGGATGCTGGGGGACTCTGGTTTAATTTAAACCAGGAAGGGGTCTGCGACAGAAGATTTCTAAACCAGTTTGACCCACATCAGTTAAGTCTGATACTACATTCAACCAAGTTCATCTTAAAAGAGTTTCAGCCATTTTGAAGCTGGTTTATGTGCACTGAACTTCAGTTCTGTTACAGGTTTAAACTAGTTTCTGATGACTTAAACCAGCTGGTGTGTAACTTCTGTCCCTAGCCCTGAAGAGCAAAAAATAAGCAAATTTTCACATCTCAATACTGCTATACTAAAGTATTTGGGGTTTACTTAAACTTTCAATCAAATACAAAGAAACTCGGATGAAAATTGTTTTATAGTGGCTGATAAAGGGCTACGTTTCCTTAAGTACACATGTGCAAATCTAATATTTAAGATTTAAGTTCCAAATCCCAGAATACCATGACATCTGCTTTTTAATTAGAGACTGATGTTGCTTTACACAATTATAGGTTTGAGATAAAAAAATAAACACATTTCCCTCTCTTGAACATTAGATATGTACAGTAGCTCTAAAATAAACAAACTTCACAAACATAGTGGAATCGCTTTTACATCTTTAATTTGGATATACAGAACAAATGAATGCCTGTTAGAAAGCAATGCTTGAAACTTGATGAGTGTCTTACAGTTGTATCCCATGACTAACATCAAGAAAGAGCTAGGAAAACATAACCAAGTTTCTTCTGTTTCAAACTAACCGCATGGTGCAGTCTGTTATGTTAAATTAAATCTGCTTTGCGTGGACTTAAGCACTGGCACCCAATTAAAAGTACATGGTTCAGGAAGGTAGATTTTCTGGCAACAGTCAGAAATACCAGGCACTCTTGAATCAAATTTATCCCTGCCGGTACTTTATTGCAGTGGTGTCTCACATATAGCCCAGGGGTTGGATCGAGCCATGGAGCTGCTCTATCCAGCTTGCTAGGACTACTGGTATGCACAGAAAGTCAGGAGGTGTGGCTAAAGGGGGAGTGGCCTGCCACAGAATCCAGGGCCCTTAGATCCTAGTAGCCATGATTAGTCACAAGCAGGCAAATGAGGGCTGATACAGCTCCAGTCATCCTCTGGCAACATCTCCCATCGCCACTGTGGTGGCCCTATTTCCTTGGCTGTTGGCTGTCCTACCACCCTATGCTGGAGTTGCTGCTACCATATGCCCCATGCCAGAGCTGGAGCTGCCATGGCATGCCCCAAGTTGGAGCCAGAGCTTCCACAGGGCAATTGTAGTGGCAGCAGCTCTAGCTCTGCTGCTGTCAGCTAGCGCCTTGGGCTGGAATTGTGCCCACCATGTGTCCTGGGCTGGAGCTACTGCCACCACATGGCACAGACTGGAGCCATCATGCGCTCGGGCTGGATCCAACCCAGAGGCAAATTTGACATCCCTGCTGTACTGGATTCAGCAGAACTTCAACAAAGATGAAATTGGCTGCATAACTGTAAGCAGCACCAGTCAAACTCACCTGCATGAGCCCAAAGAAAAGCACCAAAACATCTTCAGAAGCACTGCCATAACACGTGGGTAGGGAAGAAGCACATTACAGAAATAAAAAAAAGGGAATATGGGTAGGAGGGACCTCACAAAGTGAACTTGGGCTGCTTATATTCTACGATCACAACCTATTGAGCTAAACAATGAAGATCACTACCTATAAAGATTATTTTCTTCTTGTACCTCCTTTTCTGTCTCCATCTTTTGAGGACCCCTTAGAGTCCAGCCCATGGGCTGGATTGGGTCCGCAGTAGACTCCATTTCCCAGTGGCCCCTGTCTGCCTCACTGTAGCTGGTTTCCATGGAGACACCAGGAACAGTGGGGCTGTGACAGCACAGACCAATGCTGGACCACACTGTCACCACCAAAAAATCCTGGCCCTGGCCCTAGCCCCAGCCCCGCAGCAGCTCCCCACCAAGCCACTACTGCCAGGCATGCACCCTGCCACTACTGCTTGGGCAGATGTCAATGGAAACCTTGGCCCCGTGTCTCCTGGGGTCTCTATGGAAACTGGTCGCAGTGAGGCAGGCAGGGGCTGCTGGAAAATGGAGTCTGCCATGGCCCTGATCTGACCCACAGACCAGACTTTGCCTGCCCCTAGTCTAAGGGGTCCAATCAAAGGTATGTAAACACCCACTCCTACAATTCAAAGGGGTCCACACCTCCATTCAAAATTTCCAAAGGGATCTGCACTTCTATTCAAAATTTTTTATGGGTCTGCAAATCAAAGGGTTGAAAACCACTGTTCTAGGATATACCATGACAGTCACTCTCAGCCAGAGTGCTATAGCACCTTAAGATCTTTCAGGGATGCTATGCAATGTTAGGTGTGCATTCATGAGTCCCAGGATAAACCCAAAGGCCATGTCCAAACAAGTGCAGATGTGCAGTATGTGGCATCACAGACCTGTCAGCGGGGCCACACACCACACATGCAGGCATGCAGGCATTCCCTGCACTGCTACCCTGGATCTCCCAGGGTCAAAAGAAACCCACACCAAAGAAAAGCAGGGTGGTGCACATGGCAGCAGCATGCACAGCTTAAGACCAGAGCCTGGTTGGCCAGAACCACACTCCAGCTGCTGGCCAGGCTCCCATCTGCAGGAACGCCACAGCTGCAGCTTCCCAAGGCTCCCAGGACTCCAGGTAAGGCTGCTAGGGCCAGCACAGTTGCTGGTCCCAGGCTCCCCTACTCTACCCAGGGTAACCTGCCATGCAGCACAGGGTGCATGGCACGGGCATTCCCTGGGGACAGCCAGCAGCGGCACAAGGTGTGCCCCTGCTACTTGTCACTGGAGAAACAAAGATTTCAAATAGGAATCCATAGTGTTAAAAACATTCTGACCTATTGTTGTCTCTCTCTGTTCTTTGCTGTAGCAGAATTACTCTATTATTTTTCTGTAGTCAAAAAAAGAATGAAAATTAAGAACTGGCATTTTCTAAAGGATGCTTTAAGTCTAATGAGAGATACCTCAAGTCTTAAAAGGTTGAGAACCATTATCCCAGGACAACTGCATGGCTTGAAGTACTATATCATAATATGTTCTTGGAGTTTTAAGGGCAGAATGAAAAAAGGAACTGTATGACCGGAAAAAGTGAGTGTTTATATAATGCCCGAGATCATGAAAGCTTGCTAATTCACTCTGTGTCACATGCATAGACTACAATTTAATTTTCCCACTATGGATAACTATGCCAACCTTAAAAATACAGCTTGCTTACAGTTTGTATTTACATTATCTTTATTAACTGTGAGGCAAACAACTGGTTCATCATTAGATACACAAGTAGATAAATCTGTGAATGAAAACTGAGAAGTTGCTATCAAACTGAGAGCTGACTTCCTACAGAAGCATTTAGTTTTAGCTTCACACATTAAAGTAAAATGAAAACCTGAAATACTGTGACACTATTTTGACAGTAGTAATCAAATTAGGCTTTCTGGTACTATAAATGTAGTCTCTAGTGCATTGTTCAACCCATTTTTGCTGAATTCTGGGGCTCCTGAAGTCTTTTCTTTTTAAATTATGTAAAATAACACTGTTTTATTGTGTGTCATGTGCAATGTCTGGATTTTATCTCCCTGACTGAGCGCCTCTTTAGAAATAGCTTGTTTTGTTTACTTTTCTCCCTTTTCAGTAAGCCAAGAAAAATATATAGTAGAAGGGACATTATCTGCACAGTCAACTTTAAAATATAGAAGAATAAAGGGTGGGGGAGATATCCTAAGGAACTAGAGAGATTTGAAACAACAATTTATTGTAAAAAACCTGAAAAATTAACAGTCAGGTTAAAGAACTGATTTATTTCAGTGGAGAAACAAATTCTGAGATCAGGATTACCTTATCCCTTATCACATTTTTTCAGTAGTTTCTCCAAGTTCAAAAGTTCACAGCGGCAATTTAAAATAGCATGGTAGTTCTGAAGCAAGCCAGAGTGAAACAACAGAGACAACAGATGGATACACGGGAAAAGGGAGAGTACAAGGAGGCAATGAGCACACTACTACAAACATTACAGAAATTTTACTGAAAGAGCAGGGAGTGGGAACTGGACAGGGAATACTGACATTCAATCAACTAAAAGATGCAATTTTTTGAAATTCATCTTAAATGAAGCAAACAACTTATAAATACACATGAATCTGGAGCCAAACACAGGATCCAATTCTCCTATTAAAATCAATGGAAATTTATTATCCTAGAGTTTGATAGGAAATATTGTTTTATGTTGAACAGCAATGAATCCTGCAGTCAGTGCTACATGCAGCTAAAGATTTACAAAGGAAAGTCTTTCTAATCCTTGGCCAGAAAGAGAGAAGCTGTAATATATAAAGTCACGAAGACGTTAGTTAAAGAAATGAGAAAGTGCTTATAGAGGAATAATCCTTCACGTTTCATCTGGTATACACTGCTCCCATCACCTCCGCTGCATGGAAAATCCTCCACTTCCCAATTTACTTTGGTATTAGGCACATTTAATCATTACTGTGATAGACCATTTCTAGTCTGTATATAAGCTTCATAACTAAAGGTACAGAATTCCTACAGAGTATGATAATAAAGAGCCGGAACCTGATGCCCTTAATCATGCTGTATAGCAGGGCTAGCCAGTTGGTGGCCTGCAGGCCACATGCAGCCTGGAAGGTGTTCAATTGTAGCTCCCGAGCTCCCGCTTGGCTGCCAGTCCCCCCACTACTCTGACTGCAGCCATAGAAGCTGGGGGCTCCATGCTCCGCTGCCCTTCAAGTTTCATCTTTCTGCCCCTGCCCCAAGGGTTCAGGAGGTGCAGTAAAGTGCAGCCTTAAGTAGCAGGGAAGTCAACAGCCTGGGATGTGTCTCAGTGGTGCAGTGCAACAAGGTAGCTACGGGTGAGTCCGGATGCCCGGGCACATGGTGCAGCAGATGGATGCAACCTGAGCTTGGGGAGCATGTGGTGCAGTGCTGGAGGGGCATATCTGGGTTGCAGGGCAGTGGGAGAGCTGAATGGTGCAGTGGAGGATGGGAGGGGGCAGTGCAACATCGAGTGTACCTGGGTGCATGGTGTAACAGGGCGGCACAAAGTGCAGTGGGGGAGGACATAGTGGGGGCACTGAGTGCACAATGAAGTGGTTGGTGGTGGGGAGGTTGCAGCCCCCAGGGGCCAGAAGTTGGGAAAGCCTATTGCATAGTATCTCTATTCTAGAAATGAGATAGTACTTTGGTCCCACTCAAGTCAGTGGAAGTTTTGCCACTGACCTGGATGGGGCCAAGATTTTACTCCACATGAACAGGAAGGCACTTTCTGTGTTTTAGTCAGTGTTTATATTTGGTTTCCTTTCCCTGCTTTTCTGGTTATTATTCCTGCCCTCTCTCTCATGACCTAAATATTTAAAAGAGAAATTTTTAACAGAAATTTTTAATCTATTCATATGGGAATCTACATTTAGACAACTGAGATATTAGAAAAGCTGGACAGTCAGTTACTCTGCAACATGCCTCTGAAGATGAACTATAATTTTGCTGAGTACCAATTGCCATTGGTAAGAACAAATACAATGCTTTTGTACACACACAGCTTTGTATTTCCTTAAGTATTTAATCAAGCAAAAATTGTACTCAAGCTTTAAACCAGAATGCATACACTTGCACATTTTGGAGCGGTGCCTAGAAAAATAAATTTGTTTATTTTAATTAGCTCTGAAGAAGAAACCATAGAGTTAGAAATTAGTATTTGTTATTTTAAAATTGAAACAGCATACATGGTTCACATACTGTTCAAAAGCTAATGCACTGTATGCTTAATCTTAATGAAAGTATCAAAATAAATAAAAGGTCAGTTGATCTATTTAAACAGAGATATTTGCCTTGTTGCATTTGATTAATTTATGTGTGTATTAACTTGAACTACTACAAGGCTGTTCACTGATAATTTGGAATACCCCGCAGACATGAAATGTTAACATGCCTGTTTCACTGTATCCTAGGCTCAAAAGACATTTTCTTTTCAGGCAAGGCGATTTTCATGTCAGTTGCATTTGCCGAAATCTTGTATAAACATCTCCAACCAGCTAGTTCTTTCCATGGACTATTTAAGCCTCATTGACATGCAGATGAAAGCTGGATCAAATGACAATTCCACTCTACAAATGATACGCGCATGTATATATAAAAGAAAACATCAAAGAGAAATCTCATTAGAACATGGAACAAGATTACACTTGCCACTATTATTATGAATCCTTTTTGTTTCCGAAAGACTACAAAACTATGCCTTCCCTAGAGTAGTAGGTGTGTTTGACAAAAGAGAACAGACATGATTCCCCTCCTCCATTGTCATGGAACATAATTTTGCCTCTGACAAACCAAGGCCAAACTGTGTTCAGTTCCACATGCAGATAGTGTGACTGGATTCAAATTTTAATGCTTGTTACTCATAATTTCTGGATTGGGCGCATAAGGTAGTTTGCTCAGGTCCTTTGTTCATTCCATCTGCCAACCCCTGCTAGCAGAGAAGCAGGCATTGTGAAGCTGTGTCAAACACAGAGCTGTGCTCCCTAGCAATTTAATATTATATAAGTATACTTCTCACAGCAACACTTCATCAAAATTTCTTTGTATTTTGGACACAAAGACATGGACCTCTGTGTGTACCTTCAGAAATAAGATAAAATAAAGCAATTCATTACGTCCTTTTCTTGTTTATATTTCATTTAAAGGAAGATAGATGGTATATCTCACATCTCCTATATCCCCCAAAATCACTGATTATAGTGATTCCCACCAAATAAAGAGCATGTTTGGCAAGCAGGTGGTCTTCCCTTTACATATTTAGAAAAATTCTCTTTAAATTATAAATGCTCTCAACAAGCAATCCACCAACCAGGCCGTTAAAAGAAATGGAACAAGGTGACTCCAACTAGGTGGTGAATAGATGTATTCAATATCAAAGAGTTTACCATTTCACATAGCTACTGCAACAAGAATATCAATTTATCTTTAGTAAAAATGTAGTAAATTTTACTTAAAAATTTAAAATAACTCAACTAGATTAAAGGTGACCCTTTCCATTTGTTGGGAATATGTTTCTCTGATCCCTGTGAATGGCAAAATCCATGAATAGGGCACTGCGTTCATGGCAGCGTGTCGGGGGGGTGTGCATAGCTCTTGTGGTGATGGTGGGAGCACAGTGACGGAAGCCCGGTGGCAGCAAGCATGGAGCTCCCAAGGAGCTCTGGTAAGTGTTTAAAGTGTATTTAAAATGCAGGTTTGGCATTCATGAATATTTGAAACTGTGAATGCTGAACCTGCGAATATTGAGGGTTTCCTGTATATGAAATACTTGCAATAGATTTACAACCTACACAAAATATGAGATTTTTGCATTCCATTTTGACCTTGAAAAGAGCCTACTTAACACATAGTTCCTCAAAAATAGACACTTATCCTATGTTAATTCATATGCACAGTTTCTTTGGTTTCTACTAAACTAGTTAAACGAGCCCCCCAAATGAGGTGATTTCAAAGAGAAAGTTGGCTTCAAAGATTTAGTTTTTAAAATATATTTCCAGTCAACAAGAAAATCCTGTCCCTTCAAAGAATGTGGAAAAACCCTTTCTTCATAAACTGTCATAGAAATTTGTATCAGTCTCACATGTGTAGTCATTTGCAGATCAATTTCCCCCCAAATTTACCTGTGAACAAGTTACAATTATTTGAAAGATATGAAATATCAAAAAAGGATCTACAGTTGTTATGACAGCCCAAGGAGATTGTATCAGGAAAAACTTAGTAATGGTGATGTGTATTGGGTTATGGAGTTGGGTCCCCAAAGAAATAGTTAAAATTCCCATTTGCAGTGCAGCCAGGTTTGACACTGGGAGATCCTGGTGTAAAAAAAAAGAGAAAAAAACCCATGGCAGAAAAAAACCAGGATGGCACATGTGGTGGCAGTGTGCTGCTGCCTGAAACTGAAGCTTGGCTGGCCAGAGCCACACTGGGTACCAGCCAGGTTCTCTGTGCCCAGATCATCACTGCTGGAGCCCCAGGAGGTTCCCAGGACCCTAAGTAAAGCTGCTGGACCTAGCCTAGGTGCTGGCCCCAGCTTCCCCTACCCCACCAAGGGAAACTTGCTGTGTGCACATGCAGGGGCATTTCCCAGGGACAAGTAGCAGAAGCACAATTTTGTGCTGCTGCTATCTGTTCCCAGGGAAATGCATGTGTGCACTCATCTGGATGTACCCTAGATTCCTATCCCGTTACCTGGATTAGCTTTTCAGACCTCTTTGTTTCTGTGGTGATATTGATTGCTTGTTTGCCTCACCCAGCACTGTCCTCCCTCCCTTTTTTATTCAAATCACTCTCCATTTTATACACTGCACTGTTCATGTCCTTTCACAGCATCTGATGAAATGAGCTCGGGCTCATAAAGTCTTGTACTACATATGCCTCTCTGACTTAGTCTACAAGGTGCAAATCTACTCTGCCTTCTGTTTGACTTCAGATTAACACAGCTAATTATCTATCTGCGCATAATATAACTGAAATTTTCTGGCCTAAGAGGAACGTAGTTATTGGGGAAGCTTGCTAAAAATAACAGAATCATGGAAGCTTATTAAAGACAATTGAGTTTATAACTACTACTTAAACAGACTGCCATATATGCTTATCATTTCATTATATTCCACACTACTATAAAGATATACTTAATCTAGCCTGTCTGAAAATGGAAAAAGCCGTACATTAAAGCAACTGTTACAGTCTTTCCAAAGGAAACTAGTGCTGGCAAACAGATGTTCTTATGATAAAGATCCCATCATCTTCATTTTATCCCAGCAGGCTCTGAAACATGTTTCTCCCACAGTCCCTTCCAAAAATAGGCTACAACATGTGGCTGACAGACTGTGTAACATGTCTTTTCAAGCAACTTGCTAGTCAAAGGATAATCATGTTTTTGCATTTCTCCTGAAACACTTTCCTTTTGCAACAGGTACGGTAGAGTGTTTTTTACTTGGCCACCTATACGACTTCAGGACTTTTGAGTATCTAGGAAATGATTCCTTGAAAACATGCTGCTGGATGCCACACTTATGCCACTGTAATACAGGCTCCTAATGCAATTAAAACACTACACAAACCATTGTTAAATGTATTTCATTACACCTGTACCATGAACTTCTCTCCTACCAATCTTATAATACAATTTTCTGAGAAATCAATAAAGTTGTTATTTTATAAGGTTGCTAATAGGTTTTGAAATTGTCCTTACAGTTTTTTCTTATTATTATTATTGACTGACATGTCAAAAGGAACACAAATAGCACAACACAACTTTCTTATTCATTGTCATTCAGCTAGAGTTTTTAGAAGACATTAAGGATAAATAAAGTCCTCCATTAAAGAACACTAATTGTGTACATTTAAGAAGTAATACCTAAAATGTAGTCATCTGTTGAAGAAGAAAATTCTATTATTCTTTATCAAGCTTCTCCCCTAATAACTACTTTCCTCTCTTGTTTTTATTCTCTAAAACAAGATTTCATTAAGCAAAAGGGAGAAGGGATAAATGTGACACCTGACAGTATTCTTCATAACTTCTCAGAAACCAGTAAAGACAAACTATCATGACTATTTTATTTTAAATATTTTGGACCTGGACATATCAAATCAAAAACATATTGATTCATTTTATTGGAGAATGCTGTGATGCATTATAATCTAGTCCAATTATTTATTTGTATCAGAAGTATAGAAGCAGAACTAGACTCTGGGATAATCACCTAGTATTCTGCTAGGATAATTGTGCATAGCACTTTTGAAAGAGTATTTCATCTTACCACTTATTTGTCACATTTCCAAAATAGTACTTCAGATTTAGGAATAGGCATGCGACATAATGCTCCTCTCACCAGGAGATTCCATTACTGATTGGCCAATGCTTAATTTTGTCATGAGTTAAATGGCTCATAAAGATAATGGGATTGATTCCCTATTGCCTGGTGCCTTGTGGAGTTATTTACATCTGTATAAAGTGTGAGTAGAACAGTTGTGTTTCAATTTAGTAGCATTTTACATAAATTTTGTACAGATGTAAGCAACTAACAAGGTTCAGACTATGGAAAAATTAGACCCAGAATGTATACGCAGAAACTTGCGGCTACAGGCATCCATTTTATGAGACAATTAGTTAGATTTAACTTTTAAATCATTCGATGCTCCTTCCTTCTTCTGATGCAAAAATATTGTAGTATTATTCTGAACTCCTGCATGCAGTTGTATCTTATGATGTGTGTTGTTTTCAAACATGCAGTAATATCTTCTTACTGCAATTAAAAGATAAACTATATCCAAGTCTAGTTTTCAAGGTAGGCTCCATACTATGAATTACTAAAGTTAACAGTAAAATGTTTTTAGTTTGGCCTTCTGCTAGTTTTAATCCACTATATTATTTTCCGCAAAGCTAGTTCTTTTCCATGGCACATGACTTCATTCGTGTCTACTCCTCAAATACTCTGCCTATAGAACTCCAATTATTCTCAAGTGATCCATCTTCTAACACATGGTGAGGAAGAAAGGAGCCAAAAACAAAAGCAACCGTCATTGGCTGGACAGTCACCAAAATACAAAGGTATTGGTGAGAACAGTATGAGAAACAAAGAAAAGATAACTTTTTAGATGGGAGCAGCTGTATCAAATTACTTTTTTTATTCAACAAAAGAAATTACTTAATTATTCTCACTAAAGAAAAGATTTGTGGGACGTGCGTGACCTCCAAGTTTCAAAAGGTAACTGATAGATTAGGAAGTAATTGCAAAGGTAAGCTTGTAGCGGGCTGCCATGTAACTTTTTCCCCAAATGGGCACTAAGAACTATTTCACTCAAATATTACCTAACAAGAAACAAGTCACCAAATAAGACCACCTAACTAGCTAATAAAAATGATAAAGTGTTTTACTGGAGAGAGAAGAGTCACAAGATATGCTTTAAAAACCAAACAAAGAAGGTAGTGTAAGAGTGATGTTGTAGCTGTGATGGTCCGGAAATTATGCAGGAGGCAAAGATTTCTTAGTGTGATATCTTTTATTGACTCAAATATGAGGTTGGAATAAAGTCAGACAAGCTTTCAACACAAGATGTTCTTCATCACATCTTCCTAGCCTAGAGTGAGAGCACGTTGACCCATCACCTTGGATGGTAAAGCTTACTGCCATCTCAACCATCCTCCAGCTCCAACTATTCCTTCAGTCATGGATGATGGTTTGCATTCCAGCGGGGATCAGGAAGGAGCTCTCACCAAGTTCCAGGAAAAACTGCTACTGTGCCTATCCATAAGCACTTTTGCATCTAGATGTAATCTGAGTAAAGCAATTATTAGAAGCAATGCATATCCTAGCTCTCTATTCTTCATTTCTATGAATGATAAATCAAAATAACAGTATTTATCTTTCCTTACCACAGGAGCGCCTAGGAAAACAAAATGAAAGACTGGGAATGTATCTATTTACTGAGGAAAAAAGCTAACAGAAAATGTTTGGAAGACTGCAGTCTAGCTTCACAAGCAAACATTTAGTTATCCACAACTGACAAGTAAGCAAAAACACTTGGTTGATTGGTTAGATTTAGTTTAAAGGCTGAACACATAATTTAGTTTTAACTTTATAATGTTTAGTTTTTAGGTAAACAATCGTGTCATAGGAAAGTTTATTTTCATGGATAGTAATGCTATAATTTCTAGTTTTATGAACATAAGATTTTGCATCCATAAAATACACCATCAGTTTTGGCATGCGACCAAAATACAAGTGTACTCACAATTGTACAGGAAAGAAATGCAGCTGTCCAGTGGGTAAGGTGTAGGGGTGCAGGGAAAAAGATTTTCTTGGCCAATAGCAATAGCCAATTATTAGCCGGCCATATCGGCTGATACAAATCCAACATCTGATTTACAGGAATGCAGCCCAGCAGCTTAGTGAGTAGCCTCCTGCTGGTAAGTCTGTGGTGGGTAAATGGCATGGGAGAGAGAAGGGGTAGGGGGTGCAGATCGAGAACTCCCGGTCGGGGAGGGAGTGGGGCAGGGGGTGGCTTCTCCAGGGGGTGCAAGGAGGTGTGCAGCCTTGGGTGAGGCATGGGGGGGCATGTGGCCCCCTGGATTAGTGCATGGGCTGGGGGTGGCTGCACTGGCTTCTTCCCAGTGGGGGGAAATGGGTGAGGCAGGCTCAGCTGTTGGGGGGTGGGTGGGCAGTGAAAGCACTAGGGGGGCCTTGGGGGGGCTGTGGCCACCCCAAAATTCCCTATAGCCCCCCCATAGCCACCTTTTCCAGTGCTGCCACCATTGCATGGCCCACACAGCTGAGCTCACCCCTCCCTTGTCCACCCCAAGTGCAGTCCCAGCCCAGATCCCCTGTCAGAAAGAGGCCAGCACAAACCCTGGCCCTAAGCCCACAGTAGGCAGCCCAGCCTTGCCCCGTGCACAAATCTGGGGAGGGGATATGCCCCCCATGCCTCCTCCGTGGTGGCAGGAAGCTGCCCCCCTCCCCACCCACCCTGTACCCTCTGGACGAGCTGCCCACAGCTCTGCTCCCCCACCCCACCCTGGGTCACATTCACCACCCTGGCTGGGCAGCACCTGTCCCTGCCCCACTCACTCTCTTACCATGGGGGCCCTGATCTGCCCCTCTATGTCCCTTCCCCGCCACAGACTTACTGGCAGGAGGCTGCTCTCCAAGCTGCCAGGCTACATTCCTGGCTGCATGCACGTGCACATGCACATGCACATGCACACAGCATGTATTGGTGACGTTATCAGCCAAAAAAAGCCAAACACCAATAATGTTAATTTTTCTGTTATTGGTGCTGATGCAATATTCGACCAATATATCAGTGCACCTCTAAGAGACAATATTCAAATTTTTCTACATATCAGACTTAGTTTACCCAGTGGGGCAGAGGACTATGATTTGTATTACTTCCCCAACACCAATATAAGAAACTATGGCATTCACACCTGTTTCTAGGGGGAAAAAGCAGCTTTTTGTTCCAGTTATGACTTGGTAGTGAACTTAATGGTAGAAGGTGTCTAGGACAGTGTTTCTCAACCTGTGGGTCACAACCCAAAAGTGGGTCTCAAGAATATATGAAAGGGTCTTGAACAAATTTTACAAAAGGATAAACAAACTTTAAAAATGGATTCTTTTAAATGAGAAAAACATGGGAAACTGTGGCTTTACCACTGCAGACTATCAGTTCCAAGGCCCCCCCCCATACTCCCACACACCCTCTCTTTAGAGGCTGGGGCTTGGGAGCAGCAGGTCAGGAGTGAGGGGCAGTGGGTCGGGACTGGCCAATGTTTACAAATGAGTACAATAAAGGTTCAGAACCACTGGTCTAGATCTGGCTGGTTCAAACCAACTCTCCACCCTTCCACTCACTTTGTATGCAGTGGTGGAAAGGCACATCCAAACTTGGAAGCTCTCCTAGAGAGGCTAAGAGAGGTTTTCCTGCTTTTTTATGCAATGCATTTGAGATGTGCTATTCAACAGGATCTTCAGTGTGAAGTCTCATAGAACAGATAGGAATTTTATGTAGGCCACAGTGCTCATATGGGATTTCAAGTTATCTAGAGCCAGATACACTGCATCTAAAGTAGGCTACCTGTCCCTGAGATATGTGCAGTAAGGATCTTCATTTGGGTGGAAGCATCTTTTTGTACCTTCTGTGGGTCCAGTCACCAGCTTGGTTCTCACAGAACGTGTAGGGTAACTGACTTTCTAGTTTACATAATGTTTGGATAGTGAGCAAGCTAACCTCAACCATAGTTGTAGGGGCCATATATGGAAAGTGATGCTATATCTATATGCATACACACACACACACACACACACACACACACACATATTTATAGATGTTGACACAGCAGCTGTAGCATAGCAGCCCAAGATGGGTACAGCCCAATTCGTTCTCAATTTATTTTCCAACGACTAGAAGGATTGTAATCTGTAGGATATAGGTTCTTAATGGTTGAGAATCAACTGTGGTTCCACACCGCAGTAAAGTCAGTCACTCTATTGCCCCACCCTACTTTGGCCATACTGCTCAGCATGTACCTCAGAAGATGGAGACTTTATAGTTCATCTGGGCTCAACCCCTGGTTCATGAGCTAGATACGGCTTGCACAGCTGCATCACCTGACCTGCAGGGCTCCCCAAGGACCTAGAAATTTGGATGCAGGGGGACACTGGCAGTATTAATTGCTGCTCCCTTCAGGGAGCTCTGCAGGGCAGATAAAATGGCTCCATATGCAGTGTGTGGCCAGATTGAGGAGTGTGGAATGAACTCAACATGCTGACCCCACTTGGGATCCAGTCCATGAACCAACACAGCAAAACATAGCTGCCATGTTTAATTTTAGCAGGCTGAATTAAGGTGTCTTGATCTCAGGGCAGGCTGCCTGCTATTGCGACCTGGCTTCCACCACTTCCCCCACCACCAATGGCTGCCATGATTCACGTGTGTTTAACATCCTGATAATACTTTGCTTATTCATGGCCCCCAAATAATCTTTTACACACTCCCCAAGGCAGTACATCCCACACTTGGGGAAAAAAGGCTGAGATGTAGTTCTGATTTCCAAGACCTGGCACAAAAAGGAGACTTCCTTTCTGCTTTGAAAGTAGAAGATTTTTTGCCTGAATTATGTCAGCATCTCTTCCATGGCTTCTAGATGAACTAAAGAAGCCATATCTACTTGTAACAAACTCTTCAGAGAATGATTCCTAAAGAAAGATAAGGGGAGAGGGCAAAAGGCAAGGAGTGGATTTGTATGTACTGGCCATGTGTGATGATATCCAGCACCCATTGGACTGATGTTATGGGACACTGCTTGATGGAACTGGGCAAGGTGGTTACCAAACTGGCTCTCTTGCAGTTCCTGAAAAAGTCCTGTCAAATCTGATGATGCACTGATTAAGAGAAGGAAGACCACTGCACCAAGTTTTGTGACAGGATGGCAATCATGCTTTTTGGCACAATGAGCTGAGTTTTTCTGTCTCACCTAATACAGCAGGTGTCAAACTCATCTGGCGCTGTGAGCCAGATTAATAATGCAGGATCAAGTCCATGAGCTGTGCTGGAGCCATAGATGAGCTCTGAATATTGGATCTGGAACTGCTGCCACCACCGGGCTGTGCACAGCCTGAGTAGCTGGCGATGTGAGCTGGGGATGTGATCTGGGCACTCTGCGCAACATATAGGACTATGTTGTGTGCCTTGCATGCTGCCTGTGGATCACTCTGAGACCCAGGGGAAGCACCAGGAGCTAGA
This sequence comes from Crocodylus siamensis, assembly GCF_052110815.1. Lineage (NCBI taxonomy): Eukaryota > Metazoa > Chordata > Crocodylia > Crocodylidae > Crocodylus > Crocodylus siamensis. Next base: position 67,904,811 of record NC_143397.1, on the reverse strand, counting down.
TAATATGGCTCTGTGGGCCAGATCTGTCCCATGGGCCATTGTGTTTGACACCTGCAGTAATCAGAGTACAGATTTCTAAGAAAATCAAGGTTGCTGCAGTGTACATGCTCACCTTCTAGCTTAACCTAATACAAGCTTCAGCCAACTAAGCCCAGATCCAATCCACACTTCACTGGGCACGTTTACATGAGATGTTTACCGTGCAGTAAACATCATATGTTTACATGTGCACCTGTATTTGGCTAGAGTAAATTAACTCTGCAGCAGGATAATTATTGTATTTACAAGTATTTTTTACTCTGCAGCAGCACATGTATAGATGCTGCCCCGGCTGGCTGGGGCATGAGGGTGCTTCCATGTGGGGGCTGCCTGCCAGCTAGCCCTGCACTGAAGTACTCTCATGCCCCAGCCAGCCCCTCTGCAGCACAGAGCCAGAAGGAGGAGTTCTGGGATGGAAGGCTGATCCCCTAGGCTCCTTGTTAGCTGGAGCTGCTCTGACCCAGCTCAATGTGCTGTGCTTCCAAGAGCATGTGCAGACGCAGTGCCCAGGAGCAATAAACGCCAGAGTTTATTCATGTGCACTGATAGCATGTGTAGACACACCCACTGTTTTCTACACTGCATACTCTACCTGAGTATCTGAATCCACATTGTTGCTTCTGGTATCCATATCTGATGGTTAGCATACCAGCGTGGGGCCTTTCAGGAACTGGCTTGTGGTACATTTTGGGACAATTCATGTTTCCTTCACAACCCCAAGGATGAAAACTACTTGTGTCTCCCATCACATTAGAATCTTTTAACAAGTACGGAGAGTTATGTAGAAGGCTACTGAATAGGTCCATCCCTTTTAAGGGCATGCCTTTGTGGCTTGGACTTCCCCAGCAATGCCTGATACATGAAGCCAAGATGCAGGCTGCGTGCTCACACCACTATGACCCTGGATCAGAATGAGCAATCTGAAGCAACCATTATCATTTTTAGGACCATTTTTTCTGATCATCTTTTGAACTGTCCCCTGCTGTCTTGCAGGAGTTTTGACAGAAAAGGTTGTACTCTTATAGTTCAAAGAGTTATATTTGATATTTATACTGGCAGTTGCATAAAGTCTGATATGGCAACTGAGCTTGGTAAAGTGAGTATTCTGTGATAACATGCATGGATATTAGGAAAGAGGATGTACTACTTGAAAGAGGTGAGAACATGGGCCCTTGTGATGGAGGTATATACAGTGTTCTACCAGGATCATTCCAGATTCCATCAGGGACACAATAATGGTATCACAGAATATTCTGAAGGTGTTGATAACAATGGTCATTTCATTATTACTGGCAGGATTGGTCCTGGGGAAGTTTCTTCTATGTTGGACTGGCAGGTGACTCTTGTCACTTGTGTCTTGTCCATGATTACATTTTGAGCTTAATTAATTTCTCTCTGAATGCCTTGTGCATTCTTTTACTCAGAAGATACCGAGCCCTTATTTTGAGGCAGCTTCCCTTTTGGTTGGGTTTTGTTATTAAAGGTAATTTCAGTGCAGGTACTCTTATAAATACACTTTTGAAAAGCACTTTTATAGCTACTTATACTGTCTTTGAGGTCAATGGTATTGTCTTGAGTGCCAGGTGTTTAACTGGTCCTGGAGTTTTTTGCCATGTTTTTTGGGCACTGTGCATTCACTGGATGATATTTTGCATAACACCTTAGTGAGCTCTGATATCAGCCTCTTCAGGGACCAAGGAAATCTTCACTGGATGCTTCAGTAAGTGAAGCTTCAATTGAGTGCCTGGACCTTTTGCATTCTTAAACAGTGGGTATTTCTCAGCATCTACCTGTTATATGACTCTTACCCCAACAAAAGAGGCTTCTATTGTGCTTATCCTATTATAGGACACCTCAAACTCTCCTCCTCTTGTTATGCTTCTCAACAGGAGCATAAGAAAGCACCAAAAGACAGTGCTATTCAAAGACTGAATTGTTTTATGCACAAGGTAGTTGTGAATCTGCAATGAGATCCACAATGACACATCCTCTTGTTTCTAATGCCCACAGAATTAGCTCTCCACTCTGTGAATTTTTTAGGGATAAAGTGCCAGGGATAAACTGTATGCTGAGTGTTATTAAACAGGTGGCTGTATTTCCCTAAGGAAGCATGCTAACAGGAAGAGTTTTACAGAAAGAAAAATTCCTTATGCAACTGGCATGGTAGGGAGTGGGACAGAACTGAATTTCCTCATGGAATATAAGACTGTAGTAGAATTGCAGACCTCCTCTTCTTCCCCGGTGCATGATCAGAAATTCACCCTCAAAAGAGCATATGCCATGAAATTCATTTTCCAGCACATGCACATTTCCCTTCTCTTTCCTACAGGATTTTCTAAAGAATGAGACAGCTGGCTCCTATGATAAGAAAGTTATAATATTCAAATTTTAGTAGTTTTTTCTCATTAAAAAACCTTCACATAAAGAAAAAATAGACCAAAATTTTACATATTATACAATACTCAATGCATTACTGCTATATATATGGACCTGATCCAGAAAAAAAAACTTGAGCATTTCAGCAGGATTACTCATGTTTAAAGTTAAACATGCATTTAAGTGCTTTGTTGGGCTGAAGCTTAAGCATCCTATAAATGAACTGTTTTAATAGCACAGACCAAATATCTACTGGAATCTTAATGCAGAAGTAACCAGGGTTTCAAAAAGACAATGTCAACATTCGGAACTCTGACCTTTTTGCCCCACTTCAACTGGGTAAGCAAGAAAAAAAAAACCAAACCAAAAATGGAAAGGAGAGCTTCCTTATCAGAAAGTACAGAATTGCTACATTTGTGAAAAGGAACGCAAGTCATTGTATTGTTTCCTAAAATTGGAAAAGGAATATAGAGGAGAACATGCAAACTGACTTCTGATAGTGAGATGGAAAAAAAAGAATTAGATTCCACATAATTTATAGTTCAAGCAGAGAGGAGTCAACTAAAAGTAAATAAATTATTCCACTGTAGATGGACATGAAGTTCTCATTACTATTAATGGAAGATATGGGTGAATTTCAAGAGGATACTACATACATCTAAAGCACTGTACTTGTTAAAAATTATTGTGAAAGGATGTGTCCCTCTAATCAAGAGAATGTCAACCTCTGGTAGAACATAGCACTGAAACACTCAAAACTATCTACACATTCACTGAACTGTTCAGTAGACTAATTTGATGCAGTGTAAAGCATCACGGTCTACATGTGCAACACTATTAGACTGCAACAAACTACATTTCACCATTGTAAGACAGCACTGTTGGGGACAGTACTATCTTATGGTGGTGAAAATAACTGCAGCTAAACACACATGTAAATGCTGACCCAGGTGTAAATTGTGCCTGGTCAGCCCAGGCAGCAGGGGGACAGATCTTTGCCTGCCATTTAGCTACACAGCTCTGCTCTTTGGCCATTCTCATGCCCCAGCCATCCCCTCCGCTGCCGGATGCCATGACCCTGACCCCAGGGCTTACCTACCAGGCCTGCTGCCAGCCCAAGGCTGCTCTGCCCCAGCTGAAACTGCTGCAGTCCCACACACACATAGACACTGCACCTGGGAGCTGTTAACTCCATTACAAGCTACGTTGAAGTTTCTCGAGCCACACTAATTGAACATGAAGATGCAACCTGTATGGTAATGCTCCTCAGTCTTTCATATGTTTGAATGGTATTCTTGGCCTGTGCAAGTTTCACAGACATGCAGCAGGACCATTCACACAATTATATCAAACAGAATGAACCCAAGTCTGTATATGGGGTGGTTGGAGGGAGGGGGTTTTCTTATTCTATTAGCCTCAGCTGATAGACCTATTTGGCTGGAAATAAACTATTCCTATTTGAAAAGGAAAACTAGAAGTGCATAGAATAAGCATCTCTATTAAGAAATATCATACACAAGATTTCATAGATTTCATAGACATTAGGGCTGGAAGGATCTCAGTGAATTGAATCCAGCCCTGTGCCCTAAGGGCAGGAAGTCAGCTGGGGTCATAGGATCCCAGCAAGATAAGCATCCAATACTTGAACCATCTCCGATGGCAGGCTATTCCACACCTTGGAGGCTCGGACAGTAAAGACATTCTTCCTTATGTCCAGCCTGAAACGGTCTTGCAGTAGTTTATGACTGTTTGACCTTGTCATCCCTTGGGGTGCTCAGGTGAACAAACGTTGCCCCAGATCCTGGTGGCGACCCCTGATAAGCTTATAGGTGGCCATAAGATCACCCCTGAGCCTACATTTTTCCAGGCTAAAGAGCCCCATGGCTCTCAGCCTGTCATCGTAAGGTCTGTTTTCCTGACTTCTGATTTTGCGCGTGGCTCTCCTCTGGACTCTCTCAAGCTTCTCCACATCCTTTTTGAATTGTGGTGCCCAAAACTGGATGCAGTACTCCAGCTGTGGCCACACCAGGGCTGAGTACAGGGGGAGAATGACATCCCAGGATTTGCTTGAGAAGCATCTGTGGATGCAAGCCAGAGTTTGGTTGCTTTACTAGTTGCATTGAAACTTACATGCTACAGAGTCTGAACTTCAGATGTATTCCAAACAGTTATTGGCTGGCAATGTAGCTGAAATTCACATAACAGACTCCAGTGAACTGTGCTTCCAACTCAGAGAATCAGTTAAAAAAACAGCAAAAAACCCCAACTTGGAAGCCAGGGAATTGAGTGTACAAGTCATGAGATCTGAGCCCATCCCAATTCAACACTTTGAAAAGTGCCCCTGAGTTTAGAGGAGACTAGGTGCTGACGGCCCTTGTACTTTAGCCAAGGAATGAAGTAGTAGCTCTGGCACTAGCTTCACTGGCTTCAAATCACCATGTCTCTCAACCAGGGCTGGGCATTCAAGAGTAGTCTACAGGGTTTTAGTGGAGAATGCAGTAAAAATAGTATCTTTTATTAAACATATACACAATTTAGTTTGTAAAGCTAGAGTGTGATTTCTTTCTCTCTGTCTTCACTTAAGGGTTATGGCAATGGCAAATAAAATATTTGCTATGTTTTCATCTCAATTTTAGGGTGGTAAATTTCCCTCAAGGAGAAGTTTGTATCATGTTGCCACTTGGAAACTCATTGTCTGTTACAAAAATGTGATTTGCAAGTATTTTTAATTTCTTTTTGTAAGTATTATAGGTCTTCAGCATTCTGCTTGGTTTAAACCATCTAATTTTGGGAAAAAAGCATTTATTATTTTCCCCTAGTACATATGCAAATAAACCATGTACTACTGTCTTCATATTATACAGTTTTCATTTTCCCCCACCATCCTATTCAACCACAATATATTTTTAAACCTAAAAAGGAAGAAACTTGTTGGTTTTGGGGTTTTTTTTAACATAAAATTATCAAAAACAGAGGACGAAGATCTCAAGAGGCCTTCTAGTTTAACCCACTACTCACAGGGGGATTATCTGTTTAAACCATTCCATGTTGTTGACACATGTAAAATATATAGTCATAGCAAATGACTTTGGTATGGCTGGTATGACGCAACTATTATATCTGCATGCTCCTATAGTAATGCAAGTGTAGCAAGACTATAATGTAGCTTTAACCTTGCTTCATTCAGTGTTAGGGTTGTAGAAATTTACCTCCTGTCTATCACTTTAGGAGCATACAGATGTAACAGTTTTGTAACAGCTGATGCACACTATTACAAGTTATAGCTATACACAACCCCAGACAAATATTTGTCTAACCGATATTTAAATACATCCAATGACTGAGCTCCTGAAGCCTTGCTAATCTTTTCCAGTGATTAGCTACCCTTACAGATAAAAGGGGTTTCTTAATACCTAACCTAAATATCCTTGGCTGCAATTTAAGACCATTACTAATGGTTCTGCTCCCTGTGGACAAAGACAACAATGGGTTAGCATAGTCTTTATGACAACTGTCTCTGTAGTTGAGGACTTTTATCAGATTCCCCCCCTTCTGTCTTTTCATCATCAAACTGAACAATCCCAATTCTTCCATTTAATGCTTGGATCCAAGGGTATGGGTCAACACTGCAATCTTTACTTATAAATGGGCCTTCTCATACAAGTAATGAGGGAATGCCACAGATATGAAAATAGCGTCTGAAATCACAAGGGGCTCTCTGCAGTATAAAAACTCCACCCATCTTAGGAAAGCTTATTTTTATTTAAAATGTTGAAAAACATCAAGGTATCATTCAAATAATCAAACAGGAATTTAAAAGATCTGAACTTGAAAGAAAGAAAAAAAAAGTATATTACCTACCATATAGTTAGAATGGGAATGAATTACTGGCTTACCTGCATTCAACTTTTAACATAATAAAATAAAGCATGCATAAATGGGGAACTAGCACCATGCCACTGATATTTTTGGAGTAATTAATATACAATGCTTTATGTTTAAACTGGACATCTAGTAAATAAATAATTGTTGTAGTTTTTAGTCTACAAAAATATATTTTTTAAACAAACCTGCTCAAAGAAGTCCCAGAATACATTCCTTTTGAAAACTGGTAATTTAACTGCTATTCTTAACCCTGGTTAAAACATCACATCAGGAGATTGCATATGACAGAATTCTCCCTAGAAATTTGACTGTGCAAAAGCTTCAGAAATTAACAACCTTGTCTCTGTCATTTTAGAAAATGTGAACATTAATAAAGACTTTGATTTAAAAAAAAAAGAAGCTTGAAAGACACATGGTTGTTCTCTCGTTGCGCCATTAAAATTTAGAGCATAATCACACACGTCATTACAAACTTCAACTCTTTAAAAAAAAAAACCCCATGTGTACAATAACACTTGTGATTCTTGGAGGCAAACACAGACTATAGAGCTAATGCATGACTTTTCAAGTAAAATACAACAGCTGCATTCACAGTAATCTTGCTGCATTCACAGTGACACTCTGAAATCCAAGCCTGTTTTGGATTTATCTTTTCATAGATTACAAAGGTTTATAGACTATAAGTAAGTCCTATCTTTTCATAGGCTACTTTAAATATCAACGACAATGTAGCAAATTCACAACATGAATTCTCAGGAAGCTTGTAAACGTATCTTTGAGAACAACAAAGATAACAATTATACACATCTCCAGATTGCACTTGGGCCAGGCTCACACATTACACTTTTACTGGTATAAATGACAAAAAATTATTTATACTTGTAACAGAACAGAAGTTTAGCACACAGACTGGTTTAAAGTGGCAGAACCAAGTCTAAGATTAGTCCCCTACCCCCAAAAAGGGTGAATGCATGTTCTGCTTGCTACTAATCTAAAATATGTCGCTTACAGAAAACCACATAGCTTAGAATCACCTCAGGCTTTTTGAATGTCTGTATGTAGCCTTGGAGATGAATACTGGCAAATTGTGAATGCACATTTTTCAGATTATTGCAATCATGATTTCCTCCTGGCTCATGGATGTTGGCATGAATGAACAATAATAAATTTTAATATATTGTAAAAAGGCTCAATTTTCACAAACATATACACTATATATTTATCTCTCTCTCATACATATAGGCCACGTCTACACAAGACATGTTACTGTGTATTAGCCTAATTTAATATGCATTAAGGGTGCATATCTACATATGCATGCCCTTAAGGCACATTTAAAAATGGCAGATTTAGGCTAATCGTGCCTCAATTTGATACCTGCAAATGCAAGTATCAAATTTAGGCATGATTAGTTTAAAGTGTATTAATGCACATGTAGACGTGACCCAACACTAACTTTAGTGCCTGGTGTGCCCAGCCCCAGGGCTCCTGACTGGCCACCTCTCCTCCCCCAGGCTGGGCTGCTCTGTGGCAGCCCTGAGCACTTTGTGCTCTGGGGCACACTTCAGAGGAGCTTGGAGGAGCCTGTGCATTCCCCAAAAGCTCATCAGGCCCCATGTACCCCTACGGACAGACCACAGGCTGTCTCTGCCTGACCTGTTCCCCTCCAGAGCTGCTGCTTGCCCACAGGTGAGTATTGCAAAGGGCTGCAGCTTGCCCAGCACTGAGATCCCCTTGAGGGCTGCTGCTTGGCTGTCTCTGGCAGCACTGCTCCCTGCTGCTGCTTACCCACAGCTGTCTCCTGTGCCTGCAGGTCCTATGGTGAAGTTGCTCTGCTGTGCAGCATTTAGTGCTGGGCACTGCTGCCAGCTGTCCAGGGCTGGCCATGCAGAGACAGCCACGTCAGATCCCAGAGAGACAGCACAGGATGACCATGTTGTTGTCCTCCTCCCCATCAAGCCCCAGCCTGACCCATGCGTGGACACCTTGTCAACTGCTAGGACCCCCAAGTGGACCCGGGAGGCAGCTGTGGGACTCTGGGGCCATACTGATGTGAAGGGGCAGTTTAAGCAGGGCGGGCACTTGAACATCCACATTTATGAGGCCTTGTTGGGCAAGATGCAAGAGCAAAGGCAATGACGCATAAAAGTCAGGGTCTTGCAGGTACAATGAATGGCTGTGACCAGCTTCAATCATTGGTCTGGTCATGCCCAAAAGTCCATGTCCTTTACGCAGCAACTGACCTGCATTTTGGTTCCCCAGGAGATGGGTTGCACCTCTGTGAGCACCACCAGCAGGGGCAGCTTGGCAGAGCCCCCCACCTCATAGAGATGCCTCTGGTGACACTTCACTGGAGGAGGGGACCTTGGGCCTTCAGTGCCCTGCCCTGCCTTCCTCCCCTGGCAGCTTGGGAAGCTCTGCCCAGTGGAGACCCTTGGTGCAGCCCCACACTTCAGCATGAGGAATAGTTGGCAGTGCCACTGCTGGCCACCAGCAATGTCAGCTCACCCCCCATGGGGTCCACTGGCTGGGCACCAACCTGCCATGCACCAGGCACAGCAGTCACAGCTGGATGCTGTTGTAAATGAGGAGGCCCATGCCACCAGCCCCACCAGCCCTAGACACATGGTAAGTCCTGCACTGGGGGAGGGCCCTTCCAATCCCTGCTCTTGGCCCCTGTCCCTGCCTGGCTCGCTTGCAATTGCCTGGCCCCAGGTTCCGCCCTGCCCCCCACCCCTTCCAGCACACAGACAGCTGAGACACTGTATCAATCATGCACAAATACTTGTGCTGTCCAACATTTTTGTAAATCCTCCATTAAATGTTGATTTGAGACTGAACCAAAGACTTACATGGATCAAGTCAGGTTTGCTTGGAACATTGAAAGAGACACAAAATACCATGATATTTAATGTCAAGATTACTTACATTTCACTGATTTATTTCAAAGAATGGTAGCGACTGAAATATATGGTACTACATATTAAAGCCACTGCTTAGTCTTTTTCTTTAATACAGAAGGCAGACTAGTAGATGACTATCAGGAGATCAGCTTGCAGTACTCCTAAATTATCTGATACAAGTTGTATCCTGCTAATGTAAGCAAAGAAACAAGAGAACCTTGTGCATCTATTTAAGTATACTGTTGAAAAAGAGGAAATTAACTGTTCAAATGATAAAGAAGCCTTGCTTCACATGTATACATTCTTTACAAAAATAGCTCTGAGTGTGATTCTACTATAAGCCAGCATTCATGCAATAAACCATTATTTGTTTCACATGGAAACCATATTGTAATGAAAATTAAAACCATACAGCATAAATGATTGAACATTGTACATAACCTATATATGACTTTCCACTAAGGTTACATCAAATGAAGGCTACATCACATGGGGAAAAAAAGGTGTTGTATGCATGCACACACAATATGATTGGCATACTCCAATCTACTTCAGAAAAAAACAAACAAATGTGATAATATGTTAAGGCATAATAGATACAGGTCTACATATTATTTTACTTTTTTTATAGTTTACATCAGATGCTATTTGAACACTATCCTAGTCTATCCATAAAATGTTCATGGCTTGAAGAATAATTTTACACAGGTACCAATATTCAACAGCTGTTGGAATGGTGTATATTCATGAAGTAAGAACTATATCACTATTTTTCTAGCATAGTTCCTCAAGTGAAAAGCCAAAGTTTATGTGCCTAGCAGGGGTACCACAAGGCATCAGATGCTCAGCCCCCAAAACAGTCAAAGTAGCACTATTATACAGTACTACAGCTAAAGCAGACTCCATAGTTTAAGCTAGCATAGGTTCAAGGAGACTGAAGCTCAGGCATAGTTCCTTTCACCCTTAGTTACAGATCTTAAACCAGATGCAACTCTTAAATTTAAAATCATGAACTGCAGTCCTTCTCCTGCTCACACTAAAATTAATGACAGAAGATCAGATCACTAATCTTTCAAAAAATGGATTTACTCACCCTCCAATTAGCATGAGTAGTTCATAATTACTTGAAATTATGTTAACTGGCAATATACCTGCTCAAATGCTTACTTCTAGCTCTCTTCCCCATTTCAAGTATTGTCTCTACCCAGGAACTCTTAAGTCCATGTTTATTTTAAAACCAGGAATTTAGTAAAAACTATTAGAATTTCTTTAGATACAATTTACTTGGTGGAATGAACATTTCAACAAATACTCTGTTTGAAAAAATTCAGCAATTAAGCTATCTTTGCTCAATTTATGTCAAATATTAGTAACTTTTCTTAGATCACTTCTGTTATTTTTAAGATCAGAGTTCTCTTTGAAACATTTACCTAAATCTTTCACTTGGATCCTTAATTTTCCTGATCCAAATTAAATCATTCCCCATTACATTTTAACATCTTATAATTCCCTCCATTTGAATAATCACTTTTTGACATTTTATGAGCAGAACTAATGCCAAATGGCATTCAGTTAAATAACATTCAAACCGTGTATAAAAAATTGAAAGCTTTGCGTGTCTAAATTTGCATGCCAAAATGCACAACTTGAATCTAATCCCCAAATGACCTTTCCATATAATTCTTAATTAAAAATAAAAATAAAGGGATTATGTAAATAAATGTCTCTCAGGTAACATTTTTTTCAGGCTATAGTATCTGTCAAATTTATCCAGGACTTGTGTAAAATCCTCTGTAATTAATTCCTTGCTTATTTGTAAGGAATGCAAATGTTGTATGCCTGAAATACTGCTAGAATATTCCAGTCTATTTCTAACGTGACTAATCACACCCATTGTTGTCTCTCTCCTATCCAACAATACGTAGGCAACTGTTTATCCTCTGGATCATGGTGTGAGCACAAGAGGTCTACGACCATCACACCAAGACCTCTGATGCATATGCCTAGGTGAGAGTATGGAGGAGTGGAAGCTGCCCAAGACCTACCATCTTCCCTTTAGACCAGAGACAGAATCCAAAGGCTAGACCAAGTCCAGACATTCAGTGCCTCAATAGTTGTAGCTACTGCCAGAGTTCAATAGATTAGAACAGCTGCTGACTGCCTAATGCCTCAGTAAGGGTGCATTTCTGTCAGGGTGTTGTCCCTTAGCCTTTGTCCAACTAAACAGTACCTACAACCAAACAACAACTGCATATCAGAATGAACACACACCAAAAAACCAAAAGACAAAAATATCCAGTTTCCTATAGGTGCCCACTTCTCGCAAGACAATTACTTCCTCTCTGATCTCACAGTTCTGATCCTCAAAGAGAACTTACAAAACACCTTTCATAGATGAGCCTATGAACTTCACTCCATAAATCTACTGGATACAAAAAATCATGGACTTAATATAGACATTGGATTTATGACACATTACAATCTGCCTGACATCTAACACACCAGGAAACCTGCCTCAAGCTGACCACTTGCATTCTTTTACACATTTCCCTCCCTATATTTACTAACATAACTTAGCAATTTTTAATAAATATCACTGTAACTAGAAACTAATGGTTTCATTCCAAATTTCAAATTAAACTTTTCAATAATGTTTACTGGACAGTAAGATTTATTTGAAGTCTGGTTTTGCACAATAGTGAACAACTAACAGCACATATGGAGAAAGCAACAAATTATTATGAATAGCGAGTTACTCTCAGACAGGACACATTACAAAAAGGCTACATGTCTATGCATGTCATGGCCATAGACAAAAAGTCTTTATAATGTATAACATTTTCCTCTGATTTTTGTCTCTTTGACCAGTTCACTTCCTAATGAAACCGCTCCATGAATTTTTACAATTTTTCCAAAATGTTTACAAAGTGTTTGCAGTATGTCCAATGATGTGCAGTGTAACTTTAAAATAATCAAAATTAAGAAACATGAAAGTTTTATTGAAAAGGAATTTATATCAACATTTTATTTATTTTCCCTTAAACAATTTAATAGCATGCTACACATTTTTCATTTTAGTGAAATTAAAATGCAAACAGTTAAGTAAATGTCCAGCCTTTCATGCTCATCATAGTTTGTTATAATAAATTAACTAACTAAAATTATTTAAGCAAGACGTAATCAAAATGAATAATGGATAATGAGACTGATCATGCACAGATGTTCACTTTCTACTGGAAGGACTGCTACTCTCCCAATAGAAACTATGAGTGTACAGGTATTTAACATTTTTCTCCAAGAGCAAAAATGCCCACTGCTGAGCCACAGGTCATTATCCCTGAAAACTCATGGTGATCAGGAGAGGCCCCAGATGATTGGGAAATGGCAAATATACAGCCCATCCTTAAGAAAGGGAAAAAGAAGGATCCAGGGATCCCTCATGGTCAAGGATAATCACTCCCATGGGTCAAGTAAAGGGTGGTAGATGAGTCTGTTAATGGCTAAGAAAGCCTGTCCTAGAGCCACAGACTCTCTGGCAAACACCACAGATGGTGGTTAAAAGGGAGAGTCAGACCATGGAGTTGTGAGTTTTGTTTCCTTTCCTTCCCTATCTATCATTTTTGCTGCCTCTAGCGCAAGACAGTTTTCCTCAAAGTAAGATGTGCCTCCTCTCACAAGGTATCATTATGTAGCCCTGTCCTGGACTAGTTTTTCCCCAATTTGTGGTGTCAATGCCACACTTAATGTTTCCCTTGACGGTGTCCTTGAAACATTTCCTCTGGTATCCTCATGTCCTTTGTCCTGGCTGAGTTGGGAATATAGAAGTCGTTTTGGTGTATGTACATCAGACATATGCACACAATGACCTGTCCACTGCAACTGATGTTGAATAATCAACATCATACCAGTGTAAGCTTCCATACTGGTAGTATTAATGTCGGTGAGGACAGGCTTATTGGTGAGGATAGGCATGTGACAATCCTCCCACTTTATGCCAAGGATCTTTTGATGGTAGTGCTGGTGATGGCATTGCAGGGTTTTCAGGACACTCCTCCAGAGAGATAGATCACATGTTTGAAAGAGCCACCCAGATACCATGTGAAGAACTGCAGCAGTACAGAAGGAAAACCCCCACAAAATTGCACGCTGCTGGTTATGACATATCACCCTTCCCTCGAACCTATATGGAAAATCCTGAAACAGTTGCAAGCCCTACTAGATGGAGACCCAGTTCTTAAAGAGATCTTCCCAGAACCACCCATCCTAGCCTTCAAACAATCACTGAACCTTGCTGACCTCATTACCGGAAGCAAACTTCCTACAGCCCAAAACATGCTGAATGGATCTAGACCATGCCAAGACAAGAAATGCAAAAGCCTGCCACCACCCCGACAATTACTACACCCCACAACAGAGCCATTAGCATCCCTGGATCTTGCAGCTGCACCTCCAGAAATGTAATACATCTCATCCAATGCACCAAATGCCCTGATGAAAAATACATAGGAGAGACCAAACAACAACTGCGCACCAGAATGAACGTACACTGGATATCTATCAATTACAAGAATACCCAATTACTCACAAGAAAACCACACTCTCTCTCCAATCTCTCAGTTCTAATCCTCAAAGGGAAATTATGAAACACTTCTCTGAGATGAGCCTATGAACTTCACTTCATCAGCCTCCTGGATACAAAAAAAAAAAAAGAAAATGGACTAAATTTAGACATTGGATTTATGACACATTATAACCTGCCTGACATCTGACTCCCCAGGTACCTCTTCACTATTTACCTGCTACATTCATCCTTCTCCCCAACCCCAATCTCTCTCTCACCCATTGACTCCTCAATTTACATCTTCACTGACTGGCTTTCTTGCATGCATGTCAGCCTTTGGCTTCTTTACTATTAATTCCATCCAGAAAGAGCACACACCAACTGCAGCTGCTTCCTCAGCCTGATGAAGGGTTTTTAAGCCCAAAAGCTTGCTAAGAAGAAACTTTCCAACTATTTAGTTGGTATAATAAAAGCTATCAGATTTACCCAAAGAAACTTGTTCTCCTCTATTTGGCACGGGTGAAGCCACATCTGGAGTACTGTGTCCAGTTTGGGCCCCCCACTACAGAAGAGAAGTGTACAAATCCTATTATGCTTCACTTCCATCATCATGGGCAGAAAGGCTGGCCCTGCTACCATGACATGGGGCTGCTGCTGCAGACTTCCTCGGTGTCCCACTCCCTCCGGGCAGCAGATTGGGAAACGGGGTGGGGGCAGGGTTCCAGCTGGGTGGGATCATGGAGCTTGGGGCTGGGGCTGAGGCTGGCTGCAGCACAGAGCCCTCACCCAGGGGGGCAGAAGCAGTGCAGAGATCAGGTGGGCAGGCTGTGGGCGTGAGGAGGGAGGGGTATGGAGACCCCTCTTACACTCCCCTTATGGTGCACAGCCCTGGCAAGCAGTGAGGGCAACATCAGAAGTGGCTGCTCTCTGCTTCACGCTAGTGCCTGGCTCCAGGCAGTGCTGTGAGGAGGGCAGCCCCCACCAGGCCACTGGTTTTCCTGGCACTCCCCACACTCATGGGGCACAGGAGGGAAGCCCTAGGCACTGGAGAGGGCTGGGGCAGGGAAAGCAGTCAGCTCCAGTGCCTGGGGCTTCCCTCTTGGCTCCTGCGATTATGGGGAGTGCTAGGGAAACAAGTGGCCCAGTGGGGCCTACACTTCTCACTGCAATGTTCAGTGCTGGCCAGAGCCAGGTACCAGCACCTGCACCTTCTGGTGTGCCATGGGGGGTGGTGGAAGGGGGCATATGGGGAGGTCCCCACAACCCCCCACCAACCACACAAACAGACACCCCCCCCATGTCCCCCTGTTGACTGGGGAGGAGTGTGTTCCAGAGGCACACACCCACCAATGCCACACAATCCCCCAACATACCCCATGCCCCCCCACAGTCACAACTCCTCACAAGTTCCCCCCAAACCATATACATACACCCACAACAGCACCCCCAATAATATAAAATACCAAGAATTTATTTTTGAGTTATTATGCAATCATCTCCATATACAGTACACAAACACAAATCATGACAAAACATTTTATGTAATAAAATTAAAATGTTATAGTAGGTGTTTGACTTTTAGTGTACAATTTGTTTTTTTCTGGTTCTAAGATGGCAACCCGCTCCCCCCGCCCCCAAGGAGTATTTCCACGGGCCAAGGGGAAGGATTTCTGGTGGCAAAAGTCAGGGGTTGGGGTGGGACTTCTGGTACCAAGATGGCAGCCACGGGCAACTGTCAAGGGGCGGGGCTACCCATGCGGCCCTCCACCTGAAATACTTGCCTGCCCCTGTTAATACGTGCACTGTGCATTGTGAAAAGAGAATCAGGCAGACAGAAGATTGTACCATAATGCACATGCTCTAGGGGAAAATCACAAATCTTTAATTTCCTAGCTTTTGACTGCTTGACTATGTCACCATAGAAATATTCTTTTAATAGGTTTTATTATTTGTTTTTATATGAATTCCTATCCTTTTTTTTATTTCAGGAAGCTGGGGTAAATCAGCCCACACTCAGCTCTGTGCTGCCACAGCTCAGGCTTCCAGTACCCAAGGCAGCTCATATCCCATTGCTGAGTGTTGAGTGAAGGCTCCTACTGCTCTACCAATGCAAACCGAAGGGCAAGAGAACACCAAGAGTGACTTTGGGAGATGGATTTGGGGAGTTTTGAGAAGTCTGAAATTGCTACATTGTTCACAGGAAAAAATGCTGTACACTGGGCACATAAAAAAATTAAGTTATATGCAGATTTACTTTAAAAACTGATCCTAAGTTTTGCTCAGGAAGATGCTGTCAGAGCAGAAAGCTTATTCTGAGTTCTCCAATAGTTCCACCCTGGTATCCTACCCACTGCAACAGCTCTACAGTGATTTCCAAGTTCTCCTGGAGAAGCTGTCTTGCTCCCAGGAGTCCCAGTGCAGTCTCTGCTGCTACTGCTGCTTTGGCAGTAAGATTAAGGTGTTTGTATTCTGTTAATATTTTGACACTTTACTCATTATAAAAGCAAAACACAAGAACAGTGATTTTCAAAAGTGCTTATCTCAATCAAACCCAAACAAATATTCATGAAACAAAGTAAAGGCATTGTTATAACCTTGGGCCTTTCTTCCATAGCAGGCTACAGACTGTTTAGGTGTTAGGACTTCTCAATAAAACATTGCTAGGATCTTTTAAAATGGAAAGGGTTAGGCCACGGTCAGCTCCATATATTATAGAAACATGTTGCCATTAACACCTCCTATAATAAGTGAAGACATTACTCATTTTATAGATGGAGGATCTGTAACATGATTTACTCCAAGGCAACAGCATAAGCACCAAGATTAGAAATTTCATGTTTCTAGTTCAGTAATCCATGAATGACAGTGCTGCTGTTTATCCTACACCAGCAGATATAGGCAGTAATAAAATTAAATTTCTATAATAAGTCTTTTTAAGCCACAACTGTAATATAAGGAGGGGTGACAATATTCTACTTATTTCAGTACAGTCATGTATCTAAAAAGAACGTTTTTTTATCTTGGCAGATAAGCAAGCTGTAACATTCCACCAGGCTGAAAGCTCAGGTTCACTTTCTGCCTCCAAAACATGCAGTAATTCACAGAGACACAAGTCTTGTTGCATCTGCTTCTTACATTTTGCCTAATAGTCAGAGGTTCTGCCTACCATACTTTTTAACTGCACCCTCTTCATGTTAAAACCTGTTACTCAATAACTATATAGTAATCTTGTATTTAACTGGAAACAAGCATATTTCCACTAACATTTGAAAGGGTTGTATGGCCTGTTGAAGGCAAACATTAAGTTATAAGCAGTATCTTAAACAGCCATATATCAAAATACTGTATTGGGTGGGGGGGAGCGGAGACCCCCCCCACTAACCTTATGTGACTTTCTACTTGTAAATTTGACTAACAAACCTCACCAGAAACAAGAGTTTTCTGTAAATTAGATGTTTCTTGAAATATTCAAAGACTGAACAAAACGCCTATACATCATGATAAATAGAAGTCCATTTAGTACAGCTGAAGTAATCACTGTATACAAGACCCTAAATAGAATGTGATTATATGTCTTCATGAATAGCCACATAATTGGCCTTTTTGAAATTACTACATAGTTGTGTTCTAATTTTTTTTAAATAGGAAGTGTTTAAAAAAAGTATTTAGCTCTGCACACTTAAGATTGCTCGTCACCCAAGTATTAGCCTAAACCCTCCACTTACTTGCATACAAAAAACTTCTCATTGGATATTAAGGGTGCTTTGAGTCAGTTACACCCAGCTTGGGATACAAATTAGAACCTGGTTATATTCAGACTGGAACCAATACATTTTGTAGTAGGAAATGCGGGGCTAAGGGGGTGGTGGGAAATCAGTTCCTCAGAAAGAATATGCAACAAGTTCTCCCATAATTGACAAGTCATATCTCTACATGAAAAAACTTAGTTGGCGTGGCAGCAGCCCACTCAGTTTTGTCTCACTGCCATATGAAGGCTTCCTCCAAAACAATTAGCAATGTAAATATTTCATACCAACATAAAAATCTACAGCACATTAAAAATTACAAAGCCATTGAACAGTAACGTAATAAAAAACATGATAAAGTGAAAATGTACTGATAATACTATTTATTTTCTTATTTAAATAGTATCAATAATTTTTAAATTTATTTGAATTTGCAGTTTTGTTTTTCATGCCAGAGGGCCTCTTAATCTAGAAAGTACAGTTGCAGATTTTAAATCCATTTTGCTACAAAGAACATAATGCCATATATTTATGGTGCTAAGGAGTAGGCTACCCTTTGAGGCAGGGGTGGACAAAATGTGGCCTGTGGGCTGGATGCGGCCCACCAGGCCATTCTATTGGGCCTGCAGGGCCCCTAAAAATTTTAGAAAGTTAATATTTATCTGCCCTGGCTGCCTGTCACGCAGCCCTTGATGCCTTGCCAAAATTCAGTAGGCGGCCTTCCGCCCAAAATTACTGCCCACCCCTGCTTTGAGGGCAATGGATGGCTGGTGGTTTTGAGGACAGGAAGCCACAAGTCATGAAGAAGCCATGAAGTTTTGAAGGGGTACTCCTGCACACTTATTTTCATAGCTACAGGAATTTATTCACATGCTTGAAGTTAACATCATACCTAAATATTTTGCTGAACAGAGGTTTGTGTGCTTAAGTGTTTTGCTGAATCATGACCAGAGTTAAGGAAAATTGTTTGGCCCTTGACACCTAACCTAAGGGCATGAACAGAACAATCTTTGTGTTTGCACATGACTTCTTATCACATTACCTGGACTAGATATTGACTCGTGTCCCTCCAGGTGTTAAAAAATGCTATTCTTCATCCTTAGTCCCTTGATATGAAGATGAAAGTAGTCTAGAGTGGACAAGTAAACAAATATCCTGAACCCATACTCAATGAGAACACCATTGGAAAGAAAAACATTTTGATTAACTTTATTCAGTCCCTGGAAAGCCTATTGTGCCCCCATGAGCCCTGGGACCCCCAGGGCCTGCTAAGAGGACCCCCAGCCCGCTACCCAGAGGTGAGCAGGGGCCCATGGTGGGAGGGATGTAGCCCAGCTGTGGTGAGGCAGCTGAGTGGAGCTGAGGAGGGTCACTCCCCCACATTTCCTACCTTTCCAAGCCCCCCAGGGAGCCATGCGACTGGAGCCTTGTGAACAGGATGTGCAAATAGGCATGCTTCAGGGCCCAGCATGTGAGTTAGTGCAGGAGTTTGCTCAGGAGGGTGAATGGGAGGGCCCGAGACCCTGCCAGTGAGCCCCAAGGGAAGACAGTCACAGCGGTAGCCGGACTACCACTGGTACAATGTGGATGGCCACATGCTGCACCCAGAGGATCCCCTTGGAGTCTGAGACCTCCCGCTCTGGTGCTTCTGAGGTTTCCACCCATATGGAACCTACAGTTCCAGGCTCCACACAGACTGAGCCTCTGGCTCTTGGCTGTGGGGGCTGCCTGGCATGAGTCCAGGCACATGGGACTGGGAGCATGACCACCTCCCCTTGTAAAGTCTGGTCCACTTTGAAGTCTGTGGCACCAGATAGGGGAGCTCCAGACTGGAGTCCAAAGACTGTGTCATCAGAGATGGTGAGCAGGAGATCGACTCCTACTGCCAGGCCCTTCACCCCATGAAGGCTGAGGGTCAACAAAGGTCACCTTCCAAGACAAGGGAGGACTTGAGGATCTCCCAATGCATCAGGATCTTGAGCAATGTCTGTTCACCAGAGTGCCCCAAAGGATGACAAGGGATGACAAGGTCCAATGGTCACAAATCTGGACAGCGCTGTAGTGGAGCTGCCAGGTTCTGGCATGTGGCCTGCAGCTGTATAGCATGTGGGGGTGGTTTCCACATCATAGCCACACCACCAGCACCTCTTGTCCCGGTGGCCAAAGCAGATGGCCCCATTCAGAGGCAGGCAGTTGAGGTGGGTATGGTGAAGGAACTGCCAGTCCACAAAGTGCGTGAAGCTCCCACTGGGCATGAAGTGGTTGCTGAAGTCTCACTTCAAGGTGATGTCAAAGACCTTGCCCTGGTTTAGTTTGGCCCTCAGGTCGCCAGCATACTTGTTGCAGATGCCATCCAACAGGAGACATTCCAGGAAGGTCTTCATGCGGGTCATCATGGTGATGCGGTTGGCACGTGGGGCTCAAAATGGATGCCTCACAGGACACCCTCAACCTTATAGGCTAGATGCGTAGCTCCAAAACCACTCCTTTACCATATCCCATGCCATGTAGGTGGTATTCAAACATTGTCCCTCTGAGGTCTTGGTCTAGCTTGGCTTCCTGTCATTACTGGGCTCTCTGCAGCCCTATCTATGTGCCTTCCCTGGTGTTGGGCTCGCCCAGCCCTGTCTCTCTGCCCCCTGGCACTGGGCTGTCCACAGCCCTGTCTCTGCACCCACACTGGCACTGGGGTCTGCTCACCCCCTTTTCACTGCACATGAACTTCTCACAAGGAGTTAAGCACCTTGTAGCCCAAGGCACCTGGTGAGTTCCTGGAGCTCCATGAGTCCAGTAAGCAGCATATCAGGTGGGCACAGCATGTCTGGGCAATTATTCTCTGCAGGCTCCTTCCTATGGGTCTTGCCAGAGAACTATATGTGCCCAGGGCCCTGCCTTCTTCCGGTCAGCTGACTGGGTGCAGGTGCAAGTTAATTCCCTCATTAGCCTGCTGCCATAGTAACCTACACCTGTGGGGTTTTTGCCTGGCTTCTAGGGCCCTCTCCCTAGGCAGTTTTTGCCCTTAAAGATGGAGGCACTTTAGTGACCTGCAGCACTGAGACAGTGGGTGGCATTGTGCACTTGGCTTCACAGGAAGGTGAAGTCTCCGCTGTTTCTGCTAAACTCGCCCTCCAGCAAGCAGTGAAGAAGGTGGCTAGGTCACATCTAGTGGGTTGCCTCACGATCCTCTTGTAGGTGGTCTCCTTGAGGGCACTGGCAGTGCTGATACTTATCCTTGGGTCCAGACAGGTCAGGAGGAAGTAGGCTTGGGTAACCGCCATGATGTCACAGAGGTCTCCCACGCAGGGGATGTTGGTGACTCCCTGCTGGTAGGGGATGTACAGGCTCTCATTGCTGGCCCTCAGTGGCAGGTGCAGCCACCAGACCTCAGCGTCCACCTTCTTGAGGGGGGTCTTGGGGACCGCCAAGCCTCTCAGGATGCACACGACATAGGAGGTGAGGAAGGTGTTCACTGCATCTATCTTCTGCCAGGGGGCCAGCAAAGACAAGTTTAGCTTTTGGGCATCCAGAACAATCCCATTGATGGTCTCCTCCGGCATCTGCTTGGCCTGGTGGCCAGTGGGCATCCCAAAGTGGCAGTAGACCTTGCTGTCATGCAGGTGCCTCATTGCCTGGCCCTGGACTATAAGGGTGGAGTCCAGGATGTGACTCTTCTTCCTGCCATCAATGTGCAGGGAGGTGCACTTGGCAACACTGAAGCGCGGGCCCATCCACCTGGCTGCCTCGGACGTCACATCCAACATCTGCTGCAGCTGGGTGGCAGAGTTGGTGAGGAGGACGAGGTCATTGGCATAGGTCAAGATGCTCAACTTCTGGTCATACAGGTTGAGCCTGCTGCAGCTGCCCGCCACAGCTTGAAGAAGTGGTTCCATGGCCAGGTTGAAGATGATGGGGCTGAGGGGACAGCCCTGTCTCACCCCTGATTGGATAGAGATCTCATCAGTCTCTCCTTCAGTGGACTGGATGGTAATAGTACAGCTGTTGTATAGCTCCTGCACCTGGTCAATGATTCCATCTGGCAGGCCAAGCTCACGGAGGGTGCTGAGGAAGTGGTGGTGGGCCATGGAGCCAAAGGTGTTAGGGATGTCCAGCCACGCCACTGCGCACTGCTTCCTGGTCCTCCAGGTATTGTCCAGGGCCATCTGGAGGGTGAAGTTGTGCTCATAGCAGCCCTCCTTCTACATGAAGCCCTTCTGGATCTGGCTGATGGCTCTGCCGGTCACTGCTTAGTCTGCAATATGGGCCGCCAGGCAGGTAGCGTACAGCTTGGCTATAGGGGAGCAGAGGGTGATGGGTCTCCAGTTGCCTGGGTCCCCCTTCTTATGGACTGTCATGGCCCCCTTCCAGGCACTGTGTGCGCGCTGGTACTCTCTGCACCTGTTGAAGAGAAAGGAGAGGATGAGGCAGCCTGGGTTGCAGTTCTTCAGGAGGCCGCACTGGATGCTGTCCTTGCTGAGGGCAGTGTCCTTGGTTCTTTTGAGGTGGGCCTCCACCTTTTACAGCTTGAAGGTGGCCTTGAACCCCTCTGTAGGGGCAACAGGGGTTGGAGCTTTGACAGTTGCAGGATGTGGGGTGGCGCCTTCCACCAAGGGGGTTGAAGACCCTGCTGAAGTAGGTGAACAGAGTCCTCAAGCGGACCTGGCAGAAGACCTGACCTGACCTTGCATTGGACCTGAATCCTACAAGCCCATACTGATACAAGTTGTTTTTTCTTACATTCCTTTTGTTGACTTCAGTGGTTTGTAGAGCTAAGTCCTGTATTGTTAGAATACACTTGGAGTCATTTAATAGTAATCTACATGGCAGTACATTTTCCTTATAGCTCTGTAGCTCATGGCATTCAAGCTAATAGGATGCTATGCTTCAACTCAGTTTCTTTAGCAGGAATAAAACAGAAACCTTTTAACTTTAAAATTTCAATATGCATCAGTGGACGATCCACGGTATTTAAAACCATTTCCCCACCCGGGATGTCTGGCTCAGACCAGACCAGAAATAAATCTGTATTGGCTTCAGATTTCACAGAGAACATGCACTCAAATGATTTTTACAGTGGCACTTTGGAGAACTGACATCATGTATATACTTAGCCCAAATAAAATCCTTCACATTTGGCCCTGATTTCACGTGGAAAACACTACCCCAGTTTGGCTCCACTTCACATGGGGGTGGGGAGAGAACCAGCTCTTTCTTCTGCTTTCCTTTTCTCTTGCCTCACAGAGCTGTCCTGAGATGGATACCTGCTTGTCATAAGACGTACAAGGCTCTGTGGCTTGTCTTAACCCTCAGAGAAAATAGGAAGGAAGTGGGGAACACAGGAAACAAGAGGCGGACAGCATGTTCCTTGCCAAACATTCCCATGCTGGCAACAATTCAACAGGAAAGAAAAGGGGAAGAAAAGAAACAATGCCATTTTAGGAATGAATTCCAAACAAACCCTGCAAACGGTCATCGTTGGTTCTTTTGGAAGCTGCTGGCTTCCTTGCAAGGGAGCCGAGCAAAGAATGACCATGTTTCCTGTGGAAACTGTGCGGCTGCCAGTAAGCGTCCTAAAAATTTTTCTTCTTGTGGCTGGGGGCATTGGGCTTGGTTGCTGGTGCATGGCTTGCTGTTGAAAAAGGAGCAGAAGGTGGCATGTTTCTTCAAGATACCAGCAAGAACAGCTCCCCACCCCAAATGACCACCTACACAGCAAAATCATTGGGGAAGGGAACCTCCAACAGCACCAACCTCCAACCCCCTAGTTCTGCACCTGGGGCTGCTTATGATGTCACTGAGAAGCAGAGTTGTGAGGGACCTCCAGAGCCCATCTGTGCTTATCTGTCAGTCTCCATCTCCTCCAGTAGGGCTACTGAACGTTCCTATATTGGACAGTTGACCTAGAGAAAGCTTTAAAAGAATAACTGGACCTTGTTTTCAATAAACCCTACCTGTCTGGAGATCTAGTGAGGTAGGATCATCCCTACCCAAAGCATCCCATACAAACCATCACCTAAACCCTCTAGACGTTCAAGTCCTGAGTTATGTTCTGGAGTGGTGGTGCTGGGAAGAAGGGCAGCAACCTCTTCTTCATGGATGTCACCCCCTGTCCCCACCCTCTCTACTCTGATCCCATCCCTCCCTCTTGGGTTCCTGGAAAGAGAGATAGATGCAGGATGCCTGTGGGGATGGGAGGCTTCAAGCACCATGTACAACTACTGCACTCCTGGGGCTTCACAGATGAGCCTTGAAGTGCCCTTCTCTCTATCAGCTGCCTTGCATCTGGCATCCTCCTCTCCATCTCCCTTGCCCTGCCCTGATCCTTCCCTTGCATTGCAGCCCCCTCCCTGCTCATCTTTTCTTCATTTTCTTTCTCCCTGTCACATTCCCTTTACACACATAGCCCCCTTCCCTCCTCCTCCTGGGTTCAGTGCAGCCTCCTTCTCCGCATGTGTCTTCCTGGCATCACCCCACAAGCCCAGAGCAGGAGGGCACCACAAAGTGCTAGACTTGTTGCCTCCCACCAAGAAATCCAAAGGATGCTTGCCCCCCAGTTGGCCCCTTCAACTAAGAAACCCCTGCTCCTATGACCCAGGCTACCAGTCCATGCCTTTGTTACCTAAGCAGTTAAAAAAGTGGGGTGGGTGTGGGCGTAAGCTTGCTGGGCTACAACCACCAGTTCCTTTAGTTCTTCATGCACCTTGTTTGCCAAGGTGGTGCTTACACCAAGCAGGTCCATAACCACCCCTGTGCAGTGGGATCCCTTCAGGTCCATAATCACCCCTGCAGTGGGCTCCCTTCAGCTAGAGGAATGAGGCAGATACATGAAACCCTGTGGGGATGAGTGAAACTTCTCTTCAGCCTTCTCTTGTGATGCTTTGACCACAGAGGAGAAAAGTCAAGACGGAGAGCCTGAATGGGCTGTGCACATAAAACTTCCCCTGGATGCTCTTCTAGCGCAAGACCACCACTAAAAAAAATAAATTAAGGCTGTAGTTATAGAGAGGTCCAGTGTCATAATCAGCTGGCACTGCAATGCACAATTTTTAGCTATGTATAAAATGTGTATAGTTCTCATTTGAAAAGGCATCTTATCCTGCTGTATAAAATAATTCTCTCCTGTTGCACTAAAAATTCCTGAAAATATTGAGCTGGTTTCATTCACATCTGCTTAAAATAATACCTCAGTTTTTGGCCTAATATAAAACCTGGAAAGCACACATCATAGTTCCTTCCAGTAGATACAGATGGAGCTGGTGCTACCCTTGCAATGTATGGGATATACTTCCATTAAAATAATTTTAACTCCCTCTGTTAGAAAACCATATTTCATTTTATGTCATTGTGGGCCAATACAGTTGGAGGCTGCACCTCTACATCCAAATGTTTCAAATGGGTAGTATATCTGTCAAAAACAGGCCAGGTGGTCACTGCACTTACACTCTGCAGTAGTTTATTGTGAGAAGGTTCTTATAATAGTTTAGTCTTGTAAGTAACATCACATCGATGTGAAATCAGATGGTAATAGGATAATACTGTCTGGTAAGTGATGCTTTTGCTTAATGTATTTTCCCCTTTTTCATAATTTAAGTATATTCTCTGTTCTGCCATGTTTTCTCAGTACTGCCAGGAGACTTCTTTTACCTGCTGCTCTCATACGCATTTTCCATCCTCTCTCTTAACCTTATCTGCTATATAGCTTTCTCCCATGTATCTATTCTATATGCTTTTACATTCCAAAATACTTATCAGGACTTCTTGGAATTTCTGCCTCAGATGAGAAAACACTGTAAAACCCACCAGAGTGTGCATAGTAAATTACAATGAATTTCACAGAAATTCAGAAAGACCCATCAGATACTAACAACTCAGAGGTATTTCTGATTTAACCTACATTTGCACCAGTGACTTAGAGATGAAAGGCAACACAACATTCCATGATCATTCCCTTGAGCTGTCTAGTCACTGCAACATAATGCGTTTTCATAAATTTCACAGCTCATTCGGTGTACTTGCCCAAAGGCAGAAAACTGCTACATTTCTTTTTTTAAAATTACACTTTTAAGATGTGTGAAAAGAAGCTAGAACAGGAATTACAATGACTTTTTCATATACATGGCATGTTACATGAAACAATAATTTTCAGAACTCCACTCTAAGAAGGTCTATATAGTACCTGAAAAGAGTGCTGATTCAGGATGAGGTAGAGTAGGGGTTTATTTTGCCAACAATTGACTCATGCCGGGCTCTTAGGAGAGGGCATATTTAGACACTGCATGTTTCACACTTGTACATATATGGAGATTAAATAATCCTTTGGGGTACTTGAAATGCATTTGATTAGGTGGTTTTATAAAGGAATGCTGGTCAGCTGTATGTAATTAAATGGTTTTAAAAGGAATGCAGGTCAGCTCCAGAACACAATGTCACATGAATGGGGCCTATTTGAAGACATGGTATCGACAATAAAAGCTTTTATTTGAATTTATAGGCTGTAAATACACTCCACATTTAAATACTGCCATGTGCCAAGGACCTTTTTATGTGTTATATGTGATAATATCTCAATTAGAGTCAATATTTCTGTTTATGGATCTGCTCCAGAAATTTTGCAAAGTTTGTTTGAATAAGGAGGGGTGATCAAGCCATGTGCAAACAGTACCTAATGAGATACAAGGTTCAGTTCCTATGAGGACTGTCAAATGTAGAGCTACATTCAATTCCATACCACTGTCATTACTCCTATTTAAAGGATAAGCACAGAACATTCTGTCTTGTGTGCAGTGGCAAAGTTTTGCTGAAATGTAAAACTACCCCATGTTATCACTTTATCTCCAGACATATAAGGTTTTTTGAAAACAAGCTAATGTTCTGTTAAAGCTTTCCCTAGATCAGCTCTCCAATATATGAAAATTCAGTTACCCTAGTCGATGAGATGGAGACTGACTGATAGTCATATAATTAAGATAAGAAACATCTTTAATAGATGTATCCAAGTAAGCACCTGATCCTGTTCCCAGTGTAGCAGCTGAGGACTGCATCTTGCTGTCTTGAATTCTACTGCTCTGGTCAAGCACCCTCTGAAATCAGGAGGAATCTTTCCACTGACTTCAGTGTGCACTGCATCAAACTCTGTGTCTGAAATTCAGTAAAGGTGACCTTCACATAAGTTAAAAGAAACAGATCATTTTAGCATCATAATGAAATATTGTACAACTTGGTAATATCTCCCATATCATATTTTTTAATATAGTGTTTTATTATTTATACATAAAGACATTTACACTACCTTATCTAAGTATATACTGTGTTCTGTATCTCACAGTGGTATGAAATCACCGTCTACAGACATTGATGGTAATATCTAACTGAAGTGAGAACTGCTGACTGAATAGAATCTGCATCTGTTAAAATAAAGATTTTTTTTTTTACTTAGTAATATTATGGTTACTCTGTATATTTATTAGAAAGAATAAGCAGAAGTATATTTAGTTTTTCTACTTAGAATTTAAGGCCTCATGTCCTGGCACACTCTAAGTAGTCTTTGCAACTTTTAGAGGGATAAGTCAAAACTAGGTTAATTGTTACTACCGCCACATCCAAACTTGACAGCTGAGAAAAATGGCACACTGATCCAAATTAACTCTGGTTTTAGTTATTTTAAACCAGCCTTAGTCTTCCCCATCTCCAAATTTTCATCTCAGTAGACTGAATATGTTGTGTAATTTACATTAACATTTATGTTCTGAAAAGTGTGAAGATATATACCAATACTATATTTGTTACTACTGTTTAATTAAGAGCATGAAGACAACATTTTAAAACTATTGGAAGTACTGACCTACTGAGGGTTGAAATTATGACCAACAGTACTTCATAAGTGCTGAAAAATAAATTACCTTATTTTAGAGTAATGAAATTGCTGCATTTTGAGCAGACACATCAGACCCTGCTTCTGGGACTGCAATAAAATGAATTATCTTGTGCCATTTCCTATTTTCAATGCTGCTTGTAACCTCTGAACCTTGTCCTCTAATCCTTGCTCAGGAAATCTGTAGTCAGTAAGTTTCAGAGACCTAAAGGTGGCAGAACGAGGAACGTAGATCAGGTCCTCATTCAAGATTAGAAAAATGAGGTTAGAAACACTTGAATAATTAATCAAAAGCTATATGCATTGCAGGCAGATTTTAGTCTGGGATTTATATTTAGTTTTTTCCCCCCAACAATATGAAAAGGTCATTTATCTGATGACCAGAGCTGGGGAAGAAGTCATAGGCCTAGATATTATTAAACTCTTACTGACTTTATCCTAGCCTTTGGGCAAGTCACGGAGGTTGTGATTTTCATCACCTTCATCATGTGTGTGGTTTTCTTTTGGCCATTCCTGTACCATAACAGTGGAGGCAAAGTAAGCGTAATACAAATAGCTAGAATTCCAGCACAATGTCATTGGGTTTAAGGATCTGCAGGGTAACAGTTGAACTTTTTGCATAATTAATTCCATTAGTTACTTATCTTTGCCACTAAAAATGTGCATGTTGAATTTGCCTAATTTCAGATTCTACCCACTGGATACTGTTATATCTTTGTTTACTATAGCAAAGGCTCTCTATTGTCAGAATTTTTTCCGCTTGCAGGTCAGAATGCAGCATGACTAACTCACCTCTTTTTTCTGTCTCTTGGGCTAGGGACAGAAGTTACACATAAACCAGTTTAAGTGATTAGAAACTGGCTTACAGAACAGAAGTTCAGTGCACATAAACCAGTTTCAAGATGGCTGAAACTGGTTTAAGATAAACCTGGTTGAATGAAGTATCAGATTTAACTGATTTGGGTCAAAACTGGTTTATGAAACTTCTGTCTCAGACCCCTTTCTGCATGGGGTCTGAGACAGAATCACAGTCCTCCAGCATCCTAGCATGCTTTCCAGCCCTGGGCTGGGCTCAATTGTCTGCTCCAGAAAGCAGGGCTCACCTTGCCTCTCTGCTCCCTAGGTGGAGCAGTGAGAGTTGGCTGACAAGGGGGTGGTGCTGGGGGACAAGTCTGGCTGGGGACGCAGCCTAGTCTATGGTGGGGAGGGGGACTGTCCCCCAGACAAACCCTGGCTGGCATCTAGGGCCAGGGAAGGGGGTTAACACTCTTTCTCCTGCTCAAATTTACTGCTGGCTGAAACTGTGGACTACAAATCCCAGAGGCACCTGGAAGCAGGAAGAGGAAGTGATCAGCAACCCTGCTGAGTCTTGTTGCTGTAATTCTGGACTGCAAATCCCAGAAACCTCAGGGGCAGCAAGAAGAGGAAGTGAACACACAGCCAGAGAACTGTACTCTAGTGCCCCCTGAGTCCTGGCTAAAGCCACTACAGACGTGGCTGCAATTCCTGAATCAAAGGTAAATGTCTGTTCACTTCTGTTTCAGTTTAATCTGTGCAGCTTAAACTAACCTGCAAAGACTGAACTGTTTCAGCCACAGGCTTTTAAATGTTTGTATTTAGCTTTGGAGAAATAAAGAAATGGAACTTGTTCAGACTCTTGCTGTAATGCAGCTGTTGCAAATCTTGAATTATTCTTAGAAATGTTTTAATGAAAACTTCTTCCAATTGGTCAAGATTCCAGTAATGGTTCCTCTAGTACTGTGGGAGTACCACTTCCCTTTTTCTCCCTGATAGTTCTATGCAAGAATATAATTGAGGATTACCTTGACACCCTTAGCTAACTCCTGTCCATCTGTTTGGCTGCCATGATCCTTTGTCCCTTCCCGAGTCACTACTTTCCAAAATGTAGTTTCCCATCCTGTGTGTGTGACCTACATTCTTTGATATGACCTTCCTAGGAAAGAGAGACAGGGAGAAGAAAGGAGGAACTGTTGTTTTATTCAGCGAGAGTATAAACACATGCTCTGTTGTGCCACTTGAGATAAGCTATACAAAGTCAAAGGCTCTGAGTTAAGTTAAATGTCAATGTACACATATCCTTTTCAATTCAATAGGGCTATAAATGATTCACTTTAGGAAATCCTGACCATCAACATGTTTAATTGGATTAAGACCACTGAATAGAAATGATTCATTTGAGCCTTAAGCAAAAAGTAGTACCATCAGAAACTAAAGTCTGCAAATGAGTCCAAATCAAAGAAATCCTGTTATTTAATGAGGAATTTTTGAGGCTATAATCAACAAACCATTACTAATTAAGCCTTCTGCTGGGCTTTTAAGATGCCCTAGTGAATAACACAATTCTGAGAAAGTTTAAATTCACACTTGCAGTAAACCACTTAAAATACAAAAGAAGAAGAATATATTTCCTGGGCTATTTTAAAACAAGGTATTTAAAGAAAATTCATAAAACGATGTTGAAAATAATAATGTTCAAACAAATTGGAAAAAGGCTTTGAGAAACAATGCTCTGCTATTTATACTTAGTCAAAAGGCAATGTTAGACATCTGGAGTGCCTCATAATGAACCTTCTCTAAGAGAAGGAGGGTTATATGCAAGTAAGTAACAAACATGGACAAACTTAATATTCAGCAGAAGCCATCAGATACTAATATGAGGAGCCAATCCCTAATTATTGAAGGCGAGGAAAGTTTTATAATTAACTTGAATAGGAGCAGGGTTAAAGCCACAGAGATATGTGGGAGAAGTTCTAGAAAGTGTTGGGAGCTCACTGAACTTCCTATTCTATTTCAGCTGGAGTAGACAGGTTATATCTAGGGGAGTACTGTAATTTCATTGTTTCAGAAGCAAGAATCCCATATACCCCACAGAAATCAGTTCTTAACAATATACAACAATTTCTGTTCTGTTCCCATTGAAGCCAGAAGCTGAACTCTCAAAATCCCTCAGAAATGTGTGACTATGAACCAGCCAGAAAATAAACTGGAATTTTATCATTTTAACCTCTATTCTGATGCAAAGGAGGGCTTCGCTCCCCCTCCCCCCCCAAATTATTATTATTACATTTTTATTTTTTATGAATCAATCATATAGCATTGGACACAATGGTTCTCAAACCAGAGTAGAAGGTCAGATCCTTGATCCAAAGAACTCACAGTCTCTTGTTTCATACATTCACAGATTGTAAGGCCAGAAGGGACCTCAGAAGATCATCGGGTCCAGCCCTCTGCAACAAGCAGGAAAGATAACTGGGGGTCAGGTGACCCCAGCAAGGTGACTGTCCAGTCTCTTCTTGAAGATTTCCAGGGTAAGTGATCGCACCACTTCAGAAGGGAGTTTATTCCACAGTCTGGCACCCTCGCTGTGAAGAAGTTTTTTCTAATGTTGAGACTGAATTGATCTTCCAGGAGTTTTTGGTCATTACTCCTGATTTTCTCCTCCAGTGCCCTGGTGAACAGTTGCTCACTGAGCCCTTGATGTACTCCCCTAGTGTAGTGGTAAGTTGTTAACCCACCTGTTCTCCTGTTCCATGCTCTTCAACATAGCATATAAATGGTATACAAAAACAAATCAAGCCTGCAAAGTTTAGAACAATTTGGTTCAGATAGTCACCAGATATAAATTAGCACAAATCCTTCACATTCAATGGAATTATAAAGATTTACACTAGGAGAGAAGCAGCAGATGGGGTTTTTTCCTCTTCCTCTTTCTCTTTTCCTTAGCTATGTATATAACAATCTTAAATAGTAGCAAATAATGATATGTAGTTCTTATCTTGTACAGATACATTCTTAATCTGGTCAGGCCGCAGCTGGAGTACTGTGTCCAGTTCTGGGTGCTGCACTTCAAGAAGGATGCAGAGAACCTGGAGAGGGTTCAGAGGAGGCCACTCATACAGTTGGGGGCCTCCGTGGCCAGCCCTATGAGGAGAAGCTGAGGGACCTGAATCTCTTCAGTCTCCACAAGAGGAGACTGAGGGGGGATCTAGTGGCTGCCTACAGCCTTATCAGGGGCCACCAGCAGGGACTCGGGGAAAGTC
This sequence comes from Crocodylus siamensis, assembly GCF_052110815.1. NCBI lineage: Eukaryota > Metazoa > Chordata > Crocodylia > Crocodylidae > Crocodylus > Crocodylus siamensis. The sequence goes on along the minus strand of NC_143397.1, from coordinate 67,873,372 downwards.
TGTTCACCAGGGCCCCCCTTGGAGTCACCAGGAATGATGGCCACAAGCTGAGGGAGGATAGGTTTAGGTTGAATATTAGGAAGAACTACTTCACTGTAAGGGTGGCCAGTGCCTGGAATAGGCTTCCCAGAGAGGTGGTGCTCTCACGTTCCCTGGAAATCTTCAAGAGGAGACTGGATAGGCACCTGGCGGGGGGCTTATGACCCCTGCCACCCCCAGTGCTCCTTCCTGCCCATGGCAGGGGGTCAGACTAGATGATCTGTCTAGGTCCCTTCCAATTCATTGATTCTACAATTCTATGATTTTTTTCCACCAGAATCACCTATTTCATTAGTTGAATCTCTTCCTTCAGTCCCAGGTAGGGTTCCTGTTTCTCATTCTGTCTCTATTTTGTCTCTTCTCTCAGGATAGTATTGTTATTTGTGCTGGCAAAGGAGGCATCTTGAAGAAAACAGATTGATTTACCTGAATTTCAATTGGCAGGATGATCCACAGCCATGGGATACCTGTAAACTCTGTCCTCTGCTCTTATGGACAGTTCCAGTGTTCCTGATGATTACTTTTATTGTGATGTATTACAGTAATGGAGGGAGATGGTCCTTCAAAATAGTTGCACGCAAGTCATTGAGAACTAGAAGATCAATATCAGGATCAGTATTATTTCCCTCCTTTTTTTATATTGGCCTCTTTATATTGTTGGAACAATGCAAAAGAACCAGCAACTCGTCAAAGCTGGGCAAGTCAGAAATCTCTGGCAACCGAGGAGCCTTAAATTAATATGTACCTGCTATAACTCTTTTATATGCAGTTCCCCTTCTCTGCTTCAGAATTGGAGCAGAATAGTCCAAATGACACTGCACCCTGGGGATTCTTAACTAACTTTTTAGGCAACATTAACAGCTGGCGTGGCTTACAATTGTTTCTGGTATACTTTAAATTGCTGTGGGGCTGTTAGTCCACCAGGCTGTTTAATTGCCCCATCCATCTGGAGTGCCAAGTAGAAGCTGAGTGCGACAGAGAATTAAGATCCAGGTGTCACAAATTCTCCCAGGGCAGTATTTGCTCAGTTATTCTGAGCTCCGTCATTCTGAGTACTCCTTGAAGCCAAACCCAAGTGTAACTTGCAGGCTAAGTACAGATGTTCAAAAAGGCCAAGGCAGAATCGATCTAAGTTAAGCAGCATAATTTAGATCAGCAGCAAACAGAATACACATTCGCCCTTTGGTGGGAGGAGGCAAATCTTAGACCGGGTTCCGCCATTTTTAAACCAGTCTATGTGCACCAAACTTCTGTTCTGTTACAGGTATAAACCAGTTTCTGATCACTTATACTGGTAAAAATGTAATGTCTGTAGAGCGAGAAGTCCTTCTGACTGAGACTCTGGCCTTTTGGTCACTTATTGTCCATGTCCTTCCTCAGGGAGTTATCTTCCAGTTCAGCCCCTAAGAGAAGGACTTACCTATTCAAAAGGGAACAACAGGCACCCTTGATGTCCCAAGCAGTGAAGCAGAAAGCTGTTCTTCAATAAAGGCTTTTATTAGGGCAGAGGTTACTAAGTAAGAAGACCCTGCCCCTCTCCAAAGCTTTAAGTACTCCTTCTGTCTCTAGCCCTTACTGCCCTGAGCACCCCAAAGTTAGTTTAGCAGCCCAGTCCAGTTTTCTTTCCAGTTTGGACAGCCTTGAATACCCCAAAGTAGCTTGGCTCTTGCTTCTCTTCAGACTCTTCAGTTACCTGGTCTACATGCTACTTTCTAGGCCGCTCTGTGCATTGTGATGCTTATTCCCAATCTGCTTCCTTTTACACCTCCAGAGCATCTCCAAAGAATGTGTACCAAGCCTACCTGAAGTGTCAGCACAGCTATTCAGTTCTTTTGCTGCTGGAAGTGCATTGTGTCTCATCCTGCATGTAGGTAGCTCTGGATTCAACAAGGACTCTAATAATAACCCTTCTTTCTCTGTATACAAGATAATCAGGAAACATTGAAGCATGCAAGATTATTACAATATGAAAACATTTAAACCAATATTATTGCAACAAAAAACTGTCTGGTGCACCAGGATTTTGAGTTTAATTGAGAAACCTTAGCAGACCACATGCTGTCTGTTGTACCAGAGCTGTATTACTAAGATGGACTGTTACACTCACTAAATGTTACTAAGCGGACTGATGGCACTCACTGCCAATTCTTTATTTTCCAGGTATCACACTTTGCATTAATCAAGTCTAGAGCTTGATATTTGAGGATGATCCACATACTTGCAGATGCCCAGAAACAAGCAAGTATGTGGATCATCTTGGTCAGGTCTGTTTATGAAGACGCTTTGAAGATTTTGAAGGTCAAGTTTGTATAAAGGCCCAATGAATGGAGAATAGACACCCAAGTACTATTCACGAGGGCAAGAAACCTCAAGTTAGGCATTTAAAGACAGGAATCCAGGTAGAAGATTCAAAGAGCTGATGGTTACAGCGTCAGGAGAACCTGTAATTGGAAGTAGCAGTAAAAGAAATTTAAACCATGTGAAAAAACCATGATGTGAATACATCTCTTTCTTGCCCTCCTAGAGTTTGTTTGATGAGCAGCATTTGTAGGATGGATTGATGTGTATGTGGAATATAAATGATCCTTTGAATTACTCTAACCAGTCCTGTTTATTAAAAAATATGTTTGCTTGCAGGGTGAGATTTTTATCTACATGTGAAATGAATATGAAGGGATAAATTCAAGAGAAGTTCACGCCAGGGTTAACTGCTCCCAGGAACAGCATCTCCCTGTGTATCCAGAACAGCAGCACATCAAGCTAGGGTGGAGTAGCCCCGGGCTGCCACCAGGCTTAGGGAATCAGTCCCAGTTGTCAGATGGTGGTGTTGGGTGGCAGAGGGGCTGGCTGGGGAATGTGCGGAACTGTGTAGCTAGGCAGCAGGTAGGGGTCTGGCCCCCTGCTGCCTGGGCTGACTGGGTGCAGTTTATACCTGGATCAGCATTTCACTGCAGTTAATAACTCCATTGTAAGACAGTACTGTCTCCAACAGTACTATCTTACAGCAGAGATAATTACTGCCTCCTAATACTGGTGCATGTGTAGACAATGACACTTTACTGCAGAGCCAATTAGTCAACTCCACAGTAAAGCGCACACATGTAGATGCACCTAGTGGTATTAGTCTAGAAGCAGCACTTTTCTTTTCACTACTGGGATGCATTTTCAGTGTCACATTGAATGAAAGGAAGTAAAATATTTCATGTTTAACTATATTCTGACCTAACAGGCAATTACATGCCTTAAACATTATTTTCCTCCTATATTTGTTCTTTTTCCTAGTTGCTACTTTTAGGTTTTAGAAAAAATAACTCTGACTCAAGGAAGTATGAAAACACCTGCTCCTTCTCATTTGCTCCATCCTTTCTTATTGGTTAATGTTTGTTCTTTTTATTTTCTCCAATTGTACAAACAGGAAAAAACAATCATAAAAACTAAGCAAGGAGCCAGAATGCATTTTGACCAAGAATGTAAAGAAAAGAATGGAAATAAAACAGTTTATAAAGTTTTCAATTTACAGTAGTTGTAATCATATAATATCAATATTACACGGAAGTGATATTTTTACTACTTTTCAATAAACAACATAACATCTGCAAGAGGGAATATATTCTTAACAAAAGAAAAATTAAGATCCTTTAATTAGGTTTTGTAATGTTCAAAGTAGGGTTTTAGGAACAAACAAAGTGGTTATATAAGAAAGAACTCTCTCACAACCAGCAGTTTGAAAATCAACATGATCAGCAAAGAGACTGGTAAACTTTTTTTTAGCAAGTTCCTCTTCTGGGTGTAGAAGGCTATTCTGTTTCAGAAAGTAAGCTCTGTGAGTAGGCAGAACATTGGGATCCACCTATGAATTATGCCGAGTTCTCATTAACTTTAGCCTTGACTGCTTAGTTTTTGTTTCATGATTAGATCTTGATTTGTCTTCATGGAATCAGATTAAACGAATAGGGATTTTGCTGTGTACGTTTAGAAGTAAAGTAAGACAAAGGCTTATTCAGCTTCAGGGAAGTGACAAAATCCGAAGATAACCTTAGAGCCTGATCCTGGGCCATGCTGATCATCATTAATTGGCAAAAAACTGAACTACTTCAAAGATGGAACTTGATAAGTATATCAAAAGGATTATGGCAGAAGATGAATTATCCATGGTAGTAGGGGATTTTATGAGCCGGGGTCCATCTCATCTGTATGTTTCTAAATGGGATTGCTGGCAGGGGCTGCCTGGTGACTAGCAGTTTGCTCTGGGCTGCTTGCTCCCCCATCTCTGTATTTGTCCATGCACATGCAGCTACTTTCATACGTTTTGCCCCACTTGTTTTCGTGGCTTTTTTTTGGTACTGGAAAAGCTCAGTAGCAAATTTTGCTGCTGTGTTGCAAATTAGTAACATGGCACATGGTTTAATGTGCAAGGTGTGTGGTTTGTGGTGCCACAAGGAGGTTAGTGAGGTCACAAACTGCACGTGCCTGTATGTGAGGACATGGCCTAGTACTCCAACTAGTTGCAGAATTTCAGTATTCCGATGCTTAATTTCTGGTGCATATTAATTCATAGCCAGTTAGCATTCATTTGTTCTTATGCTAACATTATCCTTTAGTTTAAAAAGTTCTTCACCCTCCCTAGCATGTCCCACTTCTACCTTACAAGTATTTATGGAGAATAACAATCCCTCTTCTCACTCTTCACCTTATTAGACTAAACAAGCCAGGGTCGTGCAGTCTTTTCTCATATGATAGATGCTTCATTCCATTGATCATCTTGATTGCCCTTCCTCTGCACATGATCTGGTCTGAGATCATTCTTCTTGAACATAGATAACTAGAATAATGCACAATATTCCAGATGTGGTTCCACCAGTGCCTTGTACTCTGCTCCAGGCTCACCTGTTAGGGCTGCGCATGGCAGCAGCAGCTGCAGCCCGCCCCCCACCCCCCCACTTGCCACACCAGGTAGTGTTTGTCAGCTCCACCTCTGGGCTGCCCAGCATGGAAAGCAGGGTGGCTGCAGCTGCTGCCGCCACACATAGCCCCGACAGGCAAGCCTGGAGCTGCGGGGGGCCCAGGCTAGGAGCAGGGCTGGGTTACAAGCTGGTGCTGAGCATGGGGAAAAGCAGCCCCTCACTTGCCCCATGATGTAGCCACTTGCAGCCCATGTGGAGCTGCCTGTGCCTGCTCTGGACAGTCCTGCGTGGGCTGCAAGCGCCTGCAGCAGGGAGAGCCAGCCATGGGGCAGGTGAGGGGCTGCTTTTCCCCATACTCAGCACTAGTTTCTTTCCTGCTGGCAAGCAGCAGGTTGGGGCTGTGTGCTGCCCTCACCTGTACCGCAGGGCTGGGGGGCACTGGGAGAGAGTGGGTGGGGAGCCAGCAGGAGCATGGGGCCCACACCTGTGTCCTGGGGCCAGTGCTGGTGGGGCCCAGAGCAGGGTGGCAGGAGTGCAGGCCCCCAGCTGGCAGAGGCTCTATGGAGGGACCAGCTCTCCCTCCCCCTCCTGGTGCAGCCCAGCCCAGATCCAGGGACCTCTGCCAGCTTGTGCCCCACCAGTGCTGGCCCTGGGACATTGGTCCCAAGATGGTGACCAGGGAGCAGGGCACCTGTCAAGTGGCGAGGCTACCAATTCGGCCCTCAACAGCCTGCCAAAACTGGGTAAGTGGCCCTCCACCCAAAATAATTGCCCACCCTAGGTCTGGACAGACCTCAGCAGTTCCTGTTGTAAGAAAGTTTCTCTCAAGTTTAATTCTATACTTTTGATAATTGAAAATGCCCTCACTGTCTTAAAAATATGCTGAAATTGTTACATTGTAACTCTTCAATAGGTGCAAGTGTAAAATACAATACATTCATGTATTGTAAGATTAATTTAGCTTGCAATTTAGTCCCACTTCCCAAAATATCTGAGCCATCAATCCTGCTACAGGAACAGTTCTTTAAAATACAAAATTTAGACTCAGAGTCTCTCCCTCTCCCCCCACTGCTTTTTTTATTTTTAGTTTTAGGCAGGATATAGTGTGGTATGACCAAAATAGAGAGATACATGATAGAAATAGACACTTCTCCTTTCCATAAAGTTGTCAGTCTTAAACCATGGAATAAGATGAATGTTGTTTCATTTTTTTTCCCTTTTGCAGTCCTTTGATCTTAATTGTCCATTTCCAGTATGTAGTTTATGGTTTCACACAACAGTTATAAATATCTGTATGCCTTTTTAGCTGAGGGGAATTGTTTAAAGAAAATATATCTGTGCTTTTTTAAGGGAGGGATGAAGGCGGGGGTTGTTTAAAGAGATGTATTTTTAAGAAATGCTGACAGATCTTTAGCTACAGAAATATTAGGGAGCACTGCCATGGTAATATTATAAGCTGTGCTAACAGAGTCCATAATAGGATCAAGCTGGATAAACCTTTCTCCTTATGCATGAAAGAACACCTTTATAAGTCCATGTTTCTTCTCAGTTATAATCCTTGAAGCCTAATGCATAAAAAGTTTATCACATGGGATTTTCACTCAAGTAGAAGAATACAGGCTTAAAACTAGGGCAGGAGTTAGATTTGAAAAAAAAATCAGCTGTAGTTTTGAGTTATGTTTCTCCATGCAAAGTAAAATTATTTCCTGCAAAAAGGAACCAAAGATGATAAATTAAGGATAATAGAAATTTACTATTTGTTTGCGATCATTTTATATGTATATGTTAGAAAGAGAGAGAGAGAGAGAGAGAAAGCTCTAGTGTAAGCTCCAGGGAAAACTGACTGTCCTTTCTGTTGTATAAATTCCACTTAAAGAAAAAAAACTTCAGAAACGCAGTACAAAAACACCTGAAGAAGAAAATGTTGTTATGCCCCTGAGTGTACTAATGTGTTGAAAGCATAGTGGAATTTGCATAGTTCCTGGCCAACCACAACAACCACAATAAAATGGCAAGTCTCTGGAAAATGGAAATATGCTGGTGAAAAGTTCACCTGGACTTCATGATCACCTTCCTGAAAGCATTGGGGTGGGGAGGACACAGAGGATACTCAGTTAAACTGCCCAGAAGGTTTTTAACTGCATATTGCACTTCACTATCCAGTAAAGTATGGTTCAAAGTGAGATCCAAGCAAATCAGTCATAACTAAAACCTCTACAAGATGGGCTGTTCTCCCACAGGATGGTAAAGAACCAGAGGACAAATCAGCCATAAAGCAAAAGATACTAGAAGATGAAAAGGTGCAGAATGGGAAACAGAGAATTATATATGGACACACCTATGACAGAAGGCTCAGACACAGTATGGCAGCTAAAACATCGGAAACTAATGAATGACACATTTTAGAATAGATGCAGGCACAGAAAATTGCAGAGTGGCTGCCTTCCCTATTTTCAGTACACATCTTTTCTCCTGGCCTGCAGCTGGATTGATTGGCATCCTACTCTATTCCAGAATCTGTTGTCCTTTGCTTCCAGGTCTGGAAAGCTGTTAATCTAACTTGCTTTATGTTCAACAATTTAATTTTGCTACTGAAAAAAAACAGTGAGACTCTTTCCTCTGCAACATTGTCAGTTAATCCTGGAGTTTTAATATTAACCAAAGAAGAATACTTAAAGACAGGCAAGGTAGTGCTTTTATACCCACAAAAGAGAGGTAAGGAAGGTTTCCTTTTCACTGTTGTTTATAAAGCCAGATGCACACAATTCATTAATCAAATTCAGCACTTTTCAATGTGTGAATTGCCAATAAACAGAGCACTGTTTCTATAAATGTGTTTCATTGTATAAAACATCCATAATGTCAAACATGTCTGAACATGTTTCAGGCTATGATTTCCCTATAACTGTTTTCTGTAGGGACTACTATGAGTATCTGATAGTCACAATTTGATATTTGAGCTGTTTCTAAGTTTCTGAACTAAGTTTCTTAGTTTTTGTGGAATTCTCTCTTCTCCCAGACACTGAATGACTGAGTCTTTTATACTCTCTTAGGGAAAAGACTGGAGCATTTGAGGAAGAGGTAGCAGAGATAGGCAGGCCTAGGAAGTTATAGGACATTTGCTTTTCCCTTTATTGTTTTCCATGAGAATATAATATTTTGTCACAATTATTTCCAGGCTTTCAAGCAGCCAAGCTGCAGAGCCACGCACAGATGGACAGTATCAGGCACAAAGTCTGCCCCGGTAGTGTACCAAGGGTCCCAGAACTAGGTCCCTAACCCAGATGGGAGATCCTGGGATTGAGTTTACACAGAAGAGACTCAGATCTATCCCCAGAGGACTGCGCCAGGTTGTGACAGGGTTTATCTAGTATTGCTAGTAGATTTTTCTTCCATGTTTTGTACCATATATTACCTATTGCTTATACTATGTATGGCTGAAACCAGCTTTTTAGTTCTCAGTTAATCCCCCAAGACCTATGCCTGCAGATTTGTTTGTTTGCTTGTTTTTGGCGCAAGTTTTGTAAGGGATGCACGTAAAACAGACTCATGGCCTGCAGGCCAGATCCGGCCTCTGAAATGACTGGTCCTAGCCTACAGGCAGCTATAAGCAGCTTGGCCCAGTGCGTCCCCTTCCTCGCCTTGCACCAGGCTGCTGATCCTCTCCACAGCCCTCCCTGCTTTCTCCCTCTCCCTTCCTCTAGGCAGGCACCATTTATAGGTGACATAGGCACTGGGATGATATAGCTGGGGGTGGTCCTGTTCTGAGCAGGGGGGTTGGACTAGATGACCACCTGAGGTCCCTTCCAACCCTCATATTCTGTGATTCTGTTATTTATATCAGATTTAAAAAAAAAACCTCTTCTGTTTCTTGACTGAAAAAGGCACAGCCCTTTGAGAATAATATTTTTTAAAATTTACTGCAGATTATAAATTCATTTTCCCCATCACAAATCACAGAAATAATTGCCTGTCCTTGCATGTGTTCAGCCTTATTTGAGATAACTACAATCTATGTCTATCCCACGCTTTAGTGACAGGACTGTACCAGGGACTTTGGGAACAGTTAACAAATCACAACTTTTAGCAGAACTTGTAACTATTAACATAATTTTCTTAGCCATGATGGTCATTGATATCTAAGATTAGTTTTCACAGTCAGTAAGGGAAACAGAGAGTCATCCAAAAAAGCCTGAGTTTGGATAAATATCAATTTATGAATTGGCCGACAAGCTGGGAAGAACCATGTTAGTAGGTGATCCATCTAGTATCTATCTGTTCCCAGAATCCCCATCCTGGGAACATCTCCTGTAATAAGCAGACCAGATAATGAAAGTTGTAATGTCATTCCTGAACCTGAGATCCAAGAGGATATTGTCTAGCCACTAGGCTGCCTTGTCAGCTGTTTTTTTTGCCACAGCTACACTGTTTAATTTATTACTTTTCATAGATTCCAGCTGTGTGTGTGTCATTAGTTCATCTATTGCCAAAAAAAGAAGATTCTCCATAGTCATATTTGATTTTTTATATACAGTTGCATCAAAACCACACTCGCCCACAATGTGATTCTTCACTTTGTTCTGCATATTCACTGTAAAATATGTCAGCATCTGCAATGAACATAGCATCGTCTAAACTCTGTCACTTTTTAGAAGGGATGGCAGGTCAGTTTTTCTAGTTTTAACGTCTTTCACTGATTAATTAATTGAGCTCAAGTGAGTAATGTTAAATGTACTATGTAACTGTAGTCCTACAAGTCACTTGTTTGCATTTTGTTCTCATATGTTTTATGTTAGCTTTGTTTTATACTGCATTGTCTATTGAAGATTCCCTAACAGTCTTCAGTACTTTATGTTTAATAACATTATTTAAAGTTGCATTAACTTACAAAACCAAACCATATTGGAAATTAGACAATTACAAAATCTAACTGAATTGGAAATTTTTATAGTAACTGCAACAAAAATAATCACTGATTTATTCAGAGTAAAATTCCTCCCTCTACAGAAAACCAATAAAAACCATTTTTACTAGGTACTACAGGATCATACCCTCCAGGAGCCTGTGTCATGCACAGTATGCATACTGTTCTTCTGAACTTAGCCGAGGTGTATGCTTTTGCTGAGCAAGTCCCTCAGACAATGGCCTTGAGTGTCTACTTCAGCAGAGCTCTGCTCAGGTGGCATAGAGGGAGAGATCACTAGTTGTGGCTCTTGATTCCTAAGTAACTGAGGAGCCCTTTTTCAGTTTTAGACCAAGAGAGATGGGAAAATTTTCTATTGGCTACTGGGGAATCCAGCCTACATCACTGCTGTCAGAATAGCTGATAAGTATGGCTACTCATGGCAACAAGGGAAGCATAACAAAACCCAACAAGTACAAATGTAATGTTTGTATTAAACAGAGGACACATATCCCTACAGCACTGCATATTCCTGCTGCATGTTAGTATCATTGCTGGGGTTCTTCACACAGTTATGAAGAGAAAAGTCTACTGCTACCCAGCTGACTTGCAAACAGCATGTCATTGTTAGAAATCAGGAGGAGGGGGGAAAAATCTGTTTTGTCTGCTTTTAAGTAGCTTAGATTCAGTCTGTTATAGGGAATGAAATAGTCTGCATTTTGGGAGTGCACAAAATAACTTACTAGTGCCATGCCCAGTAGTACTATTGTAATAATGGGGCAGGTCCTAGTACTATTATAAACTATGTATTCCAGGGCTTTGCAAGCACTTAAACACAGATTTTAGTCTGATTGCATAAAAGGAACTACCACTGGCAACTATAAAAGAAATGCAGACTAAGTCCCTCAAATCTTATTGTAGACTGGTGCCTTTCACTATTTTTTTAATTTAAAAAAAGGGGAGGGGGGAAGCAAGCAACATGACCTGTGTGTACTTGCATAACCTTCCAGCCTAAGCTGTTTCTTGTGACGGTCAGCTACATCAATAAAACGATTTAGTGACATACAATATCAAATTCTTTACTGACATGGTATCATGTCTGGAGGGCCTAATGATAATATCAGAGGGAATTTCTCATTAAGTGTACTACTGGGAATGGCAACACTGGCACAACAGATCCAAAGAAGTTGGAGGCAGGTTACAGTGTCAGTAGAAGGGTTTTGGTTTTAATGGATGGGTCTCATTGTCTTGCATTTTGGAAGTGGTACAATGTCAATAGAAATTGGTTTTTGGTTTATTTTGAATATTATATTAAAAATAAGGAAAATGCATTAAATATAATTAATTCCAATTAAACCTAGAAGAGTATATCTGCCCTAAGTAGACATTTTAGCACATATAATATTTAAAATTCCACACTTATTGATGTCAGTTGGGGTAGTATCTGCAAACTGAATACCTATAATACCTGATCACAACGAGATGACTGGAATGAGTCTTGACCACCTGAGTTACCCTGAATAGTTCAGGCATCAGAATCAGTATAAGTGCAGTTACGAGGTGCTCTGCCTGGGATACACTAGTCTAGATGAGAAGTAGGATGTATTTGCATGGGGGTAGCACCACAATAATGTGGTTAGCCTGCTTTCAGCATCCAACTAGTTGGTTGACAGTTCATTTGGGTATTTCTGCATGGCACTGCATTATGTCATACAGAATTATAGTCATAGAGAAGCAGGGCTAGAAAGGATCTCCAGAGGTCATCTAGTCCAAACCCCTTCCTCAGGCAGGATCATCCTTATCCAAACTATCCCATATAAGCCATAATCTAAACTCTACATAAGGCTGCCATCAACCCTGACAAGACATAGACCTTGTGACAGGCTGGCTGGCAGTGATCTAGCCCAGGGGTTTTGAAGGGGTAAAAGATAATTGGAGGACTTGGGATTCCTTTTCCGCACCAACCAGGCCCCAGGGACTCACCCTCCATGTCCCCCAATTGGCCCCTTGGGTCACCTGGAGGGGGATAAAAGGGGCAGTGCAGCTGAGAAAACCCAGCGAGGAACAACAAGGAAGGAGCTTCACAGAGCTGAGCCAGTGGGGCAGGAGCAGTGCCCCAGAAGAGCCTGAAAGAGCAGGACCTGCAGGCAGCAGTGGGACCCTCAGCAGCATGGTGTGCGGCTGGCTAAGAGAGGCTCCCCAGCTCCAGCAAGGATCTGAGCAATGACCTGAGAGGTTCCCAGCTCTGCTTCCAGCTCCTCCAGAGGCCAGGCAGCTCAACATGAGGCCAGGGCTCTGGGAAGGTCAAGACCCCTAGTAGGTTAGAGCAGTACCACCATTGGTGGCTGTATAGCAATGTTTCTGCCTACCATGTGGGAGTTCTGAGTTTAAGTCCCAGATGAAGTAACTTGGGGTAAGTGAGCTAACAAGAAGCAAGTCTTCTTGCAGTGGAAAGAGGGCATTGTGTTTGCCCCCTTTTCTCCCCCTCCAGGTACCTAGGCTCTATATTTCCTTGACATTTTGTATTTTGTGCCTTTTTATATTTCACCAACCCATATTGTTTGTTCTGCTGTTTGTGTTTTATATCTTGTTAACCCTGTCTTTTGTCAATGATTGTAAGTGTCTAACCTCTGTTGAATCGTGCCCTCTTCAGGCATTGTAGTGTTTACTATACCCTCTGATTTATGCCTGTTATGTTCCCAGTATTGTTCCCTCATTAAAAGGTATATGGTTAAGTCCCCATTGGTGGTCTGGCTCTGCTCTGTTGGGGGGAGGAGAGTCCCTACACCTCCCACAGTGCTTGTGCACCTGCTTTGATCCCTTGAATTGGAGAGGCAGTACCTCTTGGAGTATGGCCCAGGTTACAACCTAATACCCTAACCTGCCACAGGTAAAGCAGGGGAGCCATAGCAGCCGATGTCCTGCCTCTACAAAATGTTATCAATATATGCCCAAGAGGGCAGAGGGCTATGCCCCCAGCTACCAAGGAAGGCAAACCCCTCCTACAGTCCTTACCCATCTGAACACGGGGTAAAATTCCTTCCTGACCCCAAATATGACAATCAGTTGGACTCTTCTTTTCCCACATTCTTTTGGCCCTTCCCCTGCTCCAATCCTGGATCTGAAGCTGCCACTGCCATTGGCAGCAGCGGCAGAGGTGGAAGAAGAGGGGGTAGCAAGTGGCTGGATGCACCGCTGCTGCTCTGCTTGGCTCCATGCCATCGCTGCTCCACCCGGCTCCTTGGGGCCCCCCAAAGCACAGGGCCTGGGGCAGTTTCCCGATTCACACCCCCACAAGGGACATCCCTGTATCCCAGTCTCCTCTCTTGTACTTTCTTAGATGCCTCCTCTACCTTCACTGATGCTCTGGGGTAAGTATTCGTCACTATCTATCTTTGTCACTCTGCACATCCATTGGAGCATTCTTATCTCTGTCATGTTTAGTCTCCATTCTTGAGTTTTCTTCAGGGGCCATGTCTCTGCTCTGTACGATAGAGCTGGATGCACACACATCTTGTAGGCTTTCCACTTCAGCTTCACTGATATTCTCTTGTCACATAATATTCTTGTCACCAATTTCCACTCTGTCCACCCTGCTGTTAAATGATGGTTCAACTTTTCATCTAACTCTGCGTCCCACTGAACAGCTAACCCCAGATACCTGAACTTAACTTGTCAAGTTTTCAGACGTGTTTCTCACTGATTATCGCGTTTCCAGCATCACGTACTTCAGAGGAATCACAGTGCATATACAGGCATACCTCGTTTTATTGCGCTTCATTTTATTGCGCTTCACAGATATTGTGTTTTTTTTACAAACTGAAGGTTTGTGGCAACCCTGCATCGAGCAAGTCTATCGGCGTCATTTTTCCATCGGCGCCATTTTCTCAACAGCATTTGTTCAGTTCGTGTCTGTGTCACATTTTGGTAATTCTTGCAATATTTCAAACTTTTTCATTATTATTATATTTGTTATCGTGATTTGTGATCTTTGATGTTACTATTGTAATTGTTTTGGGGCGCCATGAACTGCGCCCATATAAGACGGCAAACTTAATCGATAAACGTTGTGTGTGTTCTGACTGCTCCACCGACCGGCCGTTCCCCCGTCTCTCTCCCTCTCCTCGGGCCTCCCTATTTCCTGAGATACAACAATATTGAAATTAGGCCAATTAATAACCCTACAATGGCCTCTAAGTGTTCAAGTGAAAGGAAGAGTCGCACGTCTCTCACTTTAAATCAAAAGCTAGAAATGATTAAGCTTAGTGAGGAAGGCATGTTGAAAGCCGAGATAGGCCGAAAGCTAGGCCTCTTGCGCCAAACAGTTAGCCAAGTTATGAATGCAAAGGAAAAGTTACGACTCGCTGAAGGCTCAGATGATGGTTAGCATTTTTTAGCAATAAAGTATTTTTTAATTAAGGTATGTACATTGTTTTTTTAGACATAATGCTATTGCACACTTAATAGACTACAGTATAGTGTAAACATAACTTTTATATGCACTGGGAAACCAAAAAAATTCGTGTGACTCGCTTTATTGCGATATTCGCTTTATTGCGGTGGTCTGGAACCAAACCCGCAATCTCTCCAAGGTATGCCTGTATTCTGTTTTGGATCAACTAATCTTCATTCCTCTTCCCTCTAGCACTTCTCTCCATTGGTCCAATCCAGCTTGCATGCTGTCCATAAACATCATATTCTAGGGTAGTCTCCTTATTTGTTCAGTAAACACATCCATTGTTGCTACAAACCAAAACAAGCTGAAAACTTATTCTTGATGTACTCCCATCTTCACCTCAAAGCTTTGTCCCTTGTGACTGCTCCTCACTTTTGTTGTATATTTCCAATACATGTCCTTGATGTTCTGACATTTCTCCAGCATCTCCTTAACTCTCAGACACTCCCGTATTTCCTCCATGGGTATATGATCACAGGCTTTAACCAGGTCAATAAAAACAAAATGAATATCTTTACAACCTTCCCTGTATTTCTCCATTGTTTGTTTTATTGCAAGAACCAGATCTAGGGTACTTTTCCCCAGCAAGAATCTGTACCGGCTTTCTCCAATGACCATGTCAGTCCTTAACCAATTCTCCACCACTCTTCCCAATGCTTTCAACGTGTGAGACCTCAATTGGATTCCCTGATAGTTGCCACAATCCTGGACATCACGTTTTTGCTTGAATATTCGCACCAACACACTACCTCTCCATACATTTGGCATCTTCTCTGTTGTAAATATTGCTTTAAAAAACTTCCGCAGTATATTAATTCCTTCTTCCCTCAAGACTTTCCACATTTCCACTGGTATATCATCAGGTCCTGTTACTTTTCAATTCTTAATTTTGTTCAAGGCTCTTTTCACATCCATTCTGCTGATGTCAGTCACCATGCCTTGAGTTTGTGGCTCCTGCTCACAAACTTCTTAGGTTCTCTTTGATCAAAGACAAATCTGGGAGACTGTTGACAAATGAAGAAGAGATTAAGGTGAAAGAACTATTTTGAAGATCTGATGAACACTCTCACATGCATCATGTTTCTTGTCAATCTCTGTCTTATTTTAGACGTCCTGTACACTTTCTTCTGTCCCTCTTTTGTTTCTAGCCTTGGGTAGAAATTGTCCATTGCAGCATTTTGGCCTTAGTAACAGTCCTCTTTGGCCTCTTCCTCTCCACTTTGTATGCTTCAAAGTCCAGAGGGACCCTTGTATTTTTCTATTTCTCTTTCTCCATTACCACTTCCCAGACCTCCTCATTCCACCACCACATTTCCTTCCCGATGAGCATATTTCTAGATGACACTCCACAGATTCCTTATCTTATCCACTGCCTCTTGCCACCATCTTTCTGTCTATTTCTTCAACCTGTATTTCTTCCAACACTCTTGCTCTGAAGGACTCTCTTGCTTCCTTGTCCTGCTGCAGCCTCCATCACCTACTTTTCTAAACTCCTTGATATTTAGCATTCCTCACTCCTTTCACCCCCATGTCCACAACTACCATCCTATGTTGCATTCTATAGCCCTATATCCATTACTGTTCAATATCTTCATTAATTACTTAGAAGATTGAAATAAGTGTACACTTGGAAATTTTTAGATGACAAAGCTGTGTGATGTAGCAGACAGTTTGAAAGACAGGGTTAAAATTCAAAATGATTTTGATAAATAAGAAACACTATCTGAATTAAAGTGCATAAAATTTTCAATGAAGAAAAATGCAAAGCTGTGTTCTTAGGAAGGACCAATCATATGCACAAATGCCATACAGATACAAAAGGACTAGAGTGTTATTTCTTCTCCTATTTGGCAGTCATTGGCCTCAGGACAGCATGGAGATTGTGTCTTTGATGAATACAACCACAGGTTCTTGAGTAGCTGAGGAGTCCAACATGCAACAAGCAGACCCTCCAGCAAATTGCATATACAAAATCTGTTGAGCTTATGCTGGCATGCTGAGTACTGTCTTGTCTTGCTTGCCTCTGACACCTCTTTTCTGTTTCATAACTTACCATCTCCATGTCAAAGCAATGTAGGCCCTGCTTCACAGTGGCTTTCCACTCGCAGTGGTCCAAACCAACTGATTCCCAGTGTTGGCCATCAATGCACAGCTCACAACAGGCTTTTCTTGTAGACAACAAGAAAATGGAGCTTGGGCCATCCAAGTTGACATTTGCCCATGGCCAGCTCACCATCTCCTTGGGGATTTGGCCATTTTTATATGATTCATGTGGGCATAATTTGGTAGAGTATGTCCTTGGGGATTCTGCCACTACTCATACGACTCATGTGCCCTAACCAACAGTGGCATCTCTGTCTCAGGAGCACAAACATACTGGGTATCTTGGCCCATTTCAGAGCAGAGAAGTTGGAGACTTTGTTATACCAAATCAAAAATTAAATATACCAAAATAAAATTAACAGCATAATGCCTGCTCTCTGCATTCAAGTAGCAATGGATGCTGCTGCGGCTACTGCTGTAGTATCATAGGCTGAGGCTGCTAATGCTGGGGAACAGGCTCTGGAGGTGCGGGCTCACCAGAAATTACCTCTGGTTCCCTGTTTGCTTCCCTCCCTGCCCAGGTATGCTACAGAGCATAGGGCTGCTCCTGCCATGACAAAAAGATTTGATGTCATCCCCTTGCATTCCCAGATATACTGCTGGGTAAGGGGCTTCACCTACCTGGCTGCTATGGCCAGGCAGCATGGAACTATTCCTGCTGTGGCAAAGCCCCCTCTGGGAGAGTACCCAGGGCTGGTGTCCCAGGCACTCTCCCCTAGTTATGCTACTCTCTATAAGGGATGTTAAGCCCTGGAACAGATTACTTAAAGTAGTAGTAGATTCTTGGTCCTGGAAGTTTGTAAATGCAGTTTAGACAAATAAGCGTCTTGGTTGATTTAGACAGGAATAATCCTGCCTTGAGCCTGGGGTTGGACTAGGTGACTTCTTGATATCCCTTCCAACTCTGGTTTTTTCTGATTCTAGAAGTAAAGAAGAGGAGAATGCTGCTTTAGACAGCCTATTCATATACTCACCTAAAAAGGGACACATCTAGATTCTAGCCTGTGCTTCCATTAATATGTTTTATACAAAGAAACAAACTTTAAGCAGGACTTAGAGCCTCTTGCCCCACCTAATACACTGTAGCATGATGGTTAAATATAGGTGCAAACTCTCACAAAACAGGGTGTGTCTACATATGCTGTTACTGCACATGAGTAAACTCCAGAGCTTATTGCTCTGGAGTTTATCGCTCCCAGGGTATGCAATTTAAACATGCATTCAGGAGCAATCAATTTGAGTTTATTCATGTGCAGTACATTGAGTTGGGTCAGAACAGCCCTCGCAGGAAGGGGGCCCAAGGGGTCAGCCTGCCAGCCTGGGGCTGCTCCCCCCTGGCTCAATGTACTGTGGAGAGGCTGGCTGGGGCACAAGGGTGCTTCAGTGTGGGGCTAGATGGCAGGCAGCCCATGCACTGGAGCACCCTCATGCCCCAGCTAGATGGGGGAAGCACCTACACTTGTGCTGCTGCAGAGTAAAAGAGAACTCTGCTGCAAGATTGCACTTGTGTTTACAAGTACTACCCTTCTGTGGAGTTAATTTACTCTGGCCTAATAGGGGTGCACGTGTAGATGCACAACATTTACTGATAAGCTAATTAGTCCACGCCACAGGAGATCTCGTGTAGATGCACTTACTGGGGAGGGACTAGCACCTTGATTCCCATGTCCTGGTTGAGTGCCATAACAACTGAGCAGTTGGGTAATGTGAGCTACTATCTACCTCATCTTTAGTCCTTTATTGCTTTGCTTTCTTTCAAGAACGCAAAAATGAAATATTTCATTTTCGCTCAGACTAAATGTTTGTTTTGATACACAACAGTTTCAAATGTGGTTCATTTCAAGCCAAACAGTTTTTTTTTCCTGTTTTCGGTTCAGTTGCTGAAACATATCATCACTTCTTTGCATAGGCAGGATCTAGACCTTTTAGTGATGTAAAAAATTCTCCGCTGGACATTACTACTAGAGGAGACTACACTGGGGCAATCCTTTTGTGATGTCAGAACATATTTAAGGCTATTCTGGCTAGTAGTTTGATAGAGAGTCTGCTGTGCAAGGGAAATCTGAACAACCCCATTTAGTAGCATAGTCTTAGAGTAATTATTACAACTTATGAGACAATGTTTGCTAGACAACAGTCCAAGCCAGTCCATTTCTCACACCATCCAGTGAAAAGGCAGAGGTCAGTTTTCACTAGCAAGTTCTGTCCTGGGCCAATTCCTTTAATTTTCCAAAATCCTATATTAAATGTGGAAGCAACCTAGAGCAGATGACTCATCAAAATATCAGTTTTTGGTCAAGGCAATGTTTGGCTGGTTCCTAGTACCTCTATCCACTTATTCAAGTACCTGAGATTGCAAACTGTGAGGGCTTTTTTCTGTTTTAATGACAAGAATCTTTGCTGAGGCATGCAGTTAACAGCCCTCATACCTGGAGAACCAGGAGAGTATATTTGTCAGGCCATAGTTCTTCTGCTTCCCCAGCATGGATCTCCTTGCCAAGAGGAAAACTTCACCATCCTCACTTGTTGGCTTATAAAGGCCTGAAAACACCCCAGCAACTGCAAAGTACCAGTCTGAGTAGAAGCTGCTTATTTGACAAATACTTTTTTTTTTTAAACTTTTACATGGAGAATACCACAGCAAGTCTCAGCCTGCAGAAATTGCTCATACAAAACTGTCATTGACATTCTAAGGGGGTATTTGTTTGAGTAAAGGCAGCAGCATATGGCTCTCACTCTCCAGCTGAGTTATTACAATAAATGTACATTCTGATCTGGCACACTCAGCAAAAATGCTTCACAATAGCATAAATTGCTTATATCTATTCTTATCTGTTTTCTGACTCATTATACTTCTTCTAATGGATTGTTTTTTCTGACAATTATTAGGTAATGGAAAGTCATAACTATGATTATTATTAATTCAATATACTTACAGTAAACAGAATGTGATGGAGTAGTATAGATAGTTGAGGACATATATAAAAGACACGATCCTGCCCTGAAGACCCTGGATCATGCAAATATCTAGTCATAAGTGGGTACTTGCATGTACACAGACATGAAATCAGGGTACTGGTAAACAGGAATATAAGAGAGAAAGGGTGAAAATATGAGGAAAAAGGCAATATGGTTGAAGACTGATGTTAAGTGCCTTTCTTGGAAGTTATACTTTATTTTGTTGTTGCTGCTGCTTGAAAAAAGTTATGCCATCTGCTTTGTTCACTCATCTGAAAGGAAGATCAGGTGCCTTCACCCTTCGGGAAAAAGTGTGTTTTGAATAAATGTCCTAGTGCAGCATAAGCATCTTTTATCCATTGTTTTTCAAGTTCTTTAATGAGTAGAATTTCTATGTGAACTGGTAAATTAGGGATATTAAAAAGCCAATAAAAAGTGATGAAAGAGCCATGACATTTTAAATGCTGGTATGAGTCACAAAATGACAGTCTTGTCTACTGAGAATGCATTTATGTACTTTTTAACCATCCTTTTCCAATTTTGCTTTTAAACTGTTCTTTGTTGCAACTTCTTGTTGTCTTGCAATACCATTTTAGTAACTAGTAGCTGAAGCCCACAAAACATTTGTGATTACATTTTTACTGCAAAAGTATTTCTTTAAATACAGGATTTTTAGTTATCCTTTGACTGCATACTATAACGGTAGTTTCACATAGCCCCTGAGCTGTGGGGAGCCCTGATGCTTCCCTCCGTGTTCTGTTTGGTTGTTTCAGTAAGCATTGCAATTGGCTGCTGAGATAACCAGAGTGCTCCAGACAGACAGAATAAGCCTATTATTATAGAGTAATATCTTAAATTGGCTGGACTTAGTGTTTATTCTCGTGAAGCGTTCCATATTTTTACAGGAAATATATATTTTTTTTTGCAATTTCTCAGTTAGTCTAATAAGAGGTATCATTTTGGAACCAAGAGTTCTAGACTTTTGCATTTCTGTTCATCACAAAGCACTTGACAAATCATACCTGAATGGTATCATCAAAGTGTTATATACCTCTGCAGTGAAAGAGTGTAACTTAACTCTGTTACAAAATAAATGAGGGGGGAAACTGAACAAATGTAATGGATTAGGACTTCCACTTATATAAAGTATCATGAGATAATTAATAGATACTAGGCCTGTGCAAAGTGGTTAGTACTGGCTTTAGGTTTGGCCAGTTCGGGGGAACAGTGATTTGATTCGGCCAAGTCTGATTTGGAGATTTGACTGCTGCTGAATCAGCCAGATCTCCTAATCAAACAGGCCCCATCCCCTGCCCGCTCTCCCAGCCCTGTCAATGCCTGCCCCATTTGGCCCCAGCCTCATGGCTCTTTAAAACAAAAAAAGAGCAGCACTCACTGGCTACTGCCATGTGGGGTGGGGGCAATCCCCACTGCCCCACGCTGTGTGGGGCGCTATGCTGCAAGCCCCCAGAAGCCCTGATAGCTGCTGCTGCAGCTGGTGAATGGGGGCTTTTTTTTTTCTTTTTTTTTTTTTTTTGTTTTTGAAACTGGGAGCTGGGGCCAGGCGAGGCAGTCATGAAGGAGGCTGGGAGAGCAGGCAGGGGATGGGGATGGCAGGGATCCCCCCATGGTCCCATCCAGGTCCCCCCCACCGCCCCATATTTACCAGCATGGAGTCTGGGTCCAGCTCCCTTTGGCAGCTAGTGGGGACTGCCCAAATCTCCAAAGCTCTCCAAATCTTTTCCGAATGGATTCAGAGAGCTTCAAATCAATTCAGACCTTTTTATTCGTCTCCTGATTGAATTTGGATTCAGAGATTCGGCTGCCAAATTGGGTCAAATCTCCTCCAAATTGAAATCAGCACCCAAAGCCTTTGCACAGTCCTAGTAGACACACACAATGGACAAGAACCCATTTTAAGTTCTCTTCTAGCAAAGAGAACATCCTAGAAGTATGTAATTTGGACAGATGAAAGAACTCACTGCTGCTAAGATTTGAGCTTGTAGCTATGGAGACCAAAGTTATTCCCACACATGAGGCTTAAATCACACTAAGCCATCCCTTCTAGCTGGAGGAAACTCTTTAGTAGATGTCTATGTGGTATGACAGTTGGTGTAATTTCAGATGCCTGAATTCATAGTTTGAGGATAAATCTGAGCCCACCCAGACTTGCCATGTTTGAGTCCACCAGATTGCTCAAATTGCAACTTTGGTTTGGCAGACCTAGAAGGGTACTACATTTAAGCATTTATATTGGAACATCACACCATAGCTTTGCAATGATAAGAAATTGTATATACCATATAAGGAGGAATATGCCAGCTGTTTCTTTGTAGTAATAATCCACATGCCTACAATATATATACATACACACACAGAGCACAGTCAACACATATGCTAGTCTAACAAGTGAACTCTACTGTGTAAGCAGCTGGGGTGAAATCATCCTGCAAATACTGACTCATCTAAAGTCACAGCAACTATAGATAGAATACAAGACAATACAGGTTCGTCTTATACAAGCCAAACATGGTTGGATTTCAGTTTGTTTTATTTTGTGGCCAACAGCAGTAGCACCATAAACTGAACTTCTACAGGCTTACCTACCTCTAATATTCATGCATGAGATAGTAAGATAGCATCCCTAATTTCAAGGTAAGCTGTCATTTTGGGACCCAAGGCACATGGAAATCAAGTGATTTGCTTAATGCTACTTCACAAGTTAAAAGCAGAGTTGAGAATAGACCCGAGATTTCCTGACATCTTTTCCCTTTAGACTAGAATGTACTGCCTTCTACTCACATTTCATATAGTTATTTCATTCTCGTTTTCAAACTATTCTATCCTTTCCCCCCAAAAAGTGTCTAGGAATAAATATTTTACTTTCAGAAAGAAGAAAGAAAATTGCAGCACATTTTCATGGTGCTTAAAATTTTTTTTATTCTATTCACTCATTGAATTCATTCATTCTATTCACTCAATTCACTCTATTTTCATTCTATTCACTCATCTGAAAGGAAATTGGCTCCATGGTCAGACCCAGAGGGTAGTAATTGATGGCAGTCACTCATCGTGGTGCCCTGTGACCAGTGGGGTCCCCCAAGGCTCAATCCTTGGACCCATACTGTTCAATGTCTTCATTAATGATGTGGACATTGGAGTCAGAAGTGGACTGGCCAAGTTCACTGATGACACCAAACTTTGGGGAAAAGCATCCACACCAGATGAAAGGCGGGTGATCTAGGCTGACCTGGACAGGCTCAGCAAATGGGCAGATGAAAACCTGATAGTGTTTAATATTGAAAAATGCAAGGTTCTCCACCTTGGGAAGAAAAACCTGCAGCATCCTCATAGGCTTGGCAGTGCTACGCTGGCTAGCACTATGAAAGAAAGAGACTTGGGGGTCAGCATTGACCACAAGATGAACATCAGCCTGCAATTCGATGCTGTGGCTAGTAAAGCAACCAAAACGCTGGCTTGCATCCACAGATGCTTCTCAAGCAAATCCCGGGACGTCATTCTCCCCTTATACTCAGCCTTGGTGAGGCCGCAGCTGAAGTACTGCATCCAGTTTTGGGCTCCACAATTCAAAAAGGATGTGGAGAAGCTTAAGAGAGTCCAGAGGAGAGCCACGCACATGATCAGAGGTCAGGATAACAGGCCTCACGATGACAGGCTGAGAGCCATGGGGCTCTTTAGCCTGGAAAAGCGCAGGCTCAGGGGTGATCTGATGGCCACCTATAAGTTTATCAGGGGTGACCACCAGGATCTGGGGGAACATTTGTTCACCAGAGCGCTCCAAGAGATGATGAGGTCGAACGGTCATAAACTACTACAAGACCATTTCAGGCTGGACATAAGGAAGAATTTATTTACTGCCAACTTCATCATTAGTTTGAGAAAGACCATTTTTAGTGACAAATTTGTTGTACCCATCCTATTTTAAATGTATTGTTTGTTCCTTACTTTGTTAGAAGGACACTACCAAGAGGTTGGTATTAAAATTAAACAGCCTTAAAGCTGATATGAGGTAGGAGCATCTCTCATGCATTTTATCATTATAATGCATTTTAAAGCAATCATTGCTTCAACACTAAATTTAAAACACACACAACAATGGTGCACCCAGGAAAAGCACTTATTTATAGTGCCAACCCAGTCAGTCTGGTAGCTTGGTGGCTTTCTTTCTAGAAATAGTGTTTTAGTAGTGGCCAATTAATAAAAGAATACATTCCTGGGAATGCTGATTTGCTATAGCAATAGAAATTAATTTCTAAGATGTAAGAAGACTTTATAAATAATTTGTACTAAGAAGGACCTGTATAGTAATCAACTATGTTAGTATTGCAATGGTACTGTAAATTGGTAAGTATTGTTGTTCTTAGAAACATTTTACAGATGCGTAAAGTGGAATACAGAGTTTGTGACCTGATCAAGATTACACAGAAAGTCTCTGACAAAGAGATTAAAATTAGGAGTCTTGATTACCAGTTGTCTTCCCAACACATATTTTAACATAATTAAAAACCTATTTGACCATTATATGCAGGAACCTTAAAAGTCTCTCTAATATTTAGGCGGAACTTGCTTACGGGCAGAATTCTCTTTGTTCAGACTTTTTTGCAATGGAGTCGGTCAGAAGGAACTAGCACCACTTACATTAAAAGGTGTGTTACAATAAAGATATTCAGCATGATAATAGGGAATGGCTTCTACTTCTAAATAGTTGCTAGATTTACTTAACAAATTTTATATTTTGCAACTCATGCTTCCACTTCCAGGTGAGAGATATAGTCTGAAGGCTGTTCTAGCGATGTATGAAAAACTGTCAGAAGAGCACTAGAAGAGTTGCCAAGGAAAGAATCTCTGGGAAGAGAAGGGTACCCCCTACTGATGGATCCTTTGCCTCCTACCAACCAAGGGAAACACACTCTGACTTTTATTTGGGAAATATAAAGGAAAAAAAAACTTTACCAGGTACTGAAGTGTCAGCCTTAGCTGCAACGCAGAGCTGATGTTTCTTTACCTTTTACCTGTTCCCTCCCTTCGGCCTGTTGACTTGTGGCCTTAACCCAGGGGTGGACAAAATACAATCCAAAGACCAGATCCAGCCTGCCAATAGATTCAATCCAGCCCATGGATAGACAGACACCAGTTCTAAAGACACTTGTTTTTAAGTGAGATGTCTTTCTCTAGAGTGAATTCTGGCCTGTGACAGGAGCCAGTCTCTGCATTTCAAGCTGATGATAGCTCTCAGAAATCAAGCTGGCTTGCTTACTCCTTCCTCTAACAGCTACAGCTGCTCTCCCTTATTTCCCTTTCTCGGTGTGGGAGAGGAAAGGAATAAGGAAGAATAATATGAAATTGCCCCAAATCCAGTATCTTCCTCCCAAAGCCAGAATCTGAGGGTCCCCTTGTTGTACAAGCTAGGCTCTTTAGAGAAGCAGAATCCTTGTGGTGCTAATGACTGACACTTTGTTTGAAAATATGACAAAAGTGGCAAAGTCAGCATGGGAGCAGAACTCATGTCTCCATCTTCAACAGCGAAGCTGAGGCAGAATTTAAGAATTAATCTAAAACAGCTAGCACCTCTTTTAAAATAATCTCCAGGTGTGGGCATGTACAGTATCTATCATCATCTAGGTAGTGCTGGTACAGCAGAGGTAACTGGGGCAGTTCTGCACACTGGGTAGGGGCTGTGAATGAGGCAGTGGCTGCAGCCAGGCTGCTGGCAGCATCTGCTATTTGTTTGCCTTCTCCCACTTACTTGCGCTACTGTGGTAGGATAAAAAATGAACAATAGCCACACATCAGTACATTGCAAAGATTATCATCTCTTGTGTTGTTGCATGAGAGGTGCAGATTTGCAAACTGTAATCGAGAAACTGTAGCTGCAAACATCAGGCGCCCCCAGAAAACACAGGAAATTTAGTCATCTTTGATGGCAAGCAATTCTACTCCATTGTTAAAAGAGAAGGTAGTTCTTTAAATGACCCATGTGTGATATTGTGCTGGCTTGCATCAAACTGTAGCATGTCACATATGATATGTACAGTAGTTTATGTTCTGAAAAATGATGAGGTGAATTTCAGGTCAGGAGGATACTGTAAATGCTATTCCTGCTGTTCTTTGGAGTATTGCATACACTTATGGGAAAATGTCCAATTTCTTTTTACACTTGTGGATACTCAGAATGGGCCAGATCTAGATTGGTGCTGAGAGCCTGCAGATGTTTACAGATGTCAAAAACAACCCTACCAGTTCACTTCTGCTCCATTTTAATTAGAAATGGGCATGAACCAAAACCTCAGACCAAGTGCTCCTGAACAAACTAAGTTTTCCAATTTGAAATTGAGCTTTGTGGCTTAAGGCCAGCCTTAATTTTAACATTCTCCCTCATTGCAAAATAAGATACATAGGCTCTAGAAAATTTGCACATCCAGTAAGTCAGGTGGTTGACAAGAGTAAACACATGATATGACACTGCACCACCTGCACAGGAAAGGCAGCCTGATGGCTATATAATTGATCACTGTCCCAAAGGTGACTGTGGTCTTCTTCTATGGACAGAATCCATGCTATACACAAAGTCTGATCTCAGTTATACAAGTTTAAATCCAGAGACACATTGTTGAATTCTCTTATGAAATGAGAGGAGAACTTGGTCTTAAATCTCTCTCTCTCTTTTTTTTTTTTATTTGGTGCGGTTTCAGATATAGAAAAGTCTCCAACTCATGCTAGAGTATGAACACTAATTATATACTTGTCCCTCCTCCCAAGATTTGGCAACTAAAGTGTTAGTTAAAGTTTAAAACAACTCAGCTCTTACAAAGATTATCAGAAAGGTAAAGAACAGAAATGAGGCGGGGAAAGGGGATAGTAGGGAAAGAAAAATAAAAGTAAAAAGGAAGGACAGGAAGAATGAAATAATTAAAAAAAACCCAAAAAACTCAACACATGCTGGAACCCAAGTATGCTTACATGCTTTGTCATTGGTATGGCATTTTTTCCCCCCATAGCAGATATTTTCTCATAGCTGTTGAAATAACACAGCTGGGGAAGATTTTTGTTGATACTGTATTTTTTGTATACAACATGCCCCCAAATATAAGACACACCCAACTGTCACAGGTTGGGGTTCCCAGGAGTGACTGTTGATGCCCCGGATGGCTCAGCAACCATGCTAGTTCTGCCCTGAAGGCACCCTCTCATCTTGCCTGCCATATCTTGATGCCAATAAATAAATTGGAAGGCTGTTTATGGGCCTTTGCGTGGCCCCGGTCCACTGAACCCCACAAGAACTCACTGGTTTTTGGGCCCTTCTCTGAACCTCACTCCAGCGCTGTGCCACATGGGGCACCTTGAGCCTTACAAGCTAATTGTGTGGCTCCAAAACCTCCCTTGCACCATGTCTCATGCCTTGTGGGTGTGATGAAAGTATTGTTTCCTCTGTTGGGGCTTTGGCCTCCTCGGCTTCTGCCCATTTAATCTAGCTAGGCATTCTAGTCTAGGCCCACTGCATCAGGCCTGGTTTGAGGCACTGGCTCCAATCGGTCCCATCCAGTCACCAGATCTCTGGCCCCTAGGCCCATGAGGCTGCCCCGCTCTGGTGCCAGGCCCTCTGGCCCCTGTACAGCTGTGCCCCTCTGGTGCCAGGCCCTCTGACTGCTCAAGCCCTGATTCTGCCTTTAGGAGGGGTCAAGAGGATCAGATGCCCCTCCCAGGCACTAATGGAACCTCCTTAACCACTCCTCACAGTCCCATCCTAAACCTCTTGTTCAAACAGCAATGTAAACATAAGCCCCTGGGCTATAACATAAGAACAACAATGGAGACAACACTCTTTCCCTTTAAGAGAACAAACCTCTACCCTAGCATAGGACACCACCTAGCCCTGGGTACCTGTGACCTCCTGGAGTTTTCTTATTCTTGTAGGCAGCAAAAAAAGGCAACCAAACATCCCTGGGTACCTTTCCTATACAGGAGCTCCTTCCCCTGACTGTTGACAGAGAGCAAACTCCTACCAGCCCCAGCCTTGGGCTTATATGCTCCCAGGGCCCTGCTCCCTTCCAGTCAGCTGACCACCTGCGGTGCTGGCTAATTAATTACCTCATTAGCCTGTTGCTCAGGCAACTTGCTGCTGTGGTGCCCTGCCTAACCTGTAGGGCTTCCTGGCTAGGCTGCTTCTATTCTTAAAGGAGCAGGCACCTCATAGTGCCCTGCAACACCTATTTCTGGAAGGACCTACGAAGGAAAAAAAAGATCTCACCTTGGAGTACCAGTAAATACTTGAGGACTGGGATCTCAGGGGCTTGGAGCCATGCACTGGGTCTGGGGCCTCCAGAGTTGAAGCCTTGGGAGGTGAGGCCACATGCCAGGGCTCTGGGCTTGAGAGCTGGGAAGCTCTAGACTGTGGTCTGGCCCAATCCAGTGGTGCTAGCACAAAGATCACACAGAAGGGCTCAATCCAACTGTGGTTTTGTTGGGGACCATGCAGTGAAACCCAATCTAGCCATGGTAGGATTGGGGGCCATGTGGTGGGGCTGGGCCTGATTTGGCTGCAGCAGCACTGAGGCCCAACTCAGGAGAGAAGGGGTAGGGAGCCACACAGTGGGGCCCAATCTGGCTGTAGCAGCACTGGGGCTGCCTGGCAAGGTCCAATCTGGCCATAATGAGGCTGCAGGCTGCATTCTGGGTCCTAGTTTGGCCAAGGCAGTGCTGGGGCTTTGTGGTGGGTCCAAACCTGCATGCTGGCTCCAGGATCACACGCCAGTCCAACCTAGCATACAGCCTTAAGAACCAGCACGTGGTCCTGGACTCGGCACACCGAATGTAACTTAGCACTCAGCTCTGGACACCCTGTGTACCCTGGTCTGGACCAAAGCAATTAAACACTGCCACCTCTCTGCCTCACCTCCAAATTTCTAGACCCATTGAGAGCCTTTTCCTTGCATATAATGCACATTCCAATTTACCCAGCTGGCTTAGAGAGAAAAAGTGCAGGTTATAGGCAAGAAAATACAGCAATTAGGTTAGGTTCTTCAAACTTAGATATTACTGTGATGATGTGGTCTTAGCTTTCCATCCTTACGAGGAGTCAGACTTGGAAGTGCAAATTCCTTATACAGATGTTCAAATGATCACTTAGGAGCACAAGTAAGCCCTGTTTAGGCCCTGAACTTATAATAACTTGAGTAGGGCTACACAACCCATTTTTGCAGTAGGGCTCCACATAGTTAGATGGATCTACTAGCATGCAACTCTTTGCAGGACTGGACTGTTAAATATTAAAATATGGGACTTCAGATTCCTAATGTTGGTGTTGTAACTGGGAATATTGAAAGTATTGTTTCAATTTGCAGACTCCCTTCTAAACAAGCCAGTGCTTTGTTCTGAGAGGGAGCAGAGTCCAGTTCACAGAGGAGAGGGCTGGGCATTATAACTAAATTGACTTGCTATACTGACCTAAGGCAATCAATTTCCCCAGTCTTTTAAAATAGCATTAATAAGACTTCCTGGCAGGAACTGTAAGCCTGAACTAATGAATAGTTTTAAAGCATTTGGAGAGCTCTGAATGGAAGGTGCTATGGAAGTGCAAGGTATTATTATTACAGTCTGTCAGATCTCTTAACAGAATGTTCAAGGTTTCAGAGGCTTCCTAGCACTCTTGGTTCTTAATTTCATCTCAGGGGACTCTCCAGTTACTTCAGTACCCAGAAGAAACCTTCATCTCTACTGGGCTCACTTTGTCTATATAATCCTTTAAGCACAATCTTCAGCTTACTGCACAAAACTAGTTCACTGCTCAAAATGTCTTCCTTTAGTGTACTCTGGGCATACCTACATGTACACATTTAATGTGCATTAGATCAGTTCAAGGCACATTAAGGGCACATGTCTACACACATAAGGCAGATGTCAAATTTAAGCGCGAATAGCCAAGTCATACTGGCGCATGTCTAGACGCATTAATGTGCCTTAGCACAGTATGTGTCAATGGATACACACCATGCTAATGTTCATTAGCATGCCTGCACATGCACTAATGTGACTTAGCTATTTGTGCCTAAATTTAATGCACCTTAATGCGCATTAGCGTGTCCACATGTAGAGATGTACCTAAATTGCCTTAATGCACCTTAAGCAAAATATTAAGTTTATCTATACATGTATTTACATGTGGCTGATGTCATCTGTGTAACATATGCACACACATATCCTTTCTTTCAGAACTCTCCATATAAGTTGTTTAAAATGCCCTCATCATCTCAGCTCAAATACTTTCACTTGCCCTTAAACGAATAATAATAAAAGTAATTGGTGATCAGTTAACTCTCAGGAGACCTAACCCCACAAGCTTTTGAAGAATGGTTGATTAATTACAGACAGAAAAAACCTTTTGAAACCTTAACCAGATGAGAATCTTTGTATTAAGTGACTCAAATGTAAAACTCATTAAAAGCAGTGTTTCAAGAGAATGTTTTAATCAGAGGTAACTGTTAGCTTTCAAAAGGCCATTTAATAAAGAAAAACGATGAGGTGTGTTTCCAGATGCAGAGTGCACCCTGTAATTGCAAGACACTCTGATCAAGCCCAGATACCAAAATGGTACTTGGTAAATCCCAAAGATACACATACAGAAAGGATCCAGAGATGGAAAGAATCTCAGGCTCTCACACATGGAATTTGCATTATGTTAGTGAATAAAATCACTTTGAGTGTTCAGACTTATTTTCCATGTGAGAGTTAGAACCATAAATGAATAAAATTATGTTTTTCTTAAATCTTCTTAATACTCTTGGATGACAGGAGTTTAACGATTTCAAATTACGAGAAGTGCCTACATTGCCACCTGCTGGGCTTTGTTGATTCATGAACAAATGAGACAGGCTGCTGCTTTTCCAAATGTTTACTAGGGGTTTTCAATGTTATTTGCACATACCGACTGGTCAGCAATTTGTTTTCAAGTTGGATGGATCTCGATACTGGATTAAAAAAGTGGAAATGTCACTGTTAATTTACTTGGCAGGTTGTTTTGCACATTTTAATTGTGTGTTAATATTTCCCAGACATCTAACCCCATCTTGCAAATGAATAAGTTTAGTGAAAAGTCCTTGAAACAGTTTTCAGGAGACATTTTGAGAGGATGCTATCAGCAATATCCTTTGGTTAAATTCAAGACAGGGAAAAGTACGCTTAGAAAATACTAAAAAAACCCAGTTTTCTGCTTACTGCAATATTTATTACTACCATGCATAGCATCTGATGAAGTAGTCTGTAGTCTATGAAAGCTCATGCTTCTCTGAATGAGTCAGTCTATAAAATGCCACCCTGCTCTATCTTCACCTGCCTTCCAACATAACATAGCTAACTACCCCTATATTACTAATAGGGACAGCGCGATATTGAATGTTTTGGTTTTTCCTCAAAGTCTTTCAATCCTTGTCTATACTAGAATGTTTAGTCACTGACATACCTGTATCAGTTCACTGGAGCTAACCATGATTTGTTCAGATACAGCTCATCATAGTTATCCCAGCTAATTTTACCAATGCAAATCTCCATTTATAGAAGTATAGTTTATCTACATAAGGCTGTGCCTACAGTGGGATAGATATCAGTGGCTAAAATCTCATGAAATGACAAGCCATCAATGAAAACAGTACTCTTCAGAAGTCTCTCTTGTATTTCTTTCTGTATGCATATGTGTGTGCATGCATATGTAGGCTAGAGAGTCACCTTATAACCCTTTAGGCCAGGGACAGTCATTCAAAAAGCCTGAGCCTGAATTGGTTCAATCTTTGCAGGTGAAGTCTAACCTGGCTAGGCTGAACTGGTTTGTAACTGCACAGACTTCCCAGACATGCAGGAACATGCCTGCAGTGGCTCAGGCTAGAAGCCAGGGGATTGGGAGGGCAATAGAACAGCCCTCCCATTCCTTCCACAGTACTGAGCTGAGTGGGACTTGGCTAGATCCCAGCAGAATGCTCTGATTAGCACAGCAGGAAATTGAAAACAGTGTTTATCACCCCTCAACTCAGTTTTAATCACGCCATTAAGAAAACAGAGGGACATTACCAGCTACCTGTTAGTTCTACCTGTTGATTCAGCAGGGCCCATAGCCAACATGTGGTCTGCTAGCTAATACACAGACACCTCTCCCCAAGCAGGAGGGGAGGGGAGAATAGCAGGGAGTGGTGACGGGGGGGGGGGTGTGAGTAGCCTGTAGTCTCTGCTGGAGCTGCAGCCAGGGAGCAGAGGGGAGGGGCCAGCCCTGCTGTGGAGCAGAGAGCCCCGCCCAGCCCAGAGAACATGCTGGGATGCTGGGGGGTGTCTGGTTTATCTTAAACCATCAAGGGGTCTGGGACAGACATAGCATAAACTGATTTGACCCAAATAAGTTAAGTCTGATACTACATTGAACTAGGTTTATCTCAAACTGGTTTCAGCCGTTTTCAAACCAGTTTTTGTTCACTGAATATATGTTCTGTTACAGGTTTAAACCAGTTTCTGATTACTTAAGCCAGTTTGTGTGTAATGCCCATCCGTAGACTTAGATATCAAAAATCGTATGGTTTTGAAGAATAGTAGGAAATAGTTAAATATGTGTGCAATTTGAAATGGCTTGCAGTGTGGGGAACTTAACACTAAGCCAGCATTTTTAAGAAACCAAATTAAATTAATGTTAAGCAGATTTAGTATGGTTGGGGTAGATTTTCACCTGAAACGTCTTTAGACAAGAAATGGCCTTTTGTCAAAAATAGTTGTTGTTCTGAATGCCCAATTTTTAAACCAAAGGAAAATATAGAAGACATTTTTTAAAAGTTAAAGCCAACAAGTTTGGAGTGGGTTAAAGCCACTTTCCTTCTCATTCCACCCTTTTTTTTTCTTCCCCTTTTTCCATTGGAAAGAGGAGCGGGGGGGAAAAACCCCTCTAAAACTGAACATTTCTAGTTTCTTCAGTCTTAGGATAGTTTTCTGTTTTTCTCCACAAAAGCAAAATATTTTAATTCTGTTAAAATTATTTGTTGTAAAACATGCCTATCATTCCTTAGAGGGCTCCAGTCTGCTACTGTTTCCTGCTAAAAGTCTCAGCCTTTTAACTTAAGTGGCAGAGGACTCATGGGTTAGCTCACAAGATCCTTAACATCTATTGACACAAACAGGCCTGAACGTACACATTCCAACATGACTGAGATATAGCAAGTAGGTGCAAGAACACCTTAACCATTTTGTCTTTATTTCTTGGCACCAAACTCTTCTACTGTAAGTGGAAAAAATAAGTCCTAATGCTTGACTTATTTGATACTCTAGAAGTCACTGCAAAAATTCAATACAAATGAGATGCTGAAGACAAGAAACTGAGTGTAAATGTATATCTTCACAGGGCCAGATTCTCTTCTACCTTACTTTAGGCATAACCCAACCAGAAATAAAAAACACTTACATTTATGTAAAACTAATGTCTAAATCGGAGCAGAATCAGGTTCAATATTCTAAGTTTATCTGGATGACAGTGCTAAACCTGCCACAGAGACTAAAGGGTGAGCAAGTTCACATTCTTCCTATTTTAAAGAAGAATAGGACTTGATTTGGTCTCAGCATATTCTGGCATACCCTTTAGGCTTCACAAATTTGCATCCTGGATGCAATGATCTCTGAGCATAGCAGCATCCTGGCCACAATCTTTCCCCTTTTCAGTCTACCCTGATCCTTGTCCACATTCATCAGGTCTCCTGCACTCTGGGAACCTTTGCAAAACCAGCTATGGTGGCTCTGCATTTCCCTGGGATTATATTGTGGTGAGAAGTTTTGAAGCCTCTGAGTTCTAGTTATGTCAGGGAAGAGTACCTCTAATTAGCCCTGCAAACAGATCAACTATGCTTGTGTTAGAGAAAACTGTAAGACACCCTGGGTGCCTGTACACATATGAGATGGCTGCTCTGACATGCTATAATTTACAGTGTGTCAGAGCAGACTCAATTAATTGAGCATGTTAATTAACACTGTGCACTAATTAGCATGATTGAGCGAGCTTCTGTCTCATGTATTAGCATCCCTGTGCTTCAAAATGGCAGTGGGGCGCTTTAACTAAAGCTTGTTCGATGAGCTAAAAGCTCATTTAGTGCAAGAGACATTGCGGGTGCTCTAAATAAAGTACCCCTGACCCCTGGAGCACGTATACAATTGCCCCCTGTCTATATTTATAAGTAACAGTTCAGCATAGGTGCATTAATCTGTCACATATGGCAGCTGTTTGTTATCTCTGTCTTTTTAAAAAGATATGACTTCCATGCGAAGGCATAACTAAACACCTGAGCGCCTTCAGCAAGACCAACAGACAGAGAAGTCTGTATAACTACAGACTACACTGTATAACTGTATAAGCTGTGCTATAGTTGGTGGTGGTAGCAGTGAAGCTCCTGCTATTCTTGCCCTCCCTGCTCTGCTAGGGTTGGGACCTGGAGTTGATGCCCTGGCTGTTGGTGCCCCCCTTTGTTACATGATTCCTTAAGTGTAATTAAACCATTGAGAAGCATTTTCTATCTAATGTGAAGCTTAAGAATCAGAACTTATTGTAGAGGTGGTATCTTTTATGAGAACAATTAGATTATTGCACCAAAAAAAAATAAATGTTTTTTTTAAAGCTTAAGAATGAATCTTGAACTGGAAAGAAGAATTTGAAGGAAGACTATGTGCAAGCTGATCAGGGTCACCAGCTGAATAACTTTTTGTATACACAATAGATAAAGCAATCAGGATCTGGATTTTTGAAGAGTTGATAAACTTAAGGCACTAGAAGATTAAATAAAAACAAAACAAAGTATGAGTGCTACACATAAAACTGAAGAAAGACTCAAGAAGCGAGGTAATACACCGGGGCTATGTTGTGTCCAAGCTGGGCTTCAGAGATCTTTGCCTACCCCTCAGACTAGGCCATCCTCCAAGCTGTTTTCAGAGTTGGGGGTGGGGAGGGGAGAGGGAGAGGAGGGAGTTTGTTCTGAGGCTTTTTCAGTCCCTGCTGGAGGGTGTGGGGGGTATATTGGAGCCACCCTCCAGCACTGGCCAGGGAACCCCTAGAACAAGCTTCCTCTGCTCTCTTTCCCCCCTCCCATTCTGAAACAGGGACAGGCAGGAAGGGAGGAAGGGCAGTTGCTCAGGGAAACCAGCTGCAGGCTCCCAGTTAGCAGCTAGAATCCCCTCCCCCATGGAACCAACAGTGAACTTCTGTTTGGTCCGGGAGCTTGTTGCAAGTCAGAATGCTTCCTGCAAAGCGTTCCGAGTTACAGCGGGGAGCTGCACCTCTCTCTGCACCTAGGATTGCTGGACCTGTATTATAGATAGGGTGACCACGTGTTCTAGTCTAGCTGGGACAGCCCTGGATTTTGGAGGCTGGTTCTAGCCAGCTGTTAAAAATTATGATGAGCATCCTGGTGATGGAGAGGTGCATGGCATTGTCTAGCATGGAGGTGGAGCAGCGTGGAGGGATGTGGTGTGCCAGACAGGTGGACAGGCAGGCACTGCTGCCTGGTCTCCGACCTGCCAGGTTCACCATGCCACATTGCCCCTGCCTAAAGCAGCACCACTGACTTCTATGGTTAAAGATTAAGTAGCGTGGTCGGATTGTTTGAAATGGTATGCCTCAGAAAGGGACAGAATTAAGTTAAGAGTCCCAGATCTGATCAGTGGGTTCCCAAGATAAAGCTTTTAATAAAAAAAAAATTTTTTTACTAATGTGTGTGTGTATAGCTTGGAAATCAAAACATGATTTTGTTAAGGCCCCAAAGGTTACCGATTGCTCTGTTCTCTAAGCCAGCCATAATATACCTAGGACATCCATACGTTTATGCTTTCTTTGAGTTGTATGGAACAGGAACCGCTCAGACCTGTCCAACATTCAAACACTTAGTCTACACCACAGAAAGAACATCACATCTGTGAAATGTTACTGGTCCTTCATTCTTTGCACTCAATGCCATGTAACCCATTGTTTCACTTACCCATTGTTAAGCACACAGACCACACTTAAACTTCCACCTAATTGCTGAGAATCCCCATGAAACTGGCCAATTGTTTACTCCACTTACTAACACAACTTAAGTAATACAGCACTAGACCTCCCAAAGTACACAAGCTCATTCCTTTGCTCATACAAAGGAGCAGTGAACAAAATCACCACTCCTGGAGAGGCACAAACCATGCAGATCACTTTATATTTCAATCCCAGATCTGCCAACATACTTCAGCTAAGTCATCTACCTTTGAACAAGGGTACACCAAACACTATGAATGCAGCTGGGTTGCTTGCAGACTATTCCTATTGGTTATTGCCACCTCCAAGCAGGGAGGAGGAGGAGATTTAGGCATGGCTGTATGGGTATGTATCTATCCATTTTCCAGGTTTCATAATCTCTGAACCTTCTCTAATTGTCCAAGCCATTTTGGTCTCCAAACTAACTCTGCACACCACCAATTTAAAATGATACAAGCTTAAGTACCACCAGGAAATTTCTGTCATATAAAATAATTGGAGGGGCTGGACATGTTTAAATTGGTAGGTCCAGATGCTCTTCATTCGAGGGTATTGAGGGAATTGGTGAGGGGTCATAGTCAGGTCCCCAGGATGGCTCTATGAGCACTCATGAGGCACTGGCTGGGTACCAGAGGATTGGAAAAGGGCCAGTGTGGTCCCCATTTACAAGGGGAGAGAGGAGGACCTCGCTATGACCTCTATATGGCAATTATAGGCCAGTCAGTCTTACCTTGGTCCTTAGGAAGATCTTTGAGAAAATTATCAAGGAGCACATCTGCAAGGGCCCAGCAGGGGAGGTAATGCTTAGGGGCAACCAACATGGGTTCATTGAGGGCAGGTCCTGCCTGATTAACCTGGTTTCTTTCTATGACCACACAGTCCCTGGATGAAGGTGTCTCCACTTACTAACACAACCTAAATAATACAGCACTAGACCTCCCAAAGTACACAAGCTCATTCCTTTGCTCATACAAAGGAGCAGTGAACAAAGTCACCACTCCTGGAGAGGCACAAACCATGCAGATCACTTTATATTTCAATCCCAGATCTGCCAACATACTTCAACTAAGTCATCTACCTTTGAACAAGGATACACCAAACACTATGAATGGAGCTGGGTTGCAGATGTCATCTTCCTGGACTTTAAGAAGGCCTTTGACATGGTTTCCTACCACATTCTCTTAAAAAAAAACAACCTTGGTGACTGCGGCATTGGTGCCTACACAGTCAGATGGGTGGCAAATTGGCTAGATGGTCACACCTAGTGAGTGGTGGTGGTGGACAGGTTGTTTTCAACCTGGAAAGATGTGGGCAATGGAGTCCCCCAGGGCTCGGTCCTGGAACTTGTACTGTTCAACATCTTTATCAGCAATCCGGATGTGGGTGTGGAATGCACACTGTCCAAATTCACTTATGACACCAAGTTGTGGGGTGAGGTGGGCACACTGGAGGGGAGGGGCAGAATCCAGCTAGATCTAGACAAGTTACAGAGGTGGGTGGATGAGAATAGGATGGCATTAAACTCAGACAAATGCAAGGTACTGCATCTAGGGAGAAGGAACCAGCAACATACCTATAGGCTGGGGTACACCCTTCTTATCAACATGGTAGCAGAAAGGGATCTTGGAGTCATTGTTGACTCCAGGATAAACATGAGCTGCCAATGCGAGGAAGTGATCAGTAAGGCTAACTGCAACTTGTTGTGCATCTACAGATGCATCACAAGCAGGTCCAGGGAGGTGATCTTCCTCCTCTATGTGACATTGGTCAGGCCACAGTTGGAGTACTGCATCCAGTTCTGGGCACTGCACTTCAAGAGGGATGTGGCTAGCATTGAGAGAGTCCAGAGGAGGGCCACTCATATGGTCCACTGGCAGTGGGGCAGGCCCTATGAAGAGAGGAAGCTGAGAGGGGATCTTGTGCCCATTTACAAACTCACTGGTGGGGGACCAGCAAGAATTGGGGGAGGCTCTGTTCCCCTGGGAACTACCTGAGGTTACTAGAAACAATGACCACAAATTGTTAGAGAAAAGGTTCAGGCTGGACATCAGGAGACATTACTTTACACTTAGGGCTGCCAGGCTCTGGAATGGGCTCCCAAATGAGGAGGTATTCTCTCCTACCTTGGGGGTATTCAAGGGGAGGCTGGACAGATATTTGGCTGGGGTTATATGGCCCCGGCACCCATTCCTGCCTGGGGCAGGGGGTCAGACCTGATGATCTATTTAGGTCCCTTCCAACCCTAAGCACTATGATAATTATAATAAATCTGTTAACATGTACCACTGACAGGTTGTCTGTGTACCACTGGTAGGACTCGTACCACAGATTGGGAACTGCTGATCCAAGCTGTATAACCTATACATAATATCCAAGGATCATCTTAACATATGATGTTGTAGCAAATAAAATGAGGAACTCATTGATACCTAAATTTATAGCAAGGTTGCTTGGGCACAGCAAGGTCCAGAGTGCTGTCTGGAACCTATGCATTACTTACTTCTGATAGTCCAATCCCAGATATGCTCCTTCTTTGCCTTGTACATTCATAGCAGGACTTGAGAGGTGGTAACTCTTCAGGTTTTGCTTCAGGGGAATCCTTCCTGTATGAATATAGGTCCATTTGCCTCACCCCAACCTTTTAATTTAGCATTAAAGGGGCTGATTAAGGTTAAGATTTGCAACCCAAGATTTACTATAAAAGGATACAATGGAACTTACACAAAATAAGAGTTTACTTAACAGCTAGCTTCACACTCCTCACACTATATAGCCTAGATATAACCTAGATATAGCCTTTTCTGCTTAGTCAGAGAGAAAAGCAAGAAAAATGACAGCTCCCATGTCTTGGAACCAATTTCTTCCCTATGAGTAGGCTGGCAGGTTCTTTTCCACTTGAGAAAAACATCACTCTGCTGTGCCCAGAGATATCTGTACTTATGTCCTGCTTATCAAGCCTCAGTGGCTCAAGCTTACATGACCAAGCATGCTTCTGTCAATGCAAGAAATAACCCTTGAATTCCAGACCCGTTTTTTTCAGTTCCCTGCTCAAGCAATAGCTTGAGGGCAATCTGCATTCTGTATCAGAGGGTTCACTGTGCATGCATCTACACAAGATGGTTTACTATGCATTAGACTATTCAAATGCACCGTAAACCACCACTGTCTACACATGCACAGCAGATTGAAGTGACTTTTCTTAGTACCCAGATACAGGTACTAGAAAAGAGCATTTTAAATTAAAGTGCTGAAGGACATGTGTAGCTGCTGACTAGCAGCAAATTGCTCCTGGTCAGCCTAGGCCACAGTGGGCAGGGGGCAGCTGTCCCAGCTTGGCAGGCATCTCCTTGACAGCCATGGGGAGATCAGGACTGGTCCTGATCCCTGGGAGGCAGGGGGAGTTGTCCTGGCTTGGTGGGCAGCTCCCTGCAAGCTGGCAGAGATCTGTCTTGGCTTGGAGCCAATCCCAGTCTCCTCTATCTTGTACAGACCAGGGCTGGCCCCACAGCCAGGGCAGTGAGGGGCTGGCACCCAAGGGAGTCTGGAGTTCACCTTTGTTGCTGCAGGGGGCAGAGAAGCCCTGGATTGGGCTGCTTCTGTTATGCGCAATTTGCTCCCAATCTAGGCACATGTATAGACATGTGCCTGGAAGTGCTTTAATGAAGGCACCTTAGTTGTACATGTAGATAAGCCCTGTGCATACAAAGGTGCATTTAAAGACAATTAATTAAAGTTATCCAAATGCTTAACTACCTAGCGCAGACATAGCATTTCACAGGGATCTTGGTTTTCACTGATTTAAAAAAAGATAAATAAATAAAAATTAAATAAAGCCAACATTTTCTGATTAACTCTTCCCCGTCCCAACCAAAATGAAACAAAAAAACCCATATTTTCCATGATTAATACAAAACACTGGATTTTGATTGGGCTGGTTTTCTTTTTTTAATCCAACATTTTCTAATTTAAACAGACAGAGAAAACCAGGATTCCTGCTGAGTGGTCTAGTTTTAATCAGGAATCATTTCCATCAAGTAGTTATTCCTTTTCATGTGTTATAAAGCCAGAATGGAATGTTATGATTATCTATGACTTAAAATACTGTTGGGCCATTTTCATGATTTTCCTGAGCTGTCTAATTTATTATTATACTTCTTGAATTGTGGCTACCAAAAACTTTTTTTTGGCCAAAGAGCATGACTTTTAGGTGTGTCCTCAATTCTCTCACAACTTAGCTAGTATCAGCCCAGGTCTATAATATTATGCTAGTGCCAAATGACCCAAGGTGCCAGACTGTCCAGACACAAAGTAGAGAAACTATGCCTCCAGTAAAACTTTCAAAGGAAACAGGAATACCAGAGAGGATTCAGAGATATAACAGCCAAGCAGACTGATGGTCTCCAAATATCATGTTTAGAGGCAGTTTTTTAATTCTTAGGATGGGGTTTGGTCTGGAAGGAAAAAGGGATGTAGACAGGAAGGAATGACAAGGGAACAGCATATGGGAAAGGAAGGGAGCTGGAGGCTGGTATGAGAGGCAAATGGGGTGTGAAAGGGAGGTGAAGAGACTGTGAGAGTGGTGGGTAGGAGGGACTTGAGGTAGACAGCTAGTCAGTGTTGAGGAGGCAATGTAGAAGTGAAAATTGTGGAGAACAGTCCAATGACACCATTAGCATTTGCCAGCCCCTGCTGGAGAACCTCCCCAGGCTACTTCTGCAACTACTCTACTGATTTGAGAGTTCTTGGACTCAAGGTGGATTAGCTCCTCCCTTCTTTCTGCTTCCCTCTCACACAGGGTTCATCCCTACCACCCTCCATTGACATAAACTTCAAATCTAAGTTTATACATTGGCAGCATGTCCACACATGCAAGCAGGTGCGCTTGCAGCAGCTTAAATAGAAGTGGTGCAAATTTGAGCCAGGGCTTTTTGCTTCAGCGCATGTGCTCAGTCATGCATTTTGGTGTGGAAAAAATTGCACCACTTGAAGCAAGATAACCCTGCCTGGCTCCTCCTGGATCTGCAGCCAGAGGGAGTTAGAGCCTGGGGCCAGCACCTGTGCTGTCCCCAGCAGTATAAGAAGCTGTCCTGTTCTAGCCTCATCAGTATAAAAAGCTGCCCTGGCAAGTAGCTCAGGGCTATTAGCTCTCAGGAGCTTCTGGGGCCCAGCCAGTTGGTACCTGTGGACACTACCCCTTGTGCCAGCTAGACTGCTGAAGCAGCCCTGAGAGTTCCCTGCACCCTCTACCCACCGTAGCAGTCTGGCAGTGGGGTCTTCTGCCTGGCTGTGACCTGTTGCACACCTGCCAGACCTGGATGTGGACTGCAGACAGTAGAGGCATCTGCCTCTCTGGGCCAGCTGTCAGTGGACTGTGGTTGCAGGGTTGGCTTCTGTGCGGCACTACTGCGATGTGTGCCCCCTGCCTGGCCATCTGGGCAGCTATCACCCAGAAGATGTTTTGGGTGTGGTGGCCTGCTTTGAACTGTGAAAGCATGTCCTCCTGGCCCCATTTGGACAGGAGGTAAGTCACAGCCAGGTGGGTCCAAAGTGCCAGATCTGAGCAGGCAACATTCTGCCACTGGCCTCCCTAGCAGGAATTCTGGTGTTCCCCATTCAAAAACTGAAAAATCCCAGATAAAAACATCCCAAAGTTACTCTGTAAAATACCCCCAAATCCATGTTCCTCCATGAGTAAAACAAAAGACTACTATAAAGAGGGAGAGTGAGACAGAGACAGTAATCATAGTTTTATAGTTGGTCAGGTTGGAAGGGACCTGAGCAGATCATCAAGTCCGACCCCTGCCATGGCAGGAAAGAGTACTGGGGTCAAATGACCCTAGCAAGGTCTTCATCCAGCCTCCTTTTAAAGATCACCAGGGTAGAAGCCTGCACCACTTCGCTTGGAAGTTGGCTCCAGACCCTAGCCGCCCTGACCGTGAAGTAGCGCCTCCCGATATCTAGCTTGAATCTACCCTCTGCCAGCTTGTGACCTTTATTTCTTGTCATTCCTGGTAGTGCTTGGGGGAGGAGGGACTCCCCCAGTACCTGCTGGTCCACTCTGACTAGTTTGTAAATGCCCACTAGATTCCCCCTCAGCCTTCTCTTGTGGGGTCTGAACAGGTCCCTTACCCTCTCCTCATAGGGCCTGCCCTACTGTCCCTGATCATGCAAGTGGCCCTCCTCTGGACCCTCTCCATGTTGTCCACATCCCTCCTGAAGTGCAGCGCCTAGAACTGGACGCAGTACTCCAGCTGCAGCCTGACCAGTGTCTCATAGAGGGGGAGGATCACCTCCTTGGCCCTACTTGAGATGCATCTGTGGATCCACGACAAGGTACGGTTAGCCCTACTGACTGTTACCTTGCAACGTCAGCCCATGTTCATCTTGGAGTCAATAATGACTCCAATATCTCTTTCTGCCACTGTGCTCTTGAGAAGGGAGTTTCCCAGCTTATAAGCGTGCTGCTGGTTCTTATTGCCCAAGTGCAGCACCCTGCACTTGTCTGTATTGAAGGCAACCAGGTTGGCCTGACAGTACCTGCCTCTAATGAACCCATGTTGGTTACCCATAAGCATAATCTCCCCTGCTGGCCCCTCACGGACATTTGCCAGGATAATTCTCTCAAAAAACTTACCCAGGACCAAGGTAAGACTAACAGGCCTATAGTTTTCTGGGTCCTCCTTCCTCCCTTTTTTGAAAATGGGAACCACATTGGCCCTTTTCCAGTCATCTGGCACAATGCTAGAGCACCATGACTGTTCATGAAGCTGTGCTAGGGGTCCTGCAATGACTTCTGCTAATTCCCTCAGCACTCTGGGATGGAGATCATCAGGACCTGCTGCTTTAAATACGTCCATTCCCTCCAGAAGTTTCCTGACTAGGTCCTCTCTGACCCTAGGCCTGGGTGCATCTCCCCTGGGGCCTATGGGGGTCCCAGTGAGGGGGGTGGTGTCTCAGTCCCTGCTCAGAAAAATGGAGGCAAAGAAATTGTTAAATAAGTTAGCTTTGTTGTCTGGTGTGACAACCAGATTTCCTAGCGTGTCCTGCAGAGGCCCCACGTTACCCAGTACCTTCTTTTTACCCCTATGTATTTAAAAAAGGACTTTTTGTTGTCCT
The DNA here is from genome assembly GCF_052110815.1 of Crocodylus siamensis. Taxonomy (NCBI): domain Eukaryota; kingdom Metazoa; phylum Chordata; order Crocodylia; family Crocodylidae; genus Crocodylus; species Crocodylus siamensis. The sequence goes on along the minus strand of NC_143397.1, from coordinate 67,830,860 downwards.
TGATCCGGGTAGCTAGTCCCAGTTTCATCTCTGCCTTGGCCTTCCTGACTGCTCCCCTACAGTCCCGAACAACATAGGTATAGTCCTCCCTGGTGATGGCCCCTCCCTTCCATTGGGTGTACATTTCCTTTTTAGCTAGCAGACCTTCCTGGATGCTTTTGGTGAGCCATGGGGGCTTTTGCACCCTCTGGCCCCCTTTGATCCATGTTGGGATTACCTTCTTTTGGGCTTGGAGGATCGTGTCATTAAAGAACGACCACTCTTCTTGGACACCCAACTCCTCTTCCCTCTGGGACCTCAGTGTCTCCCCAACTATTCTCTTTACCTCATTGAAGTCCACCCTCCTGAAGTCCAGGGCTGCTGCCTTGCTGTAGACCTTTGCCACCTTGTGCTGAATGGTGAATTCCAGCAGGCAATGATCGCTGTCGCCCAGGTGGTCAAGCACCTGCACATCCCTCACCAGGTTGTTGCCCATGGCCAGGACCAGGTCCAACAAAGTGTCTCCCCTGGTGGTGCTGTGCACCTCCTGGGTTAGATGGAAGTCCTGTATCTCAGCTAGGAACCTGTGTGAGTGGTCAGACCTGGCTGACTACTCTTCCTAACAGATGTCTGGAAAGTTCAGTTCACCCATGATGACCACATCCTTTGACCTAACTGCCTCCGTGAGCTGACTTAAGAATTCCTGGTCTAAGTTTTCCCCTGGGTTGGGTGGTCTGTAGTAGACCCTCACTGTTAAGTCCCTTTCCCCTTGACCTCCTAGTATTCTAACCCAGAGCAGTTGGACAATTTTTTATTGATATATCTTACAGTGTTTCATGAATTCATATTTTGCTGCACTCCCATAGGGTGATGGCCCTCACAAGGGGGCCAAATGTCCCCTGCAGGGGCTACAAGGCCACAAGGCCCACATGCCCCACCCCAGTTCCCCCAATTGCTGCCCCACCTGGTCCCATCCCCCACCAGCTGCTGCAGCCCCCCCAATGGCTGCCCCACCCAGCCTCACCCCCCAACTTGGACCCCCAGGCCCTCCCCAACAACCCCAAGCACCATCACTTAAGAAACAAAACTCAGAAAAAAGAACAGGAAAAAAAAAAAGCCTCTGCTTACCTTAGAAGCAGGGGTGGGAGGGCTCCAGGGCCTCCTGGGAGAACTCCCCCAGGCAGGACAGGACAGCAGAGGGGCAGCAGGGCCTGGGCTGGGGCCACTGGGGCTGTCACCCTGCCCCGCACTGTGCAGGCAAGGCCTCAGTCAGCCAGATGTTAGCTCCAGCTGCTTGTAAAGTGCTGGGTTTTGTTTTTTAAAGTATGGGGTGGGAGGGCAGGAATTAGGGGGGTTTGGGGGGGATGAGGCTGGCTGCAGCAGAGGTCAGGGGTAGGGGCAGGGGTCAGCTGCAGCAGGGGTTGGGGGTCCCCCCCATGGTCCTCTCCCCCATCCTCCTGACCCCTTACTCACCAGCACTGGAGCCCTGGTGCTGAAACATGTAGGCTGGCCTGGCCGGCCTCATGTTTCAGCACTAGGGTGAGAGGCCAACCATAAAGACCCTCTGGCAACCAGAGCATCTCCATGGAGGACCCAGCCTCCAGTTGCCTCAGGACATGGTCTGGGACTGTGGCCAGCTCTGCTTTTTTTACACTTCTATTTTTTTAGACCCCTAGTGCATATGCCTGTTGCCCTGCCTCAAAGGGGTTTGAGACGGAGCAAGAGGCACATGCACACTCATCTGGATGCACCCAGGGAGAGTACCTTTACTTTAAAAAAACCTTTATTCAGACAAGAACCTGCACAAAAGTTCCTCAGGCCCTTCACAAATTACTTGCACAACATACTGGAAGGAGAGTTTGGCTTTTATTGATAAACAGAAGTCCAAAGTGTTACTTTGGTGGTCATCTCGATATCATGGGCCATGTCTAGATGAGTGTGGATGCTTGGTTTCCCAGGGACAAGTAGCAGCAGTGCACCTTGCCATGCACATTCTGGCGCATGGCAAGTTACCCCGGAGGCAGTAGGGGAGGCTGAGGCTGGCTGGGTTTCTGGGGGCCTCCTGGGGTTACAGCCACAACAATCCTGCCAGGCAGATCCTAACTGGCAGCCACAGCACAGCTCTGGGCAACTTGGCTCTGCTTGTAAGCAGTGCATGTGCACTGTGCATGCACTCCATTCCCCACCCCCCATAGAGTTTTTTGACCTCTGGATATTCAGGAGTCAATAAAACCCACAGGGGAAAAAAAGAAAAAAAAAAGACCAGAGCAGCGCATGCACGGGCAGCGCACCCTTGCAGTGTGAACACCTCAGTGTGCGATATGTGTCTGCAGCACCACATACTGCATGGCCACGCTTATTTGGATGCTCTCATGGGTTGAATCCTTCACTGATTTAAGTCAAGGGTAACATTGCAACTGATGTCTGTGTTTATAGAACCATATCTGACATTGGTGAATCATAGAAAGATGTAGTTCTCAAGGATCAGGAGGTGGCATCAGAAGCATAATTTCTAGATAATGGCAAACTTACTTCAGGTCTATGTACCAACCAAACTTACACGGAAACTAATATCATTTTAGAAACATTTGGACATTTTCATTTCTATGATTTGTCAAAATATTTATGCAAATGGAACAGTGTGTTTGTAAAAAGAAAGACTAAAGGAAGTTCCAATCACATTTAAAGGGTTTATTTAAAAATAAATGGATTTAGTAATATTTAACTAAAAAAAATATACAGTTTTTTGAACACAAAAAGACTTCAAGTAAAATAGTTTTGCAAAATGTTTATGCTTATAAAATATAATGCTTTCTACTTAAACTAACAAAAGCAATGATTGAACTTCCACATTTTATTCTTCATTATTCTTTCACCGGGGTTTTTTTTTTCTTCACACATTATCGTCCCCATTGGGCATATCTACATGTGCACTTTACTGCTCAGTAGACTTTACTATGCAGTGAAGTGTCACTGTCTACATGTACATGGCAACTGGGCTGATGTTCAGACTAATTTATAGTGCAGTCAGTTCCATCAGACATAGGTACTCTGATGGCAGAGTAAATTACTGTGCTTAAACACACATGTAAACAATGATGTCAGAATTAGTTTACTCTAGGTTCAATTGCAGTTTATTTAGTTGCATTAATTGCACATGTAGACATGCCCATTAAGAAACTGAAGCAGGTAGTTATAGAGTCACAAATCTCACAATGATCACTTCTAAAATAGGTTCTCTGCTGATTAAATATCTTCTCCATATGATACTGTACTGATTTTTGAAGTAATATATCACTCCCGGGTTGCCAAGCTAGATACAAGTTTTCTATATAAATCATTTATTTGTACTTGTAAATTTTTTTTGATCACGCCAGGTCTCCATATCCAGGTTCAGTAGGAATGTAGCCTGAGTAAGAACACGAAGATATAAAGACCATATACCCTACTTCAGGCTTCCCTCCCTGGAATGAAGACGTCTGGGCTAGGAACAGAATTTACACATAAACTGGTATAAGCGACTGGAAACTGGTTCAAATCTGTAAGACAACAAAAGTCCGGTGTACATAAACCAATTTCAAAATGTCCAAAGTTGGTTTAAGGTAAATCTGGATGGATGTAATATCAGACTTTACTGATTTAGGTTAAACCAGTTTATTGAACTTCTGTCCCAGCTTCCCCCCCAGATTCAAGCTGTCTGCTCCAGCTGAGTAGAAAGGCAAGCTCTAGCACCCTCCAACTTCTGGCCTGGGCTCTACTCCTTGCCCCACACAGTCAGGGCTCTTAGCCTCTCACTAGGCTCCATGCCCTTCCCCAAACTCTGGGCTCCTTGCCCCTCATTTGCTTTGGGCACTTTGCCTCACTCTGGACCCCCTTAACTCTGCCAACCTCTTTACCAGGTTACCTTCTAACCCACCAGGTTGTGGGGGCTCAGGTTATAAGGCACCCTTGCCCACCTTTAACTGGGGTGGTAACTGGCCTGGCATTTCTTGGGGGCTGTCCCACGATGAACAGCCCCACCAGGTCACCCATCCCTGGCAGGGTGCAGTTTCAAGTCATGCCTAGGACCAGGAGCCTCCAAGCCACCCTGTCAGCTCCTGTGCTTACCTCCAGGGTGTTCTAGGAACAGCTCAGCCCAACGTTGGCTCTTTGGCTGCTGAACACAGACTGCTGCCTCTCTGGCCTGTTTGAAAATGGCCACCCTCATCAGGTACCTGGCGGCTGCCTGCTCCTGCCCTTAAAGTGGCAGGCACCAAAGCTGCACTGCCACATTGACCTACTGTGCAATGACTATTTCCGACCTGAAGAAGTATTCCTCTTCTTTCAGGGTGTTTGTACTTTGCATGAGAATTAGTAAAATTTTAGCTGCTGATCTTTTATAATTACTACATGGTTATATTTTAAATCCCATCAATAGCATTCTTGGGAAACTAGATGGATTTTCATTGTTTCTTCAAGAAATGCAGGAAAATGTTTTTCAGCTCTGTGGAGGTGACAGCAACATGTATGTGGTGCCAGCAGAAAAATAGGACAGATGTGAGACCAGCTATGAGCCAACTAAGAGAGTGATAAAAAAAAGTGACAAATAGCCAAGGTACAGTCAATAGTTCCAAAAGCACGGACTGTTAAAACTCTGCTTTCTTGATTCCATGTTTTCTCTTCTGGAAGAAGCAGAATAATTAATGCCGAAGAAATATGGAAAAGGCTGATCACACAGCTTAGTGTGAGGCTGGCTGGTGGTTATTAATGCAGTTCCCATTGGACACATGTCACCACAGAATTCACTGCTGTAATCAGCACTGGTGAATATCCTTGCTGATTGTCACACTAGAGAGATCCGTGACTGAGTTAATTTGGACATGGACCTATGGCCAGGTTTGAGGTAGATCGCTGAGATCAGAGAGCAGAACCTGATATGCTTCTGGCAGTGCCGTAGCTCTCAAATGGATAAACTGAGGACTTTAGTCTCCAGCACTGCTAATAAGGTATTTTTCACACGCATTTGATTTGTGCCCACTTAAACAACTACCAATTCCTCACCCATATCTTGTGGGTGCTCCCAGATTTTAGGAAACTTCTTCCTCCCCTCATTATAGCTGCCAACTGCTCTCAGGAGCTGTTCTTGCACTTACAGATCACTGGGCATGGAAATATACCCTTTTTCCTTTGGCTACATCACTCATCTCAGCTAGAGGGAAGAAAGTTGGAATAGCTTCAGTGTCATCCAGGAATTTCCCCATGGAGTGAAGATCCTTAAAAGGGCAGGTCTGTTAGATTTTCACTGCAGAGGAAAAACTGAACCTTTGATTTTTGGAAATATAATAATTAGAGAAAATTATATCCTTCTCCTGGAAATGAAAGGGCTGTTGTGGAGCACTTGATTGCTTCAGAAATTATTTTTATTAAAGAATGCTGGTAACTTTTCCAATTTCAAGTGAATTGTTGTTGGGGCTATGGCCAGAGGTGTTTCCTCAATAGCTGAACAGTTGTATTTATTCCTTATGCTCATATGGCAAATTGTGAGCTTGGAAAAAAAAGTAGTTGAGGTCCATAGTTCATTTCTAAGTGCATAAAGCTATCAACTGTAATTTGCCTGAGTTTTATAAATGCAACAATAAGTGCAAATGCTTTAGGAATAGCCCCATTTGTCACACGGTACATACAAGCAGCTTCATGGCATTAAAACTGAAGGTGAAAACTTACATGAATCCGGTCTCTTTCAGAAGTTCAGGAAGTTGATATTATTGCTGAACAGCATGCATTGGATTTTGTTATACATTTCAAATAACCTCATTGGCCACTTAATAAAACACTTTAGAGGGGGAAAAAAGAAGTGTTCTCTTCTGCAACCCTGTTAAAGTGTATATTATTTGCTCTTGTTTCACCTTTTCACTGCTGTGCGTTGGCACTTACTATTCTGTAACATTCTTTGAAATACTGATTTAGAAAGAAAAACACCCCCAGACCTTCCCAAAGGAAAGTGCACCCTTGTGCATATACTGGCATTCTCAAGTGGTCACACTTGTACACAGTGTAGGGCTAGATTCTACCACCCAGGTATATTGGGCAGAACTCATGTGGCTCAGTTATTGGGTTTTGAGAGCTAAGAGATCATAAAAAAAGTGAGGGCTTCCTACTCCAAGGTCAAATGCTGTGGAATCGGGCAGTATGCCTGGAGAAGGGATGGGGTCTCATGGGTTCTGGATATGAAACAGCAGATCTTGTCACACAAAGTCTGGTAACGCCTGATCCTGAAGCACTGAAGTTAAGGGGGTAAGAGTGGAGTTTTCTTATGGCATTCAACAAGCACAAGATCAAGCCACCAGTACATGTCTCCTTGTGGAGGATGGGGACAGTCACACATAATGTTATATGAACTCATTTGCTTTTCTACTAACTAGCACTTTTAGACCTGGGATTGTGTAGGCCAGGGCTACCCCACTTCAAAGTGGCTGGGAACCACATACCCTGCAGGAGCTGCATACTGTGGGAGCAGTGCTAAAAGATACCATGCTCCCCCATGAGGTTGCACACGCTGCACATGGGTGCTCAATCCCTGCTGCACTGTGTGCACAGGCAGGCAACCCTCCCATCACCCTGCTGCACTACACACATGGCCCAGGGCTCTACCTCACTTTCAGCCCCTTTCAGGCTTCCTTGTGGCACTATGCCATAAGCGCCCCCAGCACTGCAGGCTGCACTGCACCATGTCAATCCACCCCTTGGGGCAGGGTTATGCCTGAGAAGCCAGGAGAAGGACTGGTAGCCAGAGCAGTGGCTGGGTCAGAGCCCAGAGGCTTCATGTTAACTGCTCAGCCAGTGGGCTGTCAGTTTGACAGCCCAGGTGTTGGCCAGTTGAGTTACATCCTACTACAGGCCACAGGCTAGTTCCAGTTCTGGATTAAGAACTGATGCTAACAAGACCTTAAAAAGAAATGCATCTAGGAAAGGAGCAAGAAGGCAAAATCCCAATCAGCATCACTGACTATTACAGGGTAGGCCCCCTCAATATTTGACACTGATTTTTCCCTGCCATCTGCGTATGATATATTGGATTGTTGAGTGTTTTATGCTGAAATGAAGAGTCATTTCAGCATAAATTTTAAATTCTATCTATATCTGTCCTTAGGTTTTTATACTGTCACCCATCTTCATGGTGCCTTCCATATAAAATCAACAGCAAGGAAGCCCTAGACTTTCTGATCTACATTGTCCCAGAGGAATACATCTGGTTTGGTGGTTCATAGATTAAAACGTGACCTTTGATGTAGCAGGGGTCTGACTGGCTAATGGCTTTAAAGCACAGAACCAAGGCATTATATTGAAATTAAAAGCTGACTAGGAGCTAGGGGACAGACTTGAGCACAGGCCCACCTTGTTCGTGGCAGATTATGCCATGGAAAAGACATACAGCTAATTCCAGTACCAGCTGGGGCCAGTGCATTGTCTTCACATTCAGCTGCAGATATAGTGAATAACAGTAATGCGGCCTAGTGGTGACAAATGCCTGGATCATGTGGCCAGGTCTTCAGTCAGGAGGAAGGGACAACATTTTCTAGCAAGGTAGATGTAGAAGAAATCATATTTAGCTACTGGTGCCATTTCCTTCTGTCATCATTGTGGCTGCATTCACACAAGCATGGACTTTTGATTCCCTGGGAACAACTAGCACCGGCACACGTGCCGCTACTAATTGTCCCTGGGGAATGCCTGTGCCATGTGCCCTCTGGCTTATGGCAGATTGCCCCAGATGGGGTAGGGGAGGCTGGGGGCAGCACTGGGTCAGCCCCAGCCACCTCACCTGGGGTCCTGGGAGCCTTCTGAGGCTGCAGCAGTGGCAATTCTGCCCCTCAGAGCCTGGCTGGCAGCCGGAGTGTGGCTCCGACTGGCCAGGCCCCAGTTTTGAGTGGCCCGCACAGGTGAACCACTTTTTTTTTTTTGCACAGGTTTTTTTGACCCCTAGATATCCAGGAGTCAACCCCCCCCCTCCCCAAAAAAAAACAAAAACAAAAAACCAACCCTCCATACTGCTCCATTGCAGCACAGAAAACAGTCGAATGTGTGGTATGTGGTGCTGCAGACATGTCTGCAGTGCCACATGCCACATGGCTGTGCTCATCTGGACACAACCAGTGAGGAATCAGAAAGGAGCCTGAGGCTTTGCACTAAAGTGGAAGGTGGAGAGAACATCTCAACTAGCTGTATATTCAAAGCATTCTCCTTTTCTGATCACATTCCTTTGGTCTTGCCCAAGTTTGGCTTGAGTCAGCTCTTCATCCAAGCACTGATTTCTTGTAGGTGCTCAAATAGCTTAGTATCAATGATAGTTGCATCATTTGGGAATAAGACACATAGATGTCATCAGTATATTGTTGACAAGTATGCCTCTGGCATTTTGCTCTCTCTTTGGCACAACTGCTTTCCAAGCAGTGTCATGTGGCTGTTAAGGAAAAGAGGGGATGCTGAACCTGAACCTTTCAAAAAGCAGACTTACCCATGTGTCATTTCTTTTTCTCCTTGCCAGGCCGAAAAGGCAATAGCACCATCCAGTGCCATGCAGAGGTACCTAAGTTGGCCACAAATGAGCTAGATAAAACAGGGTACAAACAGAGTATTTTATATTGGCCCAGGGCACTAATGTGCTATGCTATTTTCAGTACCTGAGCTAGCTCATTGTTAGCTGACTTGGGCACTTCTGCAAAGTTGCAATGCAGTGCTATGTTCTGGCTAACGGCCAGAAGACAACCATAGACACCCTGGCTAGTTCTGAAAAAAGGGTTGTGCCAGAGGCATGTAAAGGCTAGGGCTGCAAAACACAGTGCTGTAGAGACTCCAGGAAACACTAGAGGCCATAGACAAGCCCAGAGAGACTTCTGTAATTGGTGTTTCCAGCCCTGAAGAATAGCACAGGATCAAGAGGGGATGCAATTAATTTAAAGCCACCTTAGTACTCCTTTACGTGTGCCTTTGAAGCTTTATCTCTTAGAGCACGGAAATAAAATGATATTCTACATTTCTATAATGGTGTGCTAAACATTGCTGTATTTGACCTACATTCTAGCAGCTACTATTAATCTTACATAGGAGATGTTTGGATCATGTGATTTGATAGTGCACTGGGGCTCTGTCCTCTTCTTTTTGTCTGGATTTTATTCCTCTTATGCTTTGGCTGGGACGTGTGTATCTGCGCAAGGGCATTTTACTTTGCTGGTTTCGGTTTACAAGAGCGCTGGTGGACAATCAGTCTGTCTGGCAGGAAGGTACGTCCACAAATATCACATGGAACTAACTGGCTCTGGGCACTGTTCCAGGAAGCCTCATTTAAAGCATCAAGATCATAGAAACCATGGGCTGGAAAATTAAAAAAAGAAAGTATCAGTTTTCATTCTGGAGAGCCATATCCAGCTCTTCATGGAAAATATTTTCAGGAAATACCTCCTGCCTGAGCCTTTTGGTTTTAACCAAATCATATTGCTTTTGCAAAAGGAAAGGAAAGAAATGAGAAAAAGAGGGGAGAGAGAGAGAGAGAGAAAGAAGGCTCTGCTTATTGTCCCAGGGGTTAAATAAAGTTAACTACAAACAGTACCATTCTGTATTGTATTAAAATGAGAAGAAAACATGGCACTATGTGTTATGCATGCATTCTTAACTAATTGTTAACACCTTTTGCATACATGTTATTATCAGTGAATTTCACTTTTTGGCCTTATTTCAAGCTCTGCATAATAAGAATCTAACCAAGGGTATGGAGAGAGTTCAGTGCAGTTCAGTTCAGTTTAGTTCAGCATGTTCCCTCTTCAGCATTTTGGACAAAGGCCCCAGTTCTCCTCCTATTGAAATCTATAAATATTTTGCTAAAAACTTGAAGAAAAGTGAGATTAAACCCCAAACCTCATATGGACAAACCCTGAAGTTCCTATTTAGGTAGAATTCCCATGGAAGTCACTGATTCTGCAATTCTCAGATAACCCCTGCCCCCACTTTACCTTCATTACCTTTGATGGGCGTTTACCTTTAGTAAGAGTGTAGCTTTAGGCTTGAAAAACCTGTTTTAAATCCTGCCATTTATACCATAAAAGCTTTATTTCCTTTCACTTTGAAATGATCTTTCAAAACTTATTTTTTAAACACATTTCAAAGCTACGTTGCCTAATGACTACATTTGAAGAATATGGAAAAAAAAGGCTTGATTTGAAACAGGAAAAATGTTGGCCTTCCCAGAACATAAATAATACATATAGCATTACATAGATAATGGCTATCATTAAATAGATTTTGTCTTCAAACTGTGAGTGTCACTGCACTTAAAAAAAGGCTCTGTGCATTTTTAAAATATTCCATGGTTTCTATCACTGGCATGATATGGATCTATTCATTAAGAGTTCATACAGTTTTAATATGTTTCATATCCAATGGGTCTCATAACCGCAATAAACCTTAGAACTCTTAATATGTCTGTTCCTAATGTTCTTTTTGTTAGAAGAGCAGCAAAGTGGTGTTTCTTTTTTTGGCTGAGACAAATATCCCTTTCGCTTGAAGGAAATGAATGTGTTTTTTTCTGTACTTTGGAAAGTTTATTGACTATAAAAAAGCGAGTAAAAAAAGGAGGTGGTTTCTTGTTACAGGCATGTGTAAACTGCACAAACAAAACACTGTGTGATCAGTGCACTGGTTCTGTCCAGTGACACTTTATATTTTTACAAAACAGCTTTATGTAAGTTATAAAAAGCTTTATGTAAGTAGATCACATTTCTGGCTTAAAATGCTGCTCGTTCCATTCACTGAAAAGCTAGCCCCTCCCCTGAGTTGTGAAGCAGAGAGGCATGCCGTACGCATTTGTGGTTTGGGGGGTCAGTGAGTATTCTCCTCGTGACTGGAGCACTTCTTAGTTCAAAAGAACAAAATGAAGATTATTTTCTGAAGACCGGGAAGCGGGGTAGCGTGTAGTTTTTGCTCAAATGTGGTATGGATTAGATTTTCACCAGCAGACAGATAGGGCCATGCTGCCAAGTGCCTCTGGGGAAACTAGTGGCATACAACACCTCATGGGAAGTACTCAACGCCATGCCTGACTGCTTTCCCAGGTATGAAAAAATACTCATATTTATATCTGAGAGACATCTGCTGGGCCGCTCTTTCAGAGAAGAAGCTTTTCTTTCCTCTCCTCATTTCCCCCAAACAGCTAGTGGCTAAGATGACAACCAAACTTTCAACAAAACCTGGAACATCCCTTGAAACCCAGGATAACCAATCTTTTTCTTTCTTAGCTGTATCCCACAATAAAAAAGCTGATCAATAAAAAGAGAAATGACATGAACATGCCTTCTCAGGAAGCACATTTTCCTTTGCAGATTTAACTCATGTGCTCAATATCTGGGTTGGCCACGTGGCTGCTTTTGAACCATCAATATTTCTCCTGAATGACCACATAGTTAGCATTCATATTTGTTATTACAGAATAGGGTTAAAACTCTGGTATCTCAGAAGCAACACTGGTTATCACTGGAAATTGCTAGAGTTTAGGTTTGTATGGCTAACATTATAGAAGAAAATCTGGCTGAGTGTTTGGTCCCAAAGTTGCCTGAAGGTTATTTTGTTTTCATGGTTTCATAGTTTCATAGTTTCTAGGGTTGGAAGGGACCTGAGTAGGTCATCTAGTCCGACCCCCTGCCATGGCAGGAAAGACTACTGGGGTCAAACGACCCCAGCAAGGTGTTCATCTAACCTCCTCTTAAAGACCCCCAGGGTAGGGGCCAGCACCACTTCTCTTGGAAGTTGGTTCCAGATCCTAGCCGCCCTGACCGTGAAGTAGCGCCTCCTGATATCTAGCCTAAATCTACCCTCTACCAGCTTGTGACCGTTATTCCTGGTCACTCCTGGCACTGCTCAGGGGAACAGGGACTACCCCAATGCCTGCTGATCCCCCTGACTAGTTTGTAACAGGCCACTAGATCCCCCCTCAGCCTTCTCTTGTGGAGGCTAAGTAGGTTCAGGTCCCTTAGCCACTCCTCATAAGGCCTGCCCTGATGCTCCCTGACCATATGAGTGGCCCACCTCTGGACCCTTTCCATGTTGTCCACATCCCTCTTGAAGTGCGGCACCCAGAACTGGATGCAGTACTCCAGCTGCGGCCTGACCAGTGCCGCATAGAGGGGGAGGATCACCTCCTCGGACCTACTCAAGATGCATCTGTGGATGCATGACATGGTACGGTTGGCCTTCCTGACTGCTTCCCCACACTGCCGACTCATGTTCATCTTGGGGTCAATGACGACTCCAAGATCCTTTTCTGCCTCTGTGCTGACAAGAGGGAAGTTCCCCAACCTGTAGGTATGGTGCCAGTTGTTCCTCCCGAGGTGCATCACTTTGCACTTGTCAGTGTTGAATCCCATCCTGTTCTCATCCGCCCACCCTTGTAACCTGTCTAGGTCCAACTGTAGCCTATTGCTCCCTTCTAGAGTTCCCACATCCCCCCACATCTTAGTGTCATCAGCAAATTTGAACAGGGTGCTTTTTACCCCCTCATCCAAGTCGCTGATGAAGATGTTGAACAGTGCAGGCCCGAGGAACCCCACTGTCCACATCCCTCCAGGCTGAAAATGACCCATCCACCACCACCACTCTCTGGGTGCGGCCCTCCAGCCAGTTGGCAACCCAATTGACTGTGTGGGTGTTGACACCACAGTCCCCCAGTTTCTTAATGAGAGCAGGGTGAGAGACAGTGTCGAAGGCCTTCTGAAATCCAGGAAGACTATGTTCACTGCTACCCCTGCATCTAATGATTTGGTTATCTGATCATAGAGGCCACCAGGTTGGTCTAACAGGACCTGCCACTGATGAACCCGTGTTGGTTGCCCCTAAGCATGACATTTTAACAGAAGGGTGTCAAAGATCTGGGTTTGGGGCTGGATTTGGCCCATGGATCCCTATCACCCAGTCCCTTGTGCTGCTTCTGTGTCTGAGCTGACCCTCACAGTGCATGCTGGATCAGCCCTGCATGCAGGGCCTTGGAGGAGCACCGAACAAGATGCCGGGTCCAAGATCTGCATGAGCCATGACATCCACCATGGCTGGTCTGGGACTAGGCATGGGGCACCTGTTCTGGCAAGTCTAGGATTCATGTTGCAAGTTGCAACCCTCTGGCCAGTTCAGGACCCATGCTGCACATGGTCTCAAATCAGCTGGAGCAAGCACTGTATGCAACATGAGTCCTGAACCAGTGAGGTGTGGGGCACACGGGCCAGGCACCATGTGCAGCATAGGTCCTGGTGCAGGCACATGCACTGGATCTGGCATGGGAAGGAGGGAGGGAGAGTCCATGGTACTGATTCAGCCTGTGGACCGGCCCTGTGCCACTCATCCAATCTGCAAGGCCAGATTAATTTGATGCCTCTGTTTTAATTAATTGACATATAAAAATGGCACTGTTGCAGACCACTTAGGTGCCCTGCGCCTGAGAACAGGGATGGCTCAAGAGAGGCCCCTAGTGGTGAGAAGGGGGAGGCGCAGCTGCCAGTTACCAAGGCAGCAAATGTGCTGGTTGCTGGGGCAACCAGCAAAACACCCTGACAGGAAGGGGCAGGGCTTAGCTCTTCTTAAACCCAGGCAGGAGGCTAGGGTGGCAGTTCCTCCTCTGGCAGCCAAGGAGTGAGGAGCTCAGCCCATGCAGAGAGAAGGCCAAGGTTTGGCTGCACGAGCCCGTGGATTGCTGCCATGAGCTGGAGTATTTTTGCCTGGTAGGGGTTAACTGTTGTCTGACCAGATGGTTTAGCTTTATGTTATAGCCCAGGGGCTTTGTGTTTTGTGTTTACTGTTTAACCAGAGGACTGGGTGAAGCTGTAGGGGTTGGAGGAGGCCACACAGGGACTCCCGAGTAGCGTGGGGGTTCCTGGCACCGGAGAAGGCACAGTGTTTTGGCATTGGCCTAGCCCCGAGAGAGCGAGAGAGAGGGGACAGAGGAGCCCCCAGAGTGCAGAGGAGCCCTGAGGGCAAAAGGAGGGCCAAGACATAACAGGGCCAGAGTCAGATTACACCAGCACCATCTGCGGGGCTTGGGCTGCGGTGTAGGGGAGGAAAAGGAGCTACAGATAGCACCCCCTGTTATCAGGGCGCATAAAAATGGGCAGCCTTCCACTAATTACAGCAATCTATTAATTAAATAAGATCAAGGCGTGGCCGGCGAGTAAGTAGGCAGTTGGCTCATTAGAGGAGGGCGGAAGGTTGGAGTTGGACTAGCTTCCCGGATTAAGGACAATAAGAAGTCCTTCTTCAAATACATAGGGGGTAAAAAGAGGGTCCCGGGTAATGTGGGGCCCCTGCAGGACACGATGGGCAACTTAGTCATCACGCCAGATGACAAAGCTAACATATTTAACGATTTCTTTGCCTCTGTCTTCCTAAGTAGGGACCAGTTCAGCCACCTCCCTGCTGGGCCCCCCTCGGGCCCCGAGAGAGACACGCCTGGGCCAAGGGTTAGCGAGGAGTTAGTTAGGGTACTTCTGGAGAGGCTGGACGTGTTCAAGTCCGCTGGTCCGGACGATCTTCACCCTAGGGTTCTACAGGAACTGGCTGAGGTCATTGCGGGACCCCTGGCACGGCTCTATGAGCACTCGTGGTGCTCTGGCGAGGTGCCGGAGGACTGGAAGAGGGCCAATGTGGTCCCTATCTTCAAAAAGGGAAAAAAAGAGGACCCGGGAAATTACAGGCCAGTTAGTCTTACCTCAATCCCGGGTAAGCTCTTTGAAAAAATTATCCTGGCACACATCCAGGAGGGCCTTGCGGGGGAATGCATGCTCAGGGGCAACCAACATGGGTTTATCAGTGGCAGGTCTTGTCAGACCAACCTGGTGGCCTTTTACGATCAGGTCACCAAATCATTAGACGCAGGGGTTGCTGTGGATGTAGTCTTTTTGGACTTCCGGAAGGCTTTCGACACTGTCTCTCACCCTGTCCTCATCAAAAAGCTGGGAGACTGTGGTGTCGATGCCCACACGGTCAAATGGGTCGCCAACTGGTTGGAGGGCCGCACCCAGAGGGTGGTAGTGGATGGGTTCTTCTCGACCTGGAAGGATGTGGGCAGTGGGGTTCCGCAGGGCTCGGTCCTCGGGCCTGCACTGTTCAACATCTTCATCAGTGACTTGGATGAGGGGGTAGAAAGCACCCTGTTCAAGTTTGCTGATGACACTAAGATGTGGGGGGATGTGGGTGCACTAGAAGGGTGCAATAGGCTACAAGCTGACCTTGACAGGTTGCAACGGTGGGCGGATGAGAATAGGATGGGGTTTAACACTGATAAGTGCAAGGTGTTGCACATGGGGAGGAAGAACCGGCACCACACTTACAGGTTGGGGAACTCCCCTCTTGCCAGCACGGAGACGGAAAAGGATCTTGGAGTCGTCATTGACTCCACGATGAACATGGGCCGACAGTGTGGGGAGGCAGTCAAGAAGGCCAATCGTACCCTGTCATGCATCTACAGATGCATCTCGAGCAGGTCCAGGGAGGTGATCCTCCCCCTCTATGCGGCACTGGTCAGGCCGCAGCTGGAGTACTGCGTCCAGTTCTGGGCACCACACTTCAAGAGGGACGTGGACAATATGGAAAGAGTTCAGAGGAGGGCCACTCGTATGATCAGGGGTCAGCAGGGCAGGCCTTATGAGGATAGGCTACGGGACCTGAACCTGTTTAGCCTCCACAAGAGAAGGCTAAGGGGGGACCTTGTGGCCTGCTACAAACTGGTCAGGGGGGATCAGCAGGTATTGGGGGAGTCCCTGTTCCCCCGTGCGCTGCCAGGAGTGACCAGGAATAACGGTCACAAACTGGCGGAGGGTAAGTTTAGATTAGATATTAGGAGGCGCTACTTCACAGTCAGGGTGGCTAGGGCCTGGAACCAGCTTCCAGGGGAAGTGGTGCAGGCTCCTAGCCTGGGGATTTTTAAAAGGAAGTTAGATGAGCACCTTGCCGGGGTCATCTGACCCCGGTGCTCTTTCCTGCTAAGGCAGGGGGTCGGACTAGATGATCTACCTAGGTCCCTTCCGACTCTAGCTACTATGAAACTATGAAACTATGGAACCATACCCGGAGAGGCTCCAATAGTGGCACTCCTGTCACAGGCACATTACTCTTTTTTTAAAGATCCAAAAAGGTAGAATATCCAAAGATCCAAAAAGGTAGTGTGAGGGAGCGGCGGCTAGGGGCGGCCCTGAGCTCCCTAGCGCCGCCTACCGTCACGTTAGGGTGACGTAGCACCCTCAGAACCTCGCCCGCCACGACTTTGATGGTAAGATATGTAATGTGGAGGCTGCCAGTTTCCCTAATGGACGGTCTAGTTGTTCGTCCCTATTCCAGACGGGTATTTGATAAGCGTCCTGCCTTAAGGGCAATGCGTGCCTCCAAGCCTCCCCCTTAGCACGCCCCAAGCCTCGCAGCTGTTCCGGGGGACGCTTGTCTGGTCCCTCGCCCCTCGGGTGCCCTTGCTCTCACTCTCGGGCACCGGGGCTCTTTGCCCACCTGGCGCCTCCTTGGGTCGGGCCCCAATCTCTGGCCCGTTCCCCACGCCCTGGGCCTATCATGCTGGCGCCCAGCCACTTGCTGGCGCCTCCTGTGTCGGCTCCACCAGCGCCGCTCACTACCGGCCCCCCCTGGACCGGGTTCTAGCCGGCGCCTGGCTAATCGCCGGCTCGGTCTGAGTCTGGAGCACTCTCGCCGCCCTAGCCTCGGCGCCCTTGGGCCGGCACGCTCCCTCTGCCCGGATCTCGGCTCTCTCGCCGCCCTAGCCTCGGCGCCTTCGGGCCGGCTCGCTCCCTCTGCCCGGATCTCGGCTCTCTCGCCGCCCTAGCCTCGGCGCCTTCGGGCCGGCTCGCTCCCTCTGCCCGGATCTCGGCTCTCTCGCCGCCCTAGCCTCGGCGCCTTCGGGCCGGCTCGCTCCCTCTGCCCGGATCTCGGCTCTCTCTCGCCGCCCTAGCCTCGGCGCCCTTGGGCCGGGTTCTAGCCTTAGCTCTATCGCCGCCCTAATCTCGGCGCCCTCGGGCCGGCTCTCTCTCGCCTGGCGCCCTAGCCTCGGCGCCCTCGGGCCGGCGCTATCGCCGCGCGCCCTAGCCTCGGCGCCCTCGGGTGGCTAGCTAGGCCTGGCTATTCGGCCCCTCTCTGGGGCCTTGCCCCTCAGGGGCCACTACCGCGCTCCCTGCGCATTGCCCCTTTGGGCTTCCCCCCTCCGGGGCCAACACGCCACGCGCCCCGCGCCCTGTCTCTGCCCCGCTCTTGGGCCTTGCCCTCTCGGGGCTGACTCCGCACCCCCGGCGCCCTGTCTCTGCCCCACTCTTGGGCCTTGCCCTCTCGGGGCTGACTCCGCGCCCCCGGCGCCCTGTCCCTGCCCCGCTCCGGGGCTAAACACCACCCTTATGGGCTGGGGTCTATAACCCCGCACACTGCACCTCCCTGGCGCAATATAATGCCCAGCCGCACCGACACTAGTGCCCCTGGCACTGTGCCTCAACTGGGCACTGGGGACCCCCAAGCTGTTGGGGAGCTCCCCTGAGGCCTCCTCGCTCCCCTACAGCCCCACCCGGCCCTCCGGTTAAACTGTAACTCAATACTCAAGCCATCTGGCTATAACATAAGCAAAGGCTCCACACGCCTAACAACTCCAAGCCCCACCAGGGCCCGCAATCCTACCTCCAGTCAGGGCGATGCTGTTCCCTGCATCATTGCAGCCGGTTAGCGCGATGAAATAGCAGCCACTA
Organism: Crocodylus siamensis; assembly: GCF_052110815.1. Taxonomy (NCBI): domain Eukaryota; kingdom Metazoa; phylum Chordata; order Crocodylia; family Crocodylidae; genus Crocodylus; species Crocodylus siamensis. Next base: position 67,813,140 of record NC_143397.1, on the reverse strand, counting down.
ACCCAGGCCGCTCAGCTCAGCCGCAGAGCTCCTGCTCCCGCGGCCGCCAGAAGGGAACTGTGTCTCAGGCTCTGGCCTACGCTGGTTATAAAGGCCAGGCCCTGCCCTCTTCCGGCCATGTGACCACCTGGTTGTCCTGGCAACCAGGCACCTGAGCTGCCTGGGTGATTGGCAGCTCTGCCAATCACCCTCTCAATCACGGAGCACCTCTGTGACTCCGTGACAGGTAGACAATATCCACAAAGTAACTATAACGAATGCAGTAGTTATGGAGCAGATCGAAATTTGACTGGTTTTCGACTGGAAACTTCTGACAAAGAAAAGGGGCATTACTTGAGAGGCACTGACTACACTTAACTCTTACAGACTCAGTGGCAGAAGAAAACAGAATGCTTAAACATAAAGCAAAATTATCTCCACCAGAAATATATCCCATTTTGACTGGATGCAGAAAATCCCATACAAAATTTTTACTTATTCTTAAAACCAAATTTCTTCTACCACTTTCATCCTCCCTCTTGTTTATTTTCTCACTTACCTTGTATGGATTTGACTTCTGGCTTTTTGGGTTCAGGTCTTCGTAGATGTTTGGGTAGCATGTCATTCTCATTGTGCCACTTTTTCAGACATTGTGGCTCATGGATGGCAATAGATTTAGTTCCATACTCACGGCCACATATGTAACAAATAACTGTTGGCGGCCGTCTTATCACAGGGGGCTGAAAAAAACAAATGCAGTTAAGAAACATCATTGTTTTTAGAATGCTTTGTATACAACTGCTCTTGAAAAGATCTGATATTCTATTGAAATTATTATTTCTATTGATTTTAGTGAGCTTTGATTCAGCTTCAGAAAGGTACATGCACTACTAAATGACTATGTGGAAAAGGTTGACCAGTTCTTTGATCTGAAGTTATTCTATTCTATTCCATTCAGGAAGAGCACAGACCAACTGCAGATGCTTCCTCAGCCTGATGAAGAGTGTTTATACCCAAAAACTTGCAAAGAAGAATTTTTCCAACTATTTTAATTGGTCTAATACAAGATATCAGATTGACCTGAAGAACCCTGTCTGCCTGTGTCCTTAGACCAATGTGGCTACAACCTGTACCCTTACATGGCATATATTAATCTTCAGCCCGGAGTGATCAAAGAACTAGTTGACTTTTTCCAAATAGTCATTTAGTAATGCAGGTACCTTTCTGAAACTGAATCAAAGTCCACTGAAATCAATAGAAATAATAATTGCAATACAATATTAAAGCTATTCTATTCTGTTCCACCCAGGAAGAGCATAGGCGAACTGCAGACACTTCTTTAACCTGATGAAGGGTGTTTGTACCCAAAATCTTGCAAAGGAGATTTTTTCCAACTATTTCAGTTGGTCTAATAGAAGTTATTGGATTTTCCCAGAGAACTTTGTATGCCTACGTGCCACTTAGTAAACTTTAACTAGTTTGTTATATAGAATTCTACACCCAATCACAGCTTCCTGGCAAACCGGCATCATTGATTTAATCAACTTGTTCTCTTGGTCAAGTTGCTTTATGAAACCCTGTTTCATCTTAGTTGGGGGAGTTGCAGGCAAGTCATAGCAAGGCAGAAACACATGTAGTTAAATGTCTCAATTCAGTTGATGTGTCGAGTGATATGTTGACAGTCTGTGAATCTGAAACCCTTTTTTTATTCATAAAAATGCCAGAAATAACATGGAAGCCACAGTAAAAATGTCTGTAGTTACCCATTTAGCATGTTAACTCTGCCCTAGGGAGACTAAGTGTAGAAACAGACACTGCCAAATGAAGCAGCATCAGCTCTGCTTGGACTTATGTGCTTCATTGGGAGAACGTATGTTGCTCATTGTCTTGCCTGTTCATGCTGCAGGACAACAGGCAACATGTTATTCTGGAACTTGAGGAGCCCAATCTTGCATATGCTGGGAACTTCCTCAGAGAATTGGACCCCCTGGGGCATCTGTCTGGCTTTTCCCACTTACAGAGATGCACCCTGGAGAATCTTGGGGCATGTCTTCCTAGGCAGGGAAAGGCAGCATTTCCCTGGCTGCAGACATACACCCCGGGGTCTCTCTGGTGAGCCTCCTTAAGTGGAGAAAGCCCAAGGTTTCTTTGATTACAGAAATGCACCCCAGGCTTTCCCTGGCACATTAAAGAATTCCCTAGATGCAAGGATTGGGTCTTTCAAGCCTCCAGAGCACCTACCCAGGGTCACTGCATAGTGCAGGCAATGCCAGGGTGACTGCATTTTCCCACTACATGCAAAGAGATGTCTGCTAGTAAAAAACAGCATGCTCTATTGCCACCTTTGTCATGCCCAGAAATTGTGGGCATTTGTAGCATGATAAGGGATATGGATGGCTGTTTGCTTTATCTTTGTCATGCCATAAATTTTTTATGGCAGCACAAGGGCCAGGAAAGGTGATATCTGTTGCCAACCTGAGTCTAAGAGCAGAGCATAGTTAATCCATCATTGCCAATTCAGCCCTTGGCATCTCTGTAAAACTTACAAGTCATGAGTTTTTTTGGTGATTGTGGTACTTGATTCTTGAGAAATTTCAGCTCAGTTGACATCAGATAGCTATGACATTTGCTGCTGCTGGATTGAAACTGGTGCTAAGTCAAATAATTCAATTATGGATCACGAAAGGAAATGGAAATTTTCTCTTTTGCTCACTGATATCAATATGAATGTTGTCATCGACTTCAATGAGAACAGAGTTGGGCTGTAAATAAGGATGTTTTTACTCTGCAGCTGTTTTGTCTGTGGTAAAAAAATAGCTCTACTCATAAAGAAATAGGCAGTCAGGTTCTACATTTGGGTAATAGAAAAGTACTGTTACTGTTCTATTTGGGTAATAGAAAAGTAGTGTTACAAATTATAGGCTAGACTGTACATTTGGAACGTGCCTCACTAGGTGTGGTGTGCCTACCATGCCAGTGCTGCCTTAGAAGTTAGCCCTCAGATGCATTACATCTCAGACGCATCATAATAATGGGCAGAATTTATTTATTCCCCGTTTTTTTGCTCAGGAGGGATGAAGAGAAAGGATCTACTTGCACCATGCTCTGGTGGAGTGTGTCTTACTTGGCTGAGCAGGGATGAAAGATAGGGCACAGTCTAATCCAACATTTGCTGCTTCTTTGTCAGACCTTCAGTTTATTTAAGAAGTTCCATGCAGCTCTTCTTACACTTAAGCCCGAAGTCTGAAAATGTCATTACTGCATCATCCATCTAAGCTTTATTTCCTGTATCACAGGTGGGAACCCTATTACATTAAGAAACTAAATACTACTCCACAAAGCAGTATGTGATTGTTGGGAAAACTTTGTCTTTGCTCTAAAGATTGTAATGCACAATCAGAATAAGTCTTAAAGAAAGACTTTTACCTCAAAGAAACGCTGAAATATATTGATTCTTTAATCTTATATCCCTTCGTCATCTTAATTTTTTTTTTAGCAATTTCTTTAGCCATGTTTGATAATAGATTATTTTTATTCTAATAATATGTTCTCTTCTCTTCCCATCTGTAATATAGTGAATTTATACTACTACTACTACAATGCCTCCTTTATCTTGTTGTTATCAATACCCCTCACACCATCTGCTATTTCACCCTTTGACCTGCGACATTTTGTGTTTTGCTTATTTAGTGTAATACTCAGACTTACAAGCTTTCTACATGTTCACTGACTTGGCAAAAGGACTTCAGGGTCTGATCCAAAATGGTTTGAATGCAAAGAAGCATCTTTCTTTTCACCTCAATGAGTTTTGGTCCAGGCTGTTAGACTGTAAGCTCTTCAGGGCAGGGGGGTATGTACATTTGTGTATATTTATGGTATGCTATGAATACTTTTAAATAAAAATGCTTCTTGGCTTGGTTCTTATTGACACCAAAGCCCATTTCTGGCTCTGGCCTACTCTAGCCAGGTCCTTGTCATTTTGCCAGCTAAGCTACATTTACACCAACATTAAAGCTTCTTTTATACTGCCTCAATGGTATAAAAGAAAAAAATACTACTTTCAATTTATTTGGAATGGTTGCTTAAAAAAATTGAACTGTGGAAATTTTATCTCCCGAAGGGGGAATAATTATATCCCAAAATGCCATACCTGAACCCTTACTACAATATATTTTATCCCCTTCTAAAAATGTGGACTGCATAGATGATTTTAAAACAAAAAGTGAAAGAAAATTCTCTTCACTAATTCCAGTAACAGCTCCTTATTAAACTATGGAATCTCAGTGACGAATGGGTTTGTTTGGAAATGTTAAGGCTACTGGCGTTCAACATTCATTTACTTTTTCCCCTCTTCAAATCAGTACTACCCAAATGTCACATCTGGAAAGATCATTGTTTGAAATAATATTATTTTTGGAAATTACCAGGTGTCAGTTCAAGGAATTTTCCAACCCAGACTACTCATAGGCTAGGAACTAGACTGTCTGCTATTTACTGTGTATTTTGTTTTTTACCATTAAAGAGAGCAATAACAGAAAAGACCTGTTCCTGAGAAACATGTCCCTATAAAAATACCTACAAATACTTGGCCAAGTGCCTAGGGTTTGTGTGTGTTTTAGTTATTTTTAGTTATTTGACTCAAACAAATAAGCAAACAAGGGTGTTTGTGCACTGCATATTAGACACAAGGGTAATATAGTCAAAATTCAGTCTGTAATAGTCCCAGGAAAGCTAGTGCCAATTATTGGGTTGGGAACATGTAAAACTCTAGGTCTGATTAAGAGAATGGATGCCACTGAAAGGCTAGAAAGCAAGAACATAGAAGAAGAGTTTTATGATGTATTTAAAGGCATAGGGAAACTGTCAACTGAGTACAAGATAGAATTAAGAGAACCAAATACTCCCACCATACATGCTCCCAGAAATGTTCCCTCTTGTACTAAGGGAGAAATTGAAAAAGGAATTAGATAGGTTAGTTAACATGGACATAATAGGAAAACTAGAGCAACTAACTGCTTGGGTTCATTCATTATCCATAATAGAAAAAAAGATGGATTCTTGAGACTGTGTCTGGATCCTAAGCAAATGAACAGGTACATCAGCCGGGAGCATTTTCCTATTCCTGTCAGGGAAAAGTTTTTTGGCAACATGGCAGAAAGTAAATATTTCTCCACTTTGGATTCCTCTTCTGGGTTTTGGCAAGTTTCCTTAGTAAAGAATTAGCACTAGATTATGTACCTTCAATACACCCTTTGGAAGGTATTGCTTTTGTAGGCTTCCTTTTGGACTGTGTTCTGCATCTGAATTATTTCACAGAAAAGTGCAACAAATTTTTGAAGGTCTTAATGGAACTATGGTTTATATTGATGATGTATTATTTTGTGGAAATACTATGGAAGAATGTGGCTTGAGGTAAGAAAGGCACTAGAAAGAACTCACAGAGCAGGTTTGAAACAGAACCAACAAAAATACAAATTCAGGGTGAAAAGGAATAACATAAATGGGAGAAAAGCTCTATGAGAAAGGTTGCAAATCAATCCTGCAAGGGTTAAAGACACTACAAACACCCCACCCGCTACAGCTAAGGAAGAAGTGCAAAGATTACCGGGAATGATCAATTTAGTAGGGAAATATCTATCTAACATTAGCAGAGCAAACCAAACACCTTAGGTCACTCCTACATAAGAACACTCAATGGATATGGAAACATGAACATGAAACTGAATTGAAAAACTTGAAGGAAAAAATAATGAAAGCTCCAGTACTAAAATACCACAACCCTAAAAGACCCATTTAATTGCCAGTAGGTGCTTCTAAAGAAGCCATTGAAGCAGTTTTGCTTCAAAAACATGGGGATAGCTGGAGACCAGTAGCATATGCATCTAGGGTACTCTCTAAGTTAGTGTATCTATATACACAAATTGAGAAAGAAAATTTAGCTCTGGTATATGGCTGTAAGAAATTTCATATATTCATCTATGAGAAGGCTGCGATAGCTGAAACTGATCATAAGCCTTTGGTAAGTTATCAGACATGCCACCCACATTACAGAGACTTTTCTTTCAATTGCACATATATAATCTAGACATGTAGTATATGCCAGGAAACAATCTACTTATTGCAGATACATTGTCCAGGGAATATGATACAATGGAAAATGACAGAATTCCAGACAAAGACATAGTACATGTTAATCTAATTAAAAGAATGATTCCTGTCACAGATAAAATGTGGGCACTAATTACAGAAGCTACTACTCAGGACACTACATTGCAAAAAGTGATAAGACCTATTTGTGCTGGTTGACCTGGAAAACATATACTTAGCCCCTACTCTCAGTTCAAGGAAGACCTGTCAGTCCTGGATGTATTTTGTTCAAAGGCTCATGACTTGTTGTTCCAGCAGTGCTAAAGAAAAACATGTTAAAAAGAGTACATGAGGGGCATCTAGACACTGAAAAATGCAAAAGGAGAGCAAGAGGTGCTCTATATTGGCCCAGCATAAATAATGACATAGAAAATGGTGTTAGGACATATACAACATGCCTAAAGTATAGATAAGTGGAAAGAAAAGAGCCCATGATGGGCATAGAGGAGCCTGTATCTCCTTGGTATCAAGTGGACTTAGTCATGCATGCAGGAAAAAATTATGTATTAGTGCTGGATTATTATTCTGAACTTGCTGACACTATCCTGAAATTGTATTGCTCAAAAGCACAACAGCAAACCATGTCATAAATCAAATCGATTTTTGCTAAACATGGGATTTCACAAATTGTGAGAACAGACAATAGACCTTAATTCAACTGTCTTGATTTTATAGGGTTTGCAAATAAATATGGATTCTGTCACAACACTCCAAGTTATAAATACCCACATCCAATGGTCTGGTGGAAAATGAAGTACAAATAGTGAAGAAATTGTTGAGAAAAGCTACAGATTCACACACTGATGTTTACCTGTCACTCTTAAATTACAGAGAAACATGCATGAAACATGGATTGTACCCCAGTAGAAATGCTGTTTAACAGGAAACTCAAAACTAGGATGCTAAATCTTGTGGATGATGCTCATCAGAATGAAAAGCAAGACGTGAAAATATTAAAAAAATTCAACAAACTCAAACAAAAATGGAACTATGATGTGGGTTCCAGGCAGAGTACAGTTGTCTGAATAAACAACTTTATCATTCTATAAGCTTAACTCCTTGGTCTTCTGAGAACAACACAACATGTATTAATCCCTTGTGCATTTCAAAATGGCCACAAGACACTTTTATCTAAAACTCATTCAATGAGGTTTAGATAAACTGCCCCTATGGCCATTTTGAAATGCATAGGGGCTTAATACATGTGATAGTGAGGCGACGCTGCGGCATTCTAATTAGAACATGGAGCAGACTCAGTTAATCAAATCTGCTCTGACACATTCTAATTAGAATGTGAACGAGCCCATCTACGGGCACCCACAAGACTGTGTGTTGAAGAGAGAAGGGACTTTCCACTGCTTGCAAAGATAACATGCTAATATAATAATGGGCTTAGTCCATCTGTCTGTCTGTCTGTCCATAACACTCTTGGAGCAGTCTGACTGGTTACTGAAACAACCAATCAGAGTGCTCCAAGAGCATTCTGGACAGGAGGTGGCAGCAGTGGTGCAGTGGAGTGCCACGATGATGGTAGGGATGGAGGAGACAAAGTAGGAGGATGAGGCCAGCATTGCTGGCCTCACCACCCCCTTGCCCTGCTCCCTGGAGGTGGCGGTGATGGCACGGGGTGCTGGCTGAGGGGATGGCGGGGAAAGGTTCCCACCCCTGCTCTTGGGAGGTGGCAGTGGGGCAGCATGGTGGGTGGTGGTGCTCTGTCCCCACCCGTCATTCCTGATGGGCAAATGGATAGTTCCTTAATAAAACTCTTTCAAGACTTTCTTTGTCCATTCTTATTTACCATTTTTGTCTTTATATTTACAAGTAACTTCTAACAAACTGACCAAATCTGTTCCTGTTAAAATTAATGGAAAGTCAGTTATTGACTTAAAGGACAGGAGCAGGAGCAGGAGCAGGGCATGCTATGTGGAAATACATGATATTTGAAGGCATTTCAATTTTTTTTCAGTGGGTAAATAATGTTGTGTTGGAGCAGGTTATGCTGTAAAGTTTTTATTGGAACAAAGAAAGCTAACAGAACAGATTCTGTGTTAGGATGTATGATACTGCAGAAGAAAGACATAGCTAACATTTGTATTTTGTGGGTAGATATTACAATAGGCAAAAAAAAAAATAGGCAGCAGATGGCAGCACCAGATGCTAGAGATAGATACTATAGGATTTTAGGACTGAAGTTATCATTTTCTGTTGCAAAAGAAATTATAAAAAGAACATGCATATCAGATACTATTAATCTGCATAGTAAGAGTTGTGCATTCACTGGCTCAGACCTCGGTTTAAAGAATATAATACTTGCTGTCAGCAGTCCCTTGATATGAAATGACAGAATGTAATACTATGCATTACAATATAATGTAAATGGTATGCAAGAATAGAAATCTCTAAACTGATTTGACTCCTGAAAGCCAGTTAGGCAAAGGCTGTTGTTTGCTTTACATACAGTTAGACTTGACTGATTCAACTGAGTCCATACATTGTATTTTTGTTTGCCATCATTTGGATTAAAAAAGCAGTAATATACCAGGTAAAGTATTTTGCTCCAGAGGCATGAGTTTAAGCTTCACTCTGACTTCTACTGAAAGCTATCTTCAGGATTTCCAGCTGTAAATGGATACCTGGTCATTCAGTTTGGGAGTGCTGGGAGTGCTATTGGCTATAAAACCTGATGTGCCTTAACTATGGTAGCCCAACAAACCCAGGGGCTTGAATATTCCAACAGGCTTTATCTAGAGTTGTATGAATGCTTTGGTAGAGGCTGGGAGTGTCTAAATGAGATGCTAAATGCACGGTAGACTAATTCTACTGCACATTAACGCATCATGGCAAAAGTCATGCGAATGTGCTAATGCACAGTAGAATTAGCCTAGTGCGCATTAGTGTCACAAAATAATTGTGTTGGCAATACTGTGCAGTAGTGCTGATTACGGCACTGTCACGGAGTCACAGAGGTGCTCCGGGATTGAGAGGGTGATTGGCAGAGCTGTCAATCACCCAGGCAGCTCAGGTGCCTGGTTGCCAGGGCAACCAGGCGGTCACATGGCCGGAAGAGGGCAGGGCCAGGCCTTTATAACTAGCTGAGGCCGGAGCTAGACACACAGTTCCTTTCTGGCTGTTGCAGGAGCAGGAGCTCTGCGGCTGAGCTGAGTGGCCTGAGTTAGTGCTTGCAGCCTTACCCCACTAACAGGCCACGATGATGCAGGGAACAAGATCACCCTGACTGCAGGTAGGCCTGAGAGCCCTGGCAGGGCTTGGAGTTGTTAGGCGTGTGGAGCCTCTGTATTTATGTTATAGCCAGATGGCTGGAGTATTACGTTACAGTTTACACCGGAGGACCGGGTGAGGCTGTAGGGGAGCGAGGAGGCCTCAGGGGAGCTCCCCAACAGCTTGGGGGTTCCCAGTGCCCAGCTGAGGCACAGTGCCAGGGGCACTAGTGTCGGTGCTGCTGGGCATTATAGTGCGCCAGGGAGGTGCGGTGTGCGGGGTTACAGACCCCGGCCCATAAGGGCAGTGTTTAGCCCCGGAGCGGGGCAGCGACAGAGCGCAAGAGGCGCGGAGTCAGCCCCGAGAGGGCAAAGCCCCGGAGCGGGGCAGCGACAGAGCGCAAGAGGCGCGGAGTCAGCCCTAGAGAGGGCAAGGCCCCGGAGCGGGGCAAAGACAGGGCGCGTGGCGTGTTGGCCCCAGAGTGGGAAGCCCACAGGGGCGAAGCGCAGGGAGCGCGGTAGAGGCCCCTGGGGGTGGGGCGAGGCCCCAGAGAGGGGCCGAATAGCCAGGCCTAGCTAGCCACCCAAGGGCGCCGAGACTAGGGCGGTGATAGCGCCGGCCCAAGGGCGCCGAGACTAGGGTGGCGATAGAGCTAAGGCTGGCGCAGTGAGAGCAGCTGAGCTAGCCACCCGAGGGCGCCGAGACTAGGGCGGCGGGAGTGAGCCGGCCCGAGGGCGCCGAGACTAGGGCGGCGGGAGTGAGCCGGCCCGAGGGCGCCGAGACTAGGGCGGCGGGAGTGAGCCGGCCCGAGGGCGCCGAGACTAGGGCGGCGGGAGTGAGCCGGCCCGAGGGCGCCGAGACTAGGGCGGCGGGAGTGAGCCGGCCCGAGGGCGCCGAGACTAGGGCGGCGGGAGTGAGCCGGCCCGAGGGCGCCGAGACTAGGGCGGTGATAGAGCCGAGATCCGGGCAGAGGGAGCGTGCCGGCCCAAGGGCGCTGAGGTTAGGGCGGCGAGAGCGCTCCAGACTTAAGACAGAGCCGGCGATTAGCCAGGCGCCGGCTAGGACCCGGTCCAGGGGGCGCCGGTAGTGAGCGGTGCTGGCGAGCCGACCCAGGAGGCGCCAGCAAGTAGCTGGGCGCCAGCGTGACAGGCCCAGGGCGCGGGGAACGGGCGAGAGATTGGGGCCCGACCCAAGGAGGCGCCAGGTGGGCGAAGAGCCCCGGTGCCCGAGAGTGAGAACAAGGGCACCCGAGGGGCGAGGGACCATACAAGCGTCCCCCGGAACAGCTGCGAGGCTTGGGGCGTGCTGAGGGGGAGGCTTGGAGGCACGCGTTGCCCTTAAGGCAGGAAGCGCATAGATACCCCATCTGGAATAGGGACGAACAACTAGACCGTCCATTAGGGAAACTGGCAGCCTCCACATTATATATTTTACCATCAAAGTCGTGGCGGGCGAGGTTCTGAGGGTGCTACGTCACCCTAACATGACGGTAGGGGGTGCTAGGGGGTTCACGGCCGCCCCTAGCCGCCGCTCCCTCACAGGCACATTAAGTTATTACCTGTTTAGTATCTGTTATTACAGGTACTAAACTTAATGCGCTGTAGTTACAGCACATTAATGAATGTGTAGACATGCTGACTGAAGAAAATCAGGACTAGCACAGGAATGGTGGCTCACATCATCTGCTCCTAGTTTCTATGTGCTACTTTGGGGCTGCGAAGTATAACCATAGAGCTATACTAATCAGCTGCTACAGGGTTCCCTAGTAAGAAGATCTCTAGGTAGCAAAGACTTCCTATAGCCACTCTGATCTGATTATCAGCACAAGAGGCCTGGCCAGGGGGAAGGTGTGGAACTAGGGATTACTAAACCTCAGATAGCAGCAGCAGTTGTAAAGGCTCCCTTTGACCAGTGACTTTAGGGTAAAAATTACATAAGCCCTGAGATTCTTCAAATGAATGCTTGCCCCAGAACTAAAATATAGAGGCATAACTGGCCAGTACTGCACCCTGGGCAGTTGCTTCTTACCACTCTCCAGTTTTCTTGCAGTGCCTTCAGCTCTGGAGGTTCCAGCACTGGGGAAAGCGGAGCAGTGGTGGCAACGAATAAGTGTCTGGAGGTTTGCTGCTGCTGGGGGAGATGGTCCCTCTTTTTTGCCACCAACATGCATGCCAAGTAACCAAAGTAACACTGGTTTTCAGTGGCAAAAAATGAGGTGACATCTTCTCCCAGCAGCAGAAATTCCATTTCCCAGAATCTCTCTCTCTCTCTTATACACACACCCATCTGCTACTGCTGTTGCTCTGATTCTACCCTACTAAATATGGAGCTGGAAGCTGCAGGGAAGATGCAGAAGGTAGAGAGCAAGGGGAACAGATAGTGAGACCATGAGATGTCCCCTGCTTTATTCTTGCATGCTCTCCTCCTCAACTTTAGGCAGAGCCTCTGCCTTGTGCCCCACTTGCCCACCCCCATCCTTATACTAGTAGGCTCTCTAGAATAATTCTCCTTACCAAGAATGTCACTAAAACCTGGTGTTGTTCTCTTCATCTCCCCCTTCTTTCTACCCCAAAGACATGCCCTAAAGCAGCATTCCCCCAAGCGGACATGCTTGGATGCAGTCCCTTGAATTAACACAGTATACTGACTATATATTGTATTTGCCAAACTACTCTTGCTGCCTGCCCAACACTCATCCTCCTGGGAGCAAAGGAGTTTGATATTATATAATCAGCCATAATTTATTTACTCCTAATATATTTTTCACTGGTCATATCTACCCAAGATGTTTACTGTGCAGTAGATTAATTAGCTTTGCATTAACTATCTTGGTGTCTACATGTGTGCCCCTGTTAGGCTGGAGTAAACTAATTTACTTTGCACGTAAATTACAAGTACTGTCCTGCTGCAGAGTAAAAAACTTTGCACCAGCAGAACATGTGTAGACAGTGACGCAGCTGGCTGGGGCATGAGGATGCTTTAGTGGTTGCTGACCAGCTAGCTCCATGCTGAATGCCCCAGCCAGCCCTTCTGCAGCAGGGTGAGCTGAAGGGGCCTGCTGCCAGCCAGGGCTAATCTAACCTGGCTCAATGTGCTGCAGTCCTGGGCACAAGTTCAAATGGCAATAAACTCCGGAGTTTATTGTTTCAGAATTTATTGCTCTCTGGCATATATTTAGGCACATATTGTTCTCCAGAGTTTATTGGTTTGCATTAATTGCATGTATACACATGCCCCTTGGTAGCAAACTGAAGAGGAACTGGTTAGGTGAACAAAAGAACTTGCTTGAAAGGCCAGCTCTGTAGATGATATATTTCTTTTGCAATCTTTTTGCTATCTTGATGTCACCTAGCACATCCATGCTCTGCTTTCTAAATTGATCCATTCCCATCTATGCTTCTCAAGTGCAGATTTATATATAGAATAATGGCTCCATAAATTTAAAAATACTTTCATTGCCTTTCAAAATCTCTGTGTTGAAGGTTCTCAATTTACAAATACAAGATTTTATTTTCCAATGGCTAGAATTCAGCCTCATGTTTGAAAATGTAAGTGGGCTCTGTGGGCATGCATGTGTGTTTCGTCACTAATAACAAGGTTCTACAGAATAAACTACAGTTAGTCCTACCTATACACTGTACTACCCCAGCTAATGCCACTGGGGTTGAACAGCTCTAACTGACCAAACTAAGCAATGCTGTTAGTGGTGGTGCCAAGAAAGAAAATAATCCACTTCACTTCATTTTGGCTCCATTCGTTCTACAATGCTCCCAGGAGTACAAAAGCAGTAATAACTTATGTCAAGTCAACACAAGTAATCTGCTGAACAAGAGAGTGAGATGTTCACTTTCTGTACCACATTATACTTTAAACAATTTTTCCCCCTACAGAACTGAAATACAGCTATTCTTTTCTGATATTAAAAAACACCTATCCTTTCTTTTTTCTTTACAAATATATAGTAATGTCCAAGCGCAAACTTAACATTCTTCACTCATATGTATTGTAATAGCATCTTTAATTGTACAGTTACACTGCATTTCAGAATGATACAAGCTACAAGTTGAATGGAATACAATGAGGATGCATACTTTTCTCTTTTCAATACATACAATGTAATATTTGCATTATTTATATGTCTTATGCCACTTGATCATGATAAAGAGAAACGGTGTTGTGAAATGGGCCTGATACACCAATGAAACTTATGATCTTAATTGGCCCCAATTAGTACAATATCTGAGCATCTCACAATCAATATACTTATGTCCTCACAACACCCCCACAAATTAAGGAAATGCTCTTGCAACACAGGGCCTAAGGTTAAGCTCTGATTTTAAAGGCTATTAAATGTTGCTCCATTTGCAGGCCTAAATGATCTAGGGTCAGTCCAAGTCAGCCTTGTAGGTGCCCCACTTAGGTGCCTCACTTCAGGAGTGTGATTCAATCAATTAAGTGCCTAGACATTCTATACAGTGAACAGGGAGACATAAAGGTGAGCCAGAATACCAAGGTACTCAGTGGGGAAGTGCCTACAGCAAACCAGTAGGAAATGGAGTGTGTCTGCAGAAAAGGACCTGGGAGTTAAGCTGAATATGAGATAACAGTGTGCCCTTGTTGCCAAGAAGGCTAACAGCATACTAGGCTGCATTAGAAGCATTGCCCGCAGATTGAGGGAAGTGATTATTCCCTTCTGTTTGGCACTGGTGAGGCCACATCTGGAGTACTGTGTCCAGTTTTGCCCCCCTTACCTTCCCCGCGAGAAAGGATATGGACAAATTGGAGAGAGGGCAACCAAGATGGTTATAGACTGGGGAACATATAAGGAGAGGCTGATACAACTGGGCTTATTTAGTTTGGAGAAGGGAAGACTGAGGAAGGACTTCATAGCAGCCTTCAGCTACCTGAAGGGCGGTTCCAAAGAGGATGGAGGTAGGCTGTTGTTAGTGGTGATGGATGACAAAGCAAGGAGCAATGGTCTCAAGTTGTGGCAAGGGAAGTTTTACCTAAATTTTCTCACTAGGAGAGTAATAAAGCACGGCAACAGACTATCCAGAGAGGTTGTGGAATCTCCATCCTTGGAAATTTTTAAGACCTGGGTAGATAAAGCTTGGCTGGGATGATCTAGGTGGGAATGTTCCTGTTTTGAGCAGAGGGTTTGACTAGATGACCTCCTGACATCCATTCCAGCCCTAATTTTCTATGAATCTAGACCCTAGTGTCACGGGGACACTTGGGTGCCCCGTGTCTTGGAGGAAATAAGGGCAGCTGCTACACTTTAAGGCCGCCCAGGTGCCGGTTGCTGGGGCAACCAGGCAGGTCAGGTGACCTGAAGGGAGCAGGGCCAGGCCTTATAAACAGCCCAGGCCGGAGCCAGAGAAGCAGTTCCCTTCTGGCTGCTGCAGGAGCAGGAGCTCTGCGGGGAAGCTGAGCAGCCTAAGTCGATGGTTGTGGCCTGACCACCCTGACCGGCTGCAATGATGCGGGCAAGTGAACCCTATAAGAGACTGTGATTAAGGAGCTGAGTGAGTGTTGTGTTATAAGCCGGTAGGCTTCTTGTTTGTGTTGCAGCTGCTTGGCTCATAGTTTTGTTATGGTCAAACCGGAGGACCGGGTGAGGCTGTAAGGGTGTGAGGAGGCCTCACGGGAGCTCCCTAATAATCTGGGGGTTCCTGGTGCCCAGCGGGGCACAGCTAGCGGTGCCGGGCGGGCACAGCTGTTTGCGCCAGTGGGGCGCGTGTTGAGGGGTGTTGACCCCCGCCCTGTGGGGTGAGATGAGAGAGAAGCCCTAGTAGGGCAAGGGACTGAGACAGTGGTCCTGGGGGCCAGGCACGGCTGCAGCCACCTGAGCCCCAACCAGGTGTAGGACCAGGAGAAAGTCCCAGAGGGCTCCATAGTGCTGGGGACTCTAGTGCCACAGTGGGCACGGCCAGCGAGCGCCGTAGAGGTGCTCGGTGTATAGGGGTTGAGGCCCCAACCCGAGAGGGCGTGCAGTGCGGGAAGCGAGAGATTGAGGCCCCTGAGGGGGCAATGAGCGCGAGACGCACGGCACAGGCCCCAGAGAGGGTGAGGGAGCGCGAGAGGCATGGCACAGGCCCCAGAGGGGGGCAACAAGCATGAGAGGCGCGGCACAGGCCCCAGAGAGGGCGAGGGAGCGCGAGAGGTGCGGCACAGGCCCCAAAAGGGGGGCAACGGGCACGAGAGGCACGGCATAGGCCCCAGAGGGGGCAATGGGCGCGAGGAGCGCGCACAGGCCCCAGGAACGGGCGCAAGTAACCATCAGACACCCAGTGGGGTGTGGACTAGAGAGGATCCCGAAGGGTCAAGGGGGTAAGGCTCAGGCAGTCTGAGCCTGATTGGAAGAGTATTGCCAGCGGGTCCAAGAGGGCCAGCAAGCCCAGGGGCGCCAGAGAAGGGGCACCAGGTGTGAGACAAGCCCAGGGGTGCCAGAGAGGGGCGCCGAAGGGCAAGGACCCAAGAACATCCAGGAACAGCTGCAAGGCTTGGGGCATGCTGAAGGGGAGGCAGGAGGCACGCATTGCCCATAAGGCTGGGGTGAGAGCACCTCACTAGGAACGGAGGTAACATCGGCGCGGTGTCAATGGTGCAAGTAGGCAGCCTCCTATAACTGAACTCAGAAGATCAAAGACGTGGCATGCGAGTCAAGGGTGCTGGATCACCTTAATTGACACGGCAGGGGGCGCTAGGGAGCTTCAAGGCCGCTCCCAGGTCCCACTCCGTGACACCTAGGACTAGGGACAGAAGTGACACATAAACCAGTTTAAATGATCAGAAACTGGTTTAAACCTGTAACAGAATAGTTAAAATAGCTGAAATGGGTTTAAGATAAACCTGGTTGAAAGTAGTATCAGACTTAACTGATTTAGGTCAAACAAGTTTATGAAACTTCTGTCCCACACCCCTTCCTGGTTCAAGTTAAATCAGAGTCCCCCAGCATTTTGCAGACCTGGGCTGGGCTATCTGTTCCAGAAAGCAGGGCTAGTCCCACCTCTCTGCTCTCTAGCAGTTAGGGCTGGCTCCCTTTTCTACCCTTCCCCCTGCCCTCCTGGCAAAATCTGGCTGGGTTCTGGGGTCAGGGAGGAGAGTTAAACTTCTCTTCCCCCAAGTACAGAGCTGCCTTGCCCTGCCCTGCCCTGCCCTGTGAATCTTACTGCTGACCAGTGGTGATGCGTAGGAGGTGTTCGGGGGTGCACAGGTATCCCCTGAGAGCGTTGGTGCACCCCCTGACAGCCAGCACTTCCTGGTTAGATGATGGGTAGAGGGTCAGGCGGGAGTGCTGGTGCCCAGCCTGAGAGCTCCCGCTGGGGAGTGGGGGCACCAAGAGAAGCACCACTGCCACTTTTGGGAGCACCGCTGGTGCTTTTGTGTCAGCAAGATTGGTCGCAGGAGACTCCCACCCCACCAGGCAATGAGATTGGCCCAGGAGGCACCAGTCACCCATGTCACTGACTGTAACTGTAGAGTACAAATCCCAGAGGCACCTGGAAGCAAGAAGAGGAAGTAATGAGTAAATTTGCAGATTCCTGGTGTTGTGATTCTGGACTGAAAATCACAGAGACCTTGGGGCCATGCTCTAGTGCCCTCTGGCTTCTGGCCTGAGCCACTGCAGGCATGAGGCTGCAATTTCTGAATCAAAAGTCAGTATCTGTTGATTTGCTTATTGGTTCAATCTTTGCAGCTTAGACTAACCTGAAAAGACTGAATCAATTCAGCCTTGGGCTTTTTGACTGTCTGTACTTAGTCCAGGTGTCTGACTTAGGGCTGCAAAGGAGAAACTTCTATAATCTCAAGATTCAGAGTGCCCTGATTAGATGTGTTGATCCATTTGACAGCACAGCTAAGTTGAGTTCATTATGAAGCACTGAAACTTTTTTCCCCAGTCTTGAATATGGTTGGCAATGGTGATGTTGCTGCCCACCTTTTGCCCAGTTGCCACATAGAGAACTCACCCAGGAAATAGGAGAACTTAGGCTGACTTCAGGTAACAGCAAACAGAGATGGCAGTTGTATACCTGGGTGACCAACACATGAACCACTTTTGAGCATTCACAGTAGCCCAAGGCTAGGTTCCAAAAGATTTTTCAGTCCAGAATGTAGGTGACTAATGAGTCTAGGCACCTCTGCAATTTTGCAGCTGCTAGAAGGGGTGATTGTTTTGACTTAGATGCCTAACTTCCATGTAAATCTTGTGTATGTATTCACCAGGTCCATTTGGTTCTAGTCTGTAAGACTGCTAAATCATACTTTCAGAAATGAGGGAAGCATTTAGGAAACCAAGTCCCATGAAGGATTAGGTCCTTTATTTAGATGCCTCACCATGAACCAACAAGTCTAACTCTTATTTTTTTAAGTCAAACCTTAGAGGATGCAGAAATGCACTCACAACAAACAAAGAATCCTAGCTATTTTATCAGTGTTCATGTAGGGTTTTGCTAATAGGAATTGGCCCTGTCAATCTTGTTTCCTGCATCAATTGCAGTGGAAAAACTGTGCAATCTGTGTACTTATTTGTTTGTTATGCTCCGAGTTGCTGGCTTTGAACATACAAGCTCCAGTGAATTAACACAGAGTTCCATGGTTAAGTATAACATTTAAAAAAAATGTAAAACAGCTGAAATGATTAAAGGATAAGGAAACATTATGGTTCACGTTAATTGAATAAAAAAAATCTGATGTCTGTTTGTTTAAACATGTTAGAAAATGCAAATCCATCTTAAAGTAGCACAATAGAATCCTAACAGATACTGGCCTCTTGTGGTTCCCCACAGAAAAGTAGGAAGTGGGAACTTAGATGTCTCGTTTTAACAGGAAAGATGAAAAGAGGAAGAAAAAGGATTGAAAATTCTGTGATTTCCCATATGCACACAATATTCCTCTCCGCTCATGGCTCGTCTGGGAAGCATCTGCAGCAAAAAGACCTTTTTTAAAGCAGATGGCTTTGAAATTAGGGTGTGATGAGAATTTATGACTTCAATTACCCGGACATCTCGTGGGAAGATCACTCAGCTAAATCTGAGCGGGCGCAAAGCTTTCTCTCATGCGTGGATGACCTCTACCTGACTCAAGAAGTCTATGGGCCAACGAGAGGCAAAGTGCTGCTTGACCTGGTACTGGCTACGGGGGACGACCTAATCGGCGACCTAGTGATTGATGGGAAGTTGGGTGACAGCGACCACGAGCTGATCACCTTCACCAGCCACCGTAAAGCTGGCAAGTCAAGGACTTCTGTGTTGCTGACTGACTTCAGAAAAGCCGACTTTGACAAGCTCAAGAGGCTAGTCAGCCAGGCCCTCAGGGACCATGACGACAGGGAGTTGGGAGTTCAAGAAGAGTGATCGCTTCTCAAGAAAGCGATCCTCAGTGCACAAGCTAAATCTATTCCAACACGGAGGAAAGGCAGCAAGAAGGCACAGCAGCCCCCCTGGCTCTCCAGAGACCTAGCGCACCTACTGTGGCTAAAAAGGAAAGCCTACAAAGGATGGAGGACGGGATTCACCTCCAAGGAGGATTACTCCACGCTGGTCCGGTCCTGCAGGGAGCAAACCAGGAAAGCCAAGGCTGCAACTGAACTCCAACTAGCTTCAGGCATCAAGGACAACAAAAAGTCCTTTTTCAGATACGTGGGGAGCCGGAGGAAAAGCAAGGGCAACGTTGGACTCCTGCTAAACCAGATGGGGCAACTGACAACTGACGCCCAGGAAAAAGCCAACCTATTAAATAGGTACTTTGCGTCAGTCTTTCATCAGTCACACGGGATGCCCATGCCTGCTATGGGACAGGGAAATCTGGGTGAGGGGGATCCCCTACCCTCCATCAATGCTGACCTCGTGAAGGAACACCTTGAGAAGCTGGATACCTTCAAGTCAGCTGGCCCTGACAACCTGCACCCCAGGGTACTCAAGGAGCTGGCGAGCGTCATAGCCCAGCCCCTGGCACGGATCTTTGAAAACTCCTGGCGCTCTGGTGTAGTGCCCGAAGACTGGAAGAAGGCCAATGTGGTGCCGATCTTCAAGAAAGGGAGGAGAGTGGATCCAGCTAACTACAGGCCCATTAGCCTGACTTCTATCCTGGGGAAGATCTTAGAAAAGTTTATTAAGGAGGCCATCCTTGAGGGACTGGCCCAGGCTAACATTCTAAGGGACAGCCAGCATGGGTTTGTTGCGGGTAGGTCTTGTTTGACCAATCTCATTTCCTTCTATGACCAGGTGACCTATCACCTGGACAAGGGAGAAGAGATTGACGTCATATATCTTGACTTCAAAAAAGCCTTTGATCTGGTATCCCATGATCACCTCTTGGCCAAACTGCCCAGTTGTGGCTTTGGCTCCACCACGATCCGCTGGCTGGGAAATTGGCTTCGTGGTCGGACCCAGAGGGTTGTGATTGATGGCAGTCACTCATCGTGGTGCCCTGTGACCAGTGGGGTCCCTCAAGGCTCTGTCCTGGGACCCATACTGTTCAACATATTCATTAACGATGTGGACATTGGAGTTAGGAGTGGACTGGCCAAGTTCGCTGATGACACCAAACTTTGGGGCAAAGCATCCATGCCAGAAGATAGGCGGGTGATCCAGGCTGACCTGGACAAGCTCAGCAAATGAGCAGATGAGAACCTCATGGTGTTTAACACCGAAAAATGCAAGGTTCTCCACCTTGGGAGGAAAAACCTGCAGCACCCTTATAGGCTCGGCAGTGCTACGTTGGTTAGCACTACAGAAGAAAAAGACTTGGGGGTCATCATTGACCACAAGATGAACATGAGCCTTCAATGCGATGCTGCAGCTAGTAAAGCGACCAAAATGCTGGCGTGCATCCATAGATGCTTCTCGAGCAAATCCCGGGACGTCATTCTCCCCTTGTACTCGGCCTTGGTGAGGCCGCAGCTGGAGTACTGCGTCCAGTTTTGGGCTCCACAATTCAAAAAGGATGTGGAGAAGCTTGAGAGAGTCCAGAGGAGAGCCACGCGCATGATCAGAGGTCAGGAAAACAGATCTTATGATGACAGGCTGAGCGCCATGGGACTCTTTAGCCTGGAAAAGCGCAGGCTCAGGGGTGATCTGATGGCCACCTACAAGTTTATCAGGGGTGACCACCAGGATCTGGGGGAACATCTGTTCACCAGTGCGCCCCATGGGATGACGAGGTCGAACGGTCACAAACTCCTGCAAGACCGTTTCAGGCTGGACAGAAGGAAGAATTTCTTTACTGTCCGAGCCCCCAAGGTCTGGAACAGTCTGCCAGCGGAGGTGGTTCAAGCGCCTACATTGAACACCTTCAAGAGTAAATTGGATGCTTATCTTGCTGGGATCCTATGACCCCAGCTGACTTCCTGCCCTTTGGGCAGGGGGCTGGACTCGATTGATCTCCCGAGGTCCCTTCCAGCCCTAATGTCTATGAAATCTATAATATCTCAGGTATCTATTATCAAAAGAATCACAGATCAGATGTTTAATAGTTTACCTTGTCTGGTATGCCTGGTGCAGCCCCACCTTTTTGTTCACCTTTACTAGATTGATTGTTGTGTGCTGCAAGGCCAGAGCTAGGACCTCTCACAGATCTAGTGTTATTGGAGGATGAAGGACCCAGACCATCGTCCTTTGGTTTGCAACTCCTTTGGTGCACAGAGAGACGGTCAGGAAGGAAACTGCGTCCACAGTTATGACAAGGCATGAGCTGGGCCTGAGCACTTTGGTATGCTGATTCATTTGCGGCATTAATATCATAGGAACCACCAGTTAGAGCCTGAGGTTTACTGGGTGCTGGTCTTCTGAGATGCTTTGGTAATTTCTCATTTTCAATATGCCACTTCTCCAAGCATTTGGGCTCATGGATGTCCAGAGATTGTGACCCAAATTCTCTCCCACAGATATAGCACACCTTAAAGCCAGGTCTCCTTGGTGGAATGACTGGTCGTTTCAGCTGACTCTGAGACATGCTTGAAGTACTTGACCGTTTTGATAATATTACTGTGCCTGGTCTCCTCTTCCCAGTGCCTGTTTTTACTGTGGAATCTGCACTTACTATTGCTGGCAAAACTGTGGGAAGATTTGACGTACTGGTTGTTGCAACCTGTTTTGAAGGCAGGATGGTAGAAATATTAGCGGGGGCCTCTCCAGCACTTGGCAGAGTTTTATTATTTTTGCTCAAATTCTTTTTCTTTCCAGTTGTTTCCATTAAGAATACAATGTTCCATGAATGCTCTCTCTCTACTTTACACAGGGGGACTTGAGAAACTGAGAAGGTCTTTTGTTTAGTGTGATGCTCACTTTTGTTGACTTCACTTCCCTGAGCTGAACACAGCAGATGCTTTAATACTGTATCCAGTTGATCTTCCAGTTCAAGTGGTTTTGATTTGCTTTTTCTGTGCTTTCTTGTTTTGTTTTGGGTTGGTTTATTTTGCTGTTTGTTTGAAAGAAATTAAATGAGATATCAGTAATTAATGTCTTTCGCAAAAGTTGGCAACAAGAGATTTAGCAAGAATAACCTTACTATTATGCCATACTTTCAAATACCATACAAAAAAGAAAGGCCATAACAAATGTTCAACCCATAATTATACCTGCCAAATTATTTTATGATAGAAATCTGAAACTGTAACTTAAGCAGTGTGAAACTATGAGAAGTAAAAATAAATAAATAATGAGTTTGCACGAAGCCCTTTAAATTCAAACTACTGAGCTTCACATAGTTCTATGTTATTAGGAAGTTTTAACTTCATTCCTGGGTTATGTAGTTAATTCATAAAATGTAGTGAATTCATGAAATTTCCCAACGCTATTGTATTCTGCAGCTACTATGTATTTAATCTCTTAGGGTCTTATAGTCAGCTTTTGGTATTTACATGTATATGTGAGGAGTGTCAGGTTGAGGAGATGTGAATCATCCCTTTTTCTTGGCCTTGTGTTTTGGACTCATGACTGCATTTCCTCAGAGAGACAGATTTTTCTCCCTCCTATGTTTATCTTTATGCCTCTCTTAAATAATACTATTTTGAATTTCTATAGCTATAGAGACTTCTATCACTCCAAGGAGAATATGAGGAAGAGATAAAAATTAAAATGTATACTCCACTGACTTACATGCTTACAGCTATCCAACTTTAACTTGGTGGCTTATCTAAAACCACACATCATTACGAATATGACAGACATCTCTTGCCCTACAACTCAAGCTCTAACTTCTGAGCCAGACTGGTTGCCTATCACAACAGTAGTCAAACTTCTTTCCTCTAACTGAGAATAAATGAAGGAGACTTACTATGTAATTTCTTGACACTGTATTTGTATTCCCTTTGTGAGGCCTCAGGTGGGGTCCTTTTTAAATCTGTTTGATATTGCTTGTTTTCTAATAAAATGTAAAAAAAAAAAAAAAAAAAAAAATTCTTTATGAGACCATGCACTCTTTAAATGGCCAAAGTGGTTGCTAGAGAACAATACTAGTTTCTCCTTTCTTTTCCAGGGTCTGACTTTGTCATTCCTACATATTTTCCAGTTCTTTCCAGGTCACAAGCAAACAATAATGTTTAGGGTAATCCTGCACAGTGGAGCATTATGCCACCCCTAGACTTTCTCGTTATTCGCTGTATTTCCGTGAGAGAAATTCTCCTGGGAGCAGAAAGCCTGACTGTGGCTTGATTATTTTTTAAGTAAATTGTGCTAGAAACACTACATGCCTCATCTCAGGAAAATACAGGAAACCTTGACTATTCATGCTGACCTAAGATTTTATTTTAATCATTTTTGCATATGTAACATTTAAACAAATATTTTCCTCTGAATTACTTTTTATCTCCATGACACCATCCTTCCATGCATTTCTGATTCAGGGTTGACTGGCAGACAAGTTCACAACCACAGATGTAACGAATTTGAAAATCCAGACATCATTCTGGCATATGAAGATGATTCTGTGTAAGGAAAAAAAATACAGGATGTGTTACTGAAAAACTAGATTAAACCTTTAACATTAAATTTTCAAGTAGGTATATTTCTAAATTTGCACTCTAAATTCACAGTGAAAACAAAGAATAAAATTAGCAATACATTTTGGATTATACCACTTCTCTGGGAGAGCAAGAGAATTCACTATATAACCACGAGTATGGGATAATGAACTATAAATTTAGCAAAGTTCTCTTGGGGCAATTAAATAAAAAATTAAAATGTCAATTGGGTTCCAAGATAAACACGCAACCTAATATTTGTTCAGTTTGGATTCATTTCATATTCCTGGATAGATTAGAAGTACAGCTGCCTTGTGTACTTCTGTACATACTACCTTATAATTCATATCCCTTCTTGAACTCAGTTTTCAAACTCAGTTTCCTGAAAGTAAAATTTGATTCTTTAAGGTAGTGTTGTGGAAATGGAGTCTTAGGAATAAAAATAAATCCGAATTTTTACTTTTGTTACCAGAGCACATCCAACCCAGCTATGTTAGGGTGGGCAGGATTCCCTTGTGAGTTACATACCACCAACAGAATTTGAAACTAGGTTCTAAATACAGGGGCAATTCTTTCATGAAATGTGCTTATGCAATCTTGTTCAAGACAAGTTTTATTAATGCAGATGGTAGTGTAAGAGTGATGTTGTAACTGTGATGGTCCACGGTGGGAGGCAAAGATTTCTTTGGGTGATATCTTTTATTTACCTTCCTATGGTATGGTTGGAAGAGAGTGGGGATGTCATATAACAAGATAAAAACCCAGCTAGACCTTCAGCTCCCAATATGAAAGGTTTATTTATAAATCCAACAGATGTTCTAGTCAGGACATGGAATGTACAAACAAAATATAGAGCTAGATTATGTTGCCTTTACAGAGTTACTTAAGAATAAGACTGACTGGTAAAACCTGCAAATATGCTTAATTCCCAACCTAGACTTCCACTTTATTAACTTAATAATTTAGATTATTGAACCAAAGTGATGTGTTTAGAAAATATTCAGTAACTATCACCAGCATTTGCCATGAGAAACCAGATCAAATAAAACAATTTGTGTTGCAATCAAATATTTAACAATAACTCACTGTAGCATTGTCATACTTGACAGAGGATCTCAGAGCCTACAAACATGAATGAGGCTAAATTTCACAACAAAAGAGGAAATCAAGCACAGAGAAGTTATATGACTTATTCAAAAATATGTAGAAAGTCTAAGGAAGTGGCAAAAATTCACTCTGTGTCTTTTAACTGCTAAACTTCTGGTCTTAATAATATGACCCTTCCCTCTGCTAATAGCCTCAGAGTCAGATTCTGGACCAACATAAGAGGCAACAAATTCCAAGCTCAGGGCCAGCCTATTTGTCTTCAAGAATTCAGCTCTCAGCATGTTTAAACACTAGGCTTCTTGCGTTTCTTATTGTTTTTGTATATTCTCTCCTCAATATATACATATATTTTACATGCAAGTCTTTCTAAATTCAAGGAAAGTTATGTGAAACTTCAAACTTATTTGGTAACTTTTATTCCTTGATTTTTTTTAATTTAAAAAAACCCACCACATAATAAGGACTCTCATGGGCAGTTTTAGGCACCCTTCTGCTTAACTAGCATCCTTTCCGTTAACTATATACACAATACAACATGAAAAAAAATCACTAAAGCAAAGCCATAGCAGAAAGATATTTCTTGATCAAGATTTTCCCCCTCTTAATGTCTTACAAGGATATCATTTAACCTGGGACTTACAGAGTATTTGCTTCAAGAACTTCCTTTTTTGCAATTGGCTGATTGTACTGCTTGGACAAAATTTATCACTTATGCCTTTCAATGTGTCTAATCAGAATATAGGCCTAATGCTCATACTACAGGCAAATTTAATTTAGATTGTAAGCTCTTTCAGTTACTATTTTATTGCATGAATACACAAGTACCCATCAAACTGGGGCATGATCTCTTGGAAATCCGTGTGCCATCATAAAGAAAAACACAACAAAATATCACCAGAGCGATGCAATGTTCTTTCTGCTGTTAGCCCTACAAAGAGTTTTACTAACACTTCTGGCACAAATATAAGGCTGAATTTTCCAAGGAAATTTGTGACACTTTCTCATTCTACAAAGATTCTTAATAGCTCGATTTCCTTGTACAAAAGGTGTAGCGCGAATATAAGGGCATTGTGTATCCCATCAGAGCAAATCTGTGATATTTATAGGAACACATCTTTATGGGCAACATTTTGTAGTATCCAGCCTACTGGTGAATACTAGTGAAAAAGTTTAGCATTTGGAGTTCATCATCTCTAAACTTCTATTGTATTGTTACATCTTATATTCTGATAATTAAAGTATAAGGTTGAAAAGTTAGTAATTTTTGAGACTAGCAGGTACTTGTATATCCATAGACATACAGAAATGCCATAGTGCTTTTATTTTATGTATCAAAAGGGTTATTTTCCAGAGTTTTCTAGTCACTGTGCAATGTGAAACTGTGAAACAGCCTTGGGAAAAAGGCATTAAAAACTAATGGACCTAGAAATGAAATTCAAACATTTGGGGCTAGCTACTATAGCAAAGCTACACTGGCAGCTAGCTGGTTTTGTAGTGATGGCTCTATGTCAGAGAAATAACTTTTTCCACTTCTGCTCAAGACATTTAAATGCAGAAAACTTCCCTTTCTTTGCTAAGGGTGCATACAGACATTCAGGGAGGTTAGGGGCAGGCTAGATCATGTTAAAAATGTCCATCTGATCTAATATAGTTTGCCCAGGTGCAGCCCTTACACTTAGATCCCTAGTTAGGTTGATCTAAGTCTGAACTGTACAAAAGGATAATTGGATTGGTTGAAAAAAGCAGACCTGATTTAAATTAACCCTACCCACAAGGTGGTCTAATTTAGATGGGGTTGGCCATTTTCAGACTAATCTAACCGTCCTGAACTTCTGTACAGTTCCCAGTGCAGCTCCAGGGCTGAGAAAAGCCAGCTACTGGCCACAGCCCTGGGACTGTGTTTTTCCTACCTCCTCCCTGAGCTGCCCCCACCCTCAGATGGACAACTTCCCCCAGCAGACTGGTCAGCTCCCTCCCCATCCCAAGCTTGCCAAAGCCCCCATCCCACAAGCTGCTCCCAGTGCTCATTTTACTGGTATTCAGCAGTGCCTTAAGCCAAGGAAGCAAGTCAGCGTGGGGGGAGAGGTGAGCAGGTTTGGGGGGTTGGTTCACTGTGGGAGGGGGTTGTTTGTTTTGGGGGCTAAAAATTGCTTTTGGTCTTAGGGGTGGTGGAGAGAGCTCCCACAACCTCCCAAGCCCCCCCCCCCCAATCCCATGAAACCCTCCCAGAGCCCACCAACCTCTCCACAGACCCTACCTACCACCCCAATCTCCTGATCCCCCCCTGTAGACTCTGTCTGCTCCCTCAGTCCCACCTAAAGACTCTGCCTACACTCTGTTCCAACTGATTCCTCCCACTGTCCCTGCCTGCCCTCCCCGATCCTACCCCAGAGCCTGTTTGCCCCTGTAATCTGCCTAAGCCCCCCAACTAGCCCTCCCCATCCCAACTTACTTTACATGAGGTGGCCATTTTAAATTAACCTCCCCTAATCACCCTGAATGTCTGTATGTAGCCTACGTGCCAACTATATAGCAAAGGACAAGAAATGTTGTGTGTGTGTGTGTGTGTATACACACGCACACACACACACACGTACATACATATAAATGTATATACATGTATATACATATGTGCTTTTAGGTTTATATAGATATATATATATATATATATATATATCTATATAAACCTAAATATATATTTATATATAAATATATATAAACCTAAAAGCACATTCCCTTTCATAGCAATCTGAATTTTCTGACCATTGCTTCCCTGGAGTTCAACTCTCTACCCCACAATTGTCAATCTCCATTGCTGAGTAAGAGCTATGGATCTAGAATGTACACAATTTGTATTACTTGTCAAACAGGGCCTAACAGCAGGATTGTTTTAACTGCAAGGCCCTTTCAAAGAATGGGAATATTTCTAGGGAGGGTGACCTATTGGATGAACACAAGTTGGGCAATAACTTAATTCCTCAAGAAGGTCCAGGCTAATGGAGACATAGGGAAACTTTTAGGATCCTGAGAAAAAACGGAGATAAAAATTATTGGAGGGTCATGGGAAGGGAAAAGTTCAACTAAGTCTCAAAGACCCCTGCACCTTGCAAGTTTGTGCTTATCACTACATGTTCTATTTAATCAATTATGACAAAATGATCATTATGTTACCTGAAAAAAATTTAAAACAACTTCAAGCACTGATTTTCATTTGACTATTAGGTGACTCAGACTATTAGCATTAAGAATGAATCAGCCAATAAAAGACAGTATAAACAACCTATTAACAATAACATCTATTGTTGGACTTCCAAGCTCACTGTTGTAAATACTTCATAACAGAGTTATGCTTCCTTGTGGGAATTACAGCATTTGGTCTATGTGTCTTCCTGCCAAGTGGACAGTTATTTATTGGAGAGTATCTACAAATGCAGTGTACTATGTTCAAATTTATTTGAACAATTCAAACCCACATTTCTTTAGGTTAATAACAAAATGCATTCAAATCCTTCAGAGTTTGGAATTAAAGTTTCTGTACAGAACACGACACAAAACATGTTTCTTGTTTTTCTTTCCTAGATTCATAGATCGTAGAGTCAGAAGTGACCACAATGGATCATCATGTCCAACCCCTGCTCCTGGCAGGAAAGAAGACCGAGGTCAGACGACCCCAGCCAGGTGACTATCAAGCCTCCTCTTGAAGACCTCCAAGTTAGGTGATAATACCAACTCTCTTGGAAGCCCATTCCAGATTCTGGCCAAATGTTACAAGAGTTTGATTAATACAGTGGAAATGAGTTATAGTTTAGTATCTTAAATAGCAATGCTAGCTGAGTGCCATACTTTAAAATATGGAGTTGTAATGACAGTCCATTCTAAAATACTGGACTCGTATGATCCAATAAAAAGCAACTGGAATACTGCAATGGCCAGCTCAGCTTCAGGAAATGAGTGGCATGTTATATGCATTATAGCAAAATAAGAAGGCTGAAATCAGCATAAGTTAGACCACACACATTCTTATTCTCCAGTAAGAACAAGACCTATAGCAGTCTTTTCAAGTGATTCTAATCAAAAGTCAGAATAATGACATTATCATTTGCTTTCTCTATTGCTATTCTCTCCAAGCTGTCAAGAGTGTAGGTTAAACAATTGGTTTGAAAGGAAGGGTTCTACCATTAGTTGGAAGAGGAGGGTTTTTCACTTAAATGGCTGCTGTTCTTATTGTTTAGGAGTTATTCCATTTCTGTGTTGGAACCAGGAATCAAAGTCCACACATACGTTTCCTATTTCCCCCATATAAAACTCTTCCTGAAGAGCCTCTCTGTTTTCTCCTTTCTCTAAAATCCCTTATGTAAACAACCCCTCAAAGCCCATTATCAGGCCATTTTATAAGCCTGGATGCCTTGACTGAACTCTACTGAACAAAACATATTTGTGCTGAGCAGGGGATTAAATTGGCTGCTTCTTAATGAGTCCTCAACATTTCAGCTTTCACTTAAAGAGGAGTTCCATGAGGAAAATTCACAACTGAAAAAACAGTATTTACCTTGTAGAAAAAACACATTGCAAAATGCTTCCTTCTGCTGGGAGAGAACATGCTTCTTCACTAGTAAGATGAAAAACTAGTTGTGACAACTGGGGGAAATCTGTCAATGTACAGCATGGACATTTTATTTTGTACTGGGGATTATTTGTACGTGTCTGTCAGACTGCAAATTTGGTTTGAGTGTGGGATGTGGCTGTCTTCTTTGATGTCCTTTTGCCTCCATATTGACCTAAAACTCACAAGAAGTGATGGGAGAAGTTCCTTCACCTGGCACGGGGCTAACAATTGGGGTAATTAAATGTGGGTGAAGTACCATTGGCCAAAATGTTGGCTATTTCCCAGGGTAAACCGGTTTTCATATCTGAACTCTGGGAATGGAGGCTGTTTAGAGATTCACCTGACAAACAGAATGGAAGCTTTTAAAATACCGAGTCGATCATAAGATATTTTGAAAGAGAGAGAAACTACATAAAACGGGCAGAGGAGGAAAGAGAAAGATGCTCTAGAGTATAAACTATATGCAGATGGACAGAAAGAATCCTGACCCCCGTAGAGGACTGACACCAGCCCAAAGAATGCTCAAGAGACTGAGCTGGGGAACTTGAAGTAACAGAGGCAGCAAAATATTATTATTTTTAAGATGGAGCTTGATTAGTTTATGAAAGGGATTCTACAGTGGGAGTCTAGAGGCAGAAGGGGATTGCATTCCAGACCCTTCCAGTCCTATGTCCATATGCAAGCTAGGGCCTAACTAAAACAAATGAGGTTTTTAAAATCCTTACAAAACCTCTGCTTGCTTTCATTATCTCTTGCCCCTGAAATGCTAAAAGAAATGGAGAGTGCCCATACGGCAGGAGCTCTGGGAAAGGCTGCATTTAAAATAATGGGGGAATCTGGGGGCGGGGAGGTGGGTAAATTTTGGAAGCCTCTGGCAGCTGAACTGAAAGGACCCACTTTTGCGAATGCGGATTATGGCTAGACCAAGGAAGTGTGCTAAAGAGGCTAAAGCCAGAGTCAGCAGGTCTCAGAAGGCCCAGTGAAGCTAAAACACATAGGTCTCTGCATGGTGGGATGTAAACAAAGCAGTCAATTGGGCACCCTCCTCAGGCTGTGACTGTCATGTAAGAAAATGAAAAAAGTACATCTTATTAAAAAACTTCTGTGTCAGCACATATTAAGAGAAGTCCTATGTGCCAAAGCCCTTATTCAGGGAAAACTCTCACTGGTTAAGAGAGAATTTCACTTAGGACTGTAGAATTTGACCCGTTGCCTGCCTTCACTGCTGTCCACAACTCTTCACTTTTTGTGCTTAACCTTCACTTGATGGCTGTAGTGAGAATTCCTACTTGGGACACAAAATTTATTTTCACATTGACCAGTGGAACACTGGTTGTCAGAAAAAGTTATAATCTTACTTGTGACATCCAATTATTAAAAAAAAAATATCTCACAAATAGGTTTACAATCATCATCACCAATTTAATTATGTAACAGTAGCAAGTTGAAGTCCTAACCCTGGGAACATGATTCCCCTGTACTAGGCTATGTACAAATACATAGTAAGAGACAGTGTGTCCCATGAAGAGGCTGTAAGCTAAATAGACTAACAAAAGACAAGAAGAAAAGTAAAGTGATTTGCTCACAGTCACACAGAAGGTCAGTTGCAAAGGCAGGAACTGAGTATATATTTCTTGACTGCCAATCTGGTGCTTTACACATGAAACCCTAATGGAGCAAATGCTGCTTTAGAGCTAGCTAATGTTTTCAAAAGTTGGTTACTTAATCATACTCACAAAAATGTGCATGCACGTCTGGGATTATTAAGGGCAGGATGCCCACTTCCAATGCAAATATCCATCAACATCTGCAAACTAAAGTTCCTTTGCTTGCAACAGGTGATGCTTTTTGCTTCTCAAAATGTGGTGTTTTTCTTACATTAACACAAATGTCTGCAATAAATACTTATGGAAGATACAGAAAATAAATGCCATACGTTACAGGCATATTTTTTCAGTATTAAATGGTTTTCAAACTTTTCCACAAGCCTTCTAACTATTTCTTAAGGGAAAACATATAATACTAAATAATAGATTGAAATAGCACTCTTTGTGCTAAAGTTGCCTTATACTGCTCAATTTTTAAATTGGGCTAGAAATCTATGATATAAGATACTTCAAAACAGTTTTTAAACAGTGTGGGCTAATCTGCTGTATTTTATTATATGACATCTTTTAACTGAAAGACAAAAAGCAAAAAATAAATACTTTCTAACTATGTTCTTAGCAAATCCATCCAAATTCAAAACCTTTATATATTTCCTGTATATTATATTTTTCTCCAAATAACAGTCCCCTTTAGTCAGTCAAGGAAGTAAATTCTTATCATTTTAGTAAAGTCAAAAGAAACATGCATTATCTGATCAAGTCTGAATTAAGTACATTGAAAAAAGGATTGAAATACCATGTTTCCCAGTCAGGCTGATTTATCTTGTCAGAGCTGAGCAAGATCCACATTTCTGTATATCCTCCTGTCTTAAGGAATAGTTCTCAAGATCTTCTCACAAAATATTGGCATATACACCCACTTCTGGCAGTTGCAAAGCCCTGTGAGACTGTAAGACAGGGGTGGGCAAAATGCAGCCTGCGGGCCAGATGCAGCCCATTAGGCCATTCTATCTGGCCCACGGGGCCCCTAAAAAAATGATAAAATTAATATTTATCTGCTGCTGGCTGTCTGTCATGTGGCCCTCGATGGCTTGCCATAACTCAGTAAGTGGCCCTCCACTCACAATAATTGCCTGCCCCTGCGGTAAGATCTAATATCACAGGAGCCTGGCTTAAATCTCTTATGAGTAATGCACTCAGAAATGTCCAGAAGTGAAGCCTGTTCAACAAGAGAGGCAGCCACATGTGTAATAGGCACTAAGGGATGTGACACCCCCACAACTTGTCTGCAGAACATGGGTTGGTCTCAATACCTTCATTAAACAGGGATAGACACACATAGCTGAGGGCAAGTACTCTTTAGTAGCTGTGAGTCTCAGATACTAAAAAGCAGTATTGTGTAGATAAACAAAAATAACATTGTACTATCCCCTAATTAAACAGCTAGAATAGAGCCAGTCAGGAATTTTCTGGCCATATGTGTTTTCCTGATCAGAAAAGGTTGATTAGTCAAGATGATTTCTTTTTGCACAATGTTACAAAGTTCAATAAAATTTTTATAGTGTAAACCACTTTTCAGAACAAAAGAGAAACTGACCCTTGCCCAAGAGGTCAGGCACATGGTATGTAGGAGTGAGGTCCCAGCTTTTAATCTGGGACAGAGCAGGTACTTGAATTTTGATCTACCATCATCCAGATTAGGGCATTCACTGGTGCAGTGGGATGGGGTGGGTCTCTCCCTTGCACTGTTTTTTTGTATGATAAATTTTGAAGGGTCTCTCTCATGGAATAAACAACTTAAAACATCTTAGGAACTTACCAAGGTAAGTTCATGACTGTATTTGCTTGTTGCAGTGGAAAGCTTGAGTGAATGACCCAGAAAGTTGTTTTTTTCCTGCATGCTATCCTGACACAGAAGAGAAATGTTTTTATAATCTCAATTTTTTGAGAGATAAAATAATTGTTTTCTGTCTAGTTCTGAAAGAGACTTCTTGTGACTTTAATAAAATTTATTTTTATTTGTGAGCAACTGTGATGATAGCAGAGCAAATAAAAAAATAATTTATCAACATTTTCATGAAAAAGTTACTTCTTTTTTCTTTGAAAATTTTCAAAATGCAAAGTTTTGGGACATGCTTTAATAAAGATGACATTGTCCTTAAATCTACTGTGAGTCCTAAGGATTTGCATTACATTACATGATTATCAGCTTAATCGGGCCTTAAGTAGTAACCTAGCTACACATTCAATTCAATTTAAGGCGTGGTAATAGAGTAAATGAGCCACAAAGTTATTCCCATAGGTGACTTGTAGGGAGGGCATGGGGGGGGAGGCATGTACCCCCCCACCCCAAGATTGGCACTTGAAGGCTGGGGAGTGGGGAGTGATGGCTGGTTCCCCACCCCACAAGATTGTGGGGGTACTGAGAGAAGCGCTGCCAGCACTTTTGCCGGTGGTGGAGATTGACCACTGCTTGGCGACTGGCTGCTGGGGACTCCCCCCACTCCAGTATCAGGAGGCATCAGCTGCCCATATTGTCTGCCATGGAATGCCCATGCCATGTGAACTTTGGCACACAGCAAGTTGCCCCGGGTGGGGTAGGGGAGACTGGGGCCGGCACTGGGCTGGCCTCGTCAGCCTTACCTGGGACCCTGGGGGCCTCCTGGGGCTGCAGCTGAGGTGATTCTGCTGCACAGAGCCTGGCTGGCAGTGGAGTGTGGCTTTGGGCAACCCAGCTCTGCTTTTCAGCAGTATGTGCTGGCCAAGCGTGCATTGCTCTGTTTTTATTACTGCCTTTTTTTTTTTGACTCATGGATATCTGCACATACTGCACAACTGTGCTCATCTGGATGCGTCCCCAGGTTTCAAGTTGCCGAGGCAGGTAATCATGATCCCAGGCTCCCCCTGCATTGGCAAATGGGGCATGATTGGGATTTAATCCCTAATTGCAAAATCATGCATCCTGCCATGCATGTGGCATGTCAGGAAGTGCAAATGTTGGGATGGTAGATTAAATCCTGTCAGGGACCTTAGTGAAGCTTTTTGTTCAAGAAGTTATTTCTTGCTAGGAAATGTATTTTCTTTTAATTTCCTTGCAAGAGCGAATGACTTTAAAAAAGGCAGGTTCTGGGTTAGACATCTATGCATGAACTCTGTCTTCTGTTGGTTGTCTCCTTCAATGGACACATTTTAGGATTAGTGCATGTGATTTGTGTGTATGCACCTGTGCATGTTCAGTGTACTATTTAGTTTGAAATGTGCAGCTTGCTGGTCTATAGACAGCATATCTGCATATGGAGTTTACTTTTTGGAAGAAAAAAAATTGTCTTTGTGCTGCTTCTAATCAAGAAAGTTTATAATTACCCTTCTGGCTATGTTTAAAGAATGCTCATATTGAAAATATTAATTATCATTTTCTAAATAAAATAATGCACATACATTTACTGACATACTTGCTAATTTTTACAACATCCAAAAGATTTGGATTCTATATTTATCCTTGTATTTTATTACAAGCAGTTACTACTTGATGCCAAAATCTATTTGTAATTTTTTGAGCTGAAGATCCTTTTACTCTAACCTAGTAGCACTTGTTTGATTTATTCTCCTCATTTTGTAAATCAATTAATCCTGTATTCAGCCCCCAGAAAAAAAATGAGAATAGATATAAAAGGGGTCCAAAGTTGAGAGGCACAGAAACATTTCCAGATGGAGACACTGAAAGATCAGGCAGCAGATTCTTTGAGAATGCAAATTTTTCAGGCTAAATAGCTGGAAAAAAAGTTCTTTGCAAGCTTTCAGGCATAAACACCCTTCTTCAGGCATATCGAGAGTCTGCTGGTGAATTGTGTGCTCTCCTGCATAGAATAGAAGCCAAAATGCAAAATGCAGGTCTGTGACAATGCAAACGCCTGGCGGTGAGGATCACAGGGGTGGAAAACAATACTGTGCATAGTGCCAGTTACTGCACATTTATGTAGTACCTCATATTAGAGGTAATAAACTTAATACACAGTAGCAATAGCACATTAATGCATGTATAGACATGGCCAGTGAGGTGCTGTTGGCACATTTGACTTTGTAAAGATGTTACTTTGTGCCTGATAGCCTCTGCTGTGTTGCCAGAACCCAACTGAGTTTCCCTTGCAGGGATTGATATTTGCAATGCTTATCTTGCCTAACGCCTGTTTTTCCTAAAAGTATCACCATATATACATGTTAATTAATACAGTTTAAACTGCCTAGTTTGGACTGTCTTAGTCTGTATTAACTTTCAATGAGGATTAGCTCATTTGGATTGGAGCTAATTTTAATTCAGACTACAAAACATCCACATATATATAGTGATGGCTGTAGTCCAGATTAAACCTAGAAAAATGTAACATGTATAAATAGCCTACTGTAGGGTACCTGTAGATCTGTAGGACACCTGCTCCAATGTGCTGTAATTACGTGTGCTAATTAGCATACTCCAGCAGCCTCGGCATCTCATGTATTCAGTGTCACCATGCTTCAAAATGGCCTTAGGAGAACTTTAACTAAAGCGCATCAAATAAGCTTTAGTTAAAAAAAACCTGCTGCCATTCTGAAGTGTGGGATGCTCAATACACAAGACACTGTGGGCACTTTAATTAGAGCAGCTCCTGAGAGCTGCTCTAATTAAAGTACCTCACCCCCTGGAGTATGATTAAAAATGTCCCTCGTGATTCAGGTAAGAGTGTTAACTATTAAATCCCTTCCTGCTTTCTGCTATATGTAAATAGCAGTTAAAGGCCTCGCATTCAAAAACTGTTTGGACTCAATTAATGTGAGCATATCACAGCATAGAGTAGTAGGGAAGCTGTAAGAAACAGAGTAATAATTTACCAGATGTCCCAATCAGCTGCAAGTTGATGATGAATTTTTAATACCTGTAACAGGGAGGCTTTCTTGGGGCCGGTCTGTCATTGGCCTGCCCACCTGTTTCTGGGCCAGCTGCCCACCTCCTTTCCTGCCATGGCTTGATGATACATAATGATGGTATTAATTAGGCAGAAAACTGCCCATTCTTGCCCTGATGCCAGGGGGAGCCATCTGCAGCTCTGTTCCTCCCCTACACCACAGCCCACGCCTTGCAGATGGCATCCAGATGACCCAATGCTCTGGGCCTACAGCCAGACCAAGCTCAGGCCTTGTTGTCAGGCCTTACACACACACACATTCACACTGCACCCTCTCACAGGATCTCTTTCATGCATTGACAACTTATACCACCTTGCTCCCTTCTGGAGCAGGCCCCTTCAGCCACAGGCTTTATCTAGCTCATACCGTGAATGGCAGATGTACCATATTTTGGGCCTTTCTCATGACTGTCACCAGAGTAGTGGTCAGCCAATTACCTGACTGCATCCAAGATTGCCCTGGCCCCTCCTGGGGCAACTCTCCACACACAGATAGCCCCCAGCCCTCTGGTTTCCCCCCAGTGGGGCTTCTCATCTCTGCCCCCTCACCAGGGCCACAGGGCTTCCCTCCCTAGTGGGGGCTCAGGTGGCCGTAGCTGTGCCAGACCCCATCTGGGTCTTATACCCTCCTTGGGCTCAGGTGGCCATAGCCGTGCCTGGCGCCCTTGTACCCACAGCTATTGTGGGGGCTAGGGGTTAAGGCAACCTTAACCCGCCTTCCACCATGGTGGTAACTGGCCTGGTATTTCCTGGGGGCTCCTGTGCCACCAGGAGCTCCAGCAGGCCACCCACTCCCCAGCAGGGTGCAGTTTTAGGTTATGCCAGGGACTAAGAGCCTCCAAACCATCCCCTTAAGCTCCTGCCCTTACCTCCAGGATGTTGCATACAGCCTTGCAGCCAAGCAATGTTTCTGCCTGGCCTGCCAGCAGCAAACTGCCCTGTTTATATGGGCGGCCAGAGATCTAAAATAGCCACCGCAATCAAGCACCTGCTGGCCTTTAAAGTGGCAGGCACCAACAGTGTGCCACAATACCCTTATCTGAAAAAATATTCCTGTCATTTTTTAAAAACATGGGCTTCTGCCACAAGAAAAATGTCTCTTTGCTACAGCGTCAATGTTGACTGACTGTCATCAGTTTGGGATGCCACAAATAAGATCTACTGGTCTGAGTACTTCATTGTTCCCATTATGCTTTGATGATTTTATAATTTTACTACTTTTAGTTTTGCTTTCTCCTCATTTATGTTGTTATTCATATTATTTGTTTATATATCTTGTTTTCTGTCTTGCAATTCTTCAAATACCAGGTTTTCATTCAAATTCATGAGTCTATGGAAAAATATATAGAACAGCAGCCTGAAATACCCTAAATAATGTCAGTTAAATGAAGAACAATGTAAAATATGCATACCCAAACTCTAAGCTGCAAAATAAGCTTCATCTAGTTAGAAGCCCAACATTCCTTTTCCAAATCAAATACTAGATTCCTGGATTAATGAAAATGCCAAATGAAATAAAACACTAGTAAATTTTGCACTGATGTCAATTATGCTAATAATTTGAGCAAAAACTCTATCAGCTATATCCCTGGAGAAGAGATCATTTTATGTATGTCAGCATAAAGTTAAATCACAACCGGAAATTTTCAACAAGGAACATATGTAGTTTCATTTGTACTTTTTTCTGTGATGTGTTACGGTCAATAATTCACATGCCAGTTGTGGTTATTCTGCTCATCAAGTAAGGTCTTTTAACTTCCAGTATCCAAAATGTTATACATTATGATTTTTTTTTTGCACTTTCCCCCCTCCTTAAATATCAGAATAATCAAATTTGGTTTTCATCTGAAAGAAAATGGAATGAGGGAAGGAAGCTAAGCATGGTTTGCCCACAGAGCCTATGTATCTGCCCTGGTGGCCTGTACAAATGAGATGTGCTAAAGAAAGAAAGAAACTACATAAGCAATTAAATTGTCAAATAGTCACAAATCAATCAATGTTGGTGGGAAAAAAACTACTTAAACCTGTTCTCCTCAATAATCTATTTTCTTCAAGTCTCAGAGATCTGTAGGCATCCTGCACATTGGGCTATTTGTGTTTGATTTCTGGGGTGAAAGAAGGGGCTTAATTACCCAATCGTCACTGTGACATTGGAAAACGTGATCATGTGTCTAACCCAACATGAATTTGAGGTGTAACCAGATTAACTGAGTCCTCCAAAGCCACAGAGCAAGAGCATGGCAGAGCTGCGATTTGAATGCAACAGTTCCCAGAGTTCAGATCTGTATTCAGTCAAATAGACAGCCCAGCTTTCTTAAGGGCCAGAAGGATTACTTCTATGCAAACATCACAAACATGGTTTTCATATTTCCCCACTCACTGCCTGAGCTGGGAGCTTTATTATTTTTCTATCCTGTTACCTTTAAGGCATTCATGGAATCATCTGAACTGAATGGCCAGAGAGTCTGAAGGAAGTACATTGACAATTTACTCTAAAAATTATCCCTGTTTAAAAGGGTGTAGGCAGCAAAATTTAGATCTAGATCCTAATTTCCCCCAAGAACATGGGCATTTTGATTCTGGATTTTGATTCTTGCTCCTGTCTTCTTAAAAAGAGAAACTCTGCAGCTTAAGCAACAGATTTCGAAGACCATAAAATAAAGCACATTTTCTCTAATTCTCTACAAAAACTTTTTCTTGTCTTACCTTGTGATCGCAGCACTTAAACCCCCACATTATGATCCCCCTGCTGTGTTACCAACAACAGGGCTTGAAAGGCTAGAATTTTCTGGTGCCATGGAAATGGGAGTCTCCCTCTCCTCTCCCAGGTGTTGCCCAGCAACGTGTCAACAAATGTGAATTCACAGAGCTCTCAGAAGCTGATTGGCTATCTTCATTGTTTGGTGAGAAAAAGGAGCAAGAAGCAGGGTTTAGGACCAACCAATGGGAAAGATCTTTCCATAAGCACTTTCAGTAGGAAACCTGGGAGCTCCTTCCATCGTCTTCCAAGGGAGTCTCAGTAATGACCTGCAATTTAGGAAGTGTTAGAAAAAGCAACATCTGGAACCCTTGCTTCCCAGTGAATTCTGCGTACCACTGACCTGCAGCAGGTGCTTATGAGAGGGGCAAGCAGAAGGAGCTGCATCTGGACCTTCCCTGACCCAATGGTTGCACAGTTATAATATGCGAGAGGTTGGAAGTGAAATGGAAAATGTTGCTGGATACACTTACGTACAGTCAGACAGCAGTGTACATTAGCTGCATGTCAGCCAGAAAAAAAAAAGCTTTGGGCCAAATCCTGAAAATTAATGGACCATATCTTCTATGATGCACCAGGTCCACTCTCCAGTAAGGGAGAGTTTTGTATCATGGGATGTACAATTCGTTCAGCCCATAGAGGAGAATGGGAGCATATGGCATTTAAATTACAGCTTCCACAAGGCACCACAGCACCATTTAGAACAATAATATTCTAGTTTTCTGTGAAAATATTTCAATTGTTGAAATGTTGACACTCCCTCCCTCCCCTCCCCCCCCACCCCCATGAAGTTTTCTGCACCTCTTTCAATGAAGAAGAAAAAGCATAGTTATAGCATAGGGATGCTATATGTATGAAGGTCATGCTGCTTGGTAATAAATCCATGGGGCTATCCTCATTTAATCTCTTCTTATATTTATGCAAATAAATAATAGCTTCAGTTTGTTGTGAATCTTGACAAGAGCTATGGTTTATGTGCTGCTAAGCAACAGAGGTGTATTGCAAACAAACTTGAGTAGCAGAGCTGGTTTGAAATAATTGGTGCTGTAGGTGCACCACTACTAGGAAATGATATGAAGAATGAAGTGGGTTTTTACAGTAGTGGTGCATTTTCACAGATCTGTATTTGAAGGCAACAGAAGTAGGCTGTTTTAGCAAACCCTGCTAGTTCCTGAAGTGCTCTAGCTGCCCCACATAGTGAAGAGGAGGCGGCGGCAGGAATTTCAGAAAACAAATGTACAAAATTAGGGCAGATTCAGTTGAGCTGGTAGCACTACAGAATGCAAAAGTTTGGGGGGGGAAGAGTGATGGCAAGCCATGTCGTTCGACATTGTAAAGCCATTCAATGAGACCTTTATTCCACAATTACCAGGTAATATGTTATCAAACCCCATGCATCAGCCATGGATATACATTAAGTATACATATCCAGTAACTCACCCTTTTTTTTATAAGTTAGCACTGAGACTGGGTATAGATTTCAACCTATGTAGGAGAAATGTATTTTCAATATGGCAGAGAACAATAGCCTGAGGAAGTGCTTCTGAGGCTTAGTCTCTTTCTGCACATGCCATTTTGTCCTTTAACAGGATGATTGGGAGCAAATGCAACGTTGAAAAAGGACCCACTGGGGGAAGGCCAGGATGACTATAAAACTGGGAGAAGGGGGATGTCTCTCTAGCCTGAAAATGTAGAGAACAAAGAGGAATAGGATGAAGGAAGGGGAGAAAATGAGGAGGGTGCAAATGTGGAAGAGAAAGAGACCAGAATGTAAGATAGTTCAGGGAAAAGGGGGAAAAAAAGAAAGGGAGGAAGGAAAGAGCAATCTGTCTAGAATGTGGAGATGGCATTCAGAGATGTAACTAAATGAATAAGATACGAATCCTGGGCCAGCATTTCCCAAACCTTATTGTCACTCTTGCAACCCAAATAGTCAGCTACACTTGCTATGGCAAAGCTTGCCAGGAAAGTTCTTTCTCTACTTCACAGCTTCCCAGTCCTCCCTGCTTTGTGTGGAGGGCTACATCACTTATCCACAACACCAAGTGCCAAACAGTTGCATGCTTGTAGACGATCTGCAGGGCAAATTCAGGGGCAAGACAGCAGACATGGCATCAGAGTAGGAAGTGTTGGGACACCATGGATAATCAGGTCAGAGAAGCAGCACTGCAGTCGGAAGAGAGGTCCATTAGAGGGGTGAGGGAGTGCAAAAGAGGTTTGGAAAATGCTGAGTAGAGTGGATGAGCACAGGGGGGCCTTGAAGATGACCCCCTTTAAGTCAGCACCTAATTCTCACACCCCACTTGCCTACCCCAAATTACGAAGCTGATGGCATTACTAAGAGAACAAAGAAATGTAGCAGAGCTGTGTTGTCAGAGTCACCAGTGTGGTTGTTGGTGGCATCCTTGTTGAGTGTTACTGATGCATTGTCAGTGTTGAAGTCTCAGCAACTGTGGTACTGGCCAAAGTCTCAGCCGTGAAATCCAAACAATAATCTTGTCTTAAAGAACAACAGGCTCAGTACAGTGACAGTTTGGCCAGGTTTATTGCCTACTAGCATAGCCCTAACATGTTTTGGCTTAAGTACATCAGACTGGGTATTAATGCATTTTTTACATGGGACAAGATTGTTGGCACAACACCACACAGGCTCCCCTTGGCTACTACAGTGTTCCCTTGATTTCCAATTCTCCTTTTATATAGCGATCACAACAAATTAAGTATCACATTCCATCTGTATCTTGGCTTCATGGGTATCCTATTCTAGGTGTTCTTGCCCTAGTCATATCACACAGGCACCAGACTATCCAGCACCGAGCACGACTATCCCTTTCACACATCTCATGATAAGATTGCACATCTTGCACCATCATCATGAAAAAGAATAATTTACAGACAGGTGGTAACCCAGTGGGTTAGACACTGTTTTGAAGTTATCTTGTTATACCTATCTATGCATCCATGCCCTATCTACATTGGTCTGCACATGCCTTTGTATGACCTGTACACAGTTTTTGCCCAGGTGTTTGTTCAATTGATTTAATACATCAATCCTTGGTACAACTCTGCTTGCTCTGTCCCTTTAAGTGTTGTACCCCCTGTGAAAGGCAACATGATTTTAGCATGGGTAGATTTTGAGGAATCTGTGGCTGCATTGATTTATTTCATGTATGATTTTATTAAAACTAGGTGATCCATTCCTCTTATGAGCAAGGGTGGACTCAGTGGATTTCTTTTAAGTTTTCATTCACTTCTATCTCTACTGCTTTTGCAGGTATTGTTCTAGGTTTCAGAATAGGATTTCTTGAAACCTGGCTTTCATATGGTGTGGTTGTGGTACAGTGGCTATTGTTCATGAGTCATTGGATGGTGGTTGGTCTAGGTCAGGGGTTTTCAACCTTTTTTAACAAGTGTACCCCTTCTGTCTCAAACTTTCAGCTTATGTACCCCATTTATTTTCTTGTTTTTAATGATACCAATTATGTAATTTAAGGCTGGCTACACTAATTAACATTAAATGCATTATTAATATATGCTTTAAATATATATATCATAGTTATGACGTAACAGTTTGGGCCAGGTTAGACTCAGCTGTGTGCAGGAGGCAGGTAGAACAGCCAGTGCATATTATGCTGCTCCTGGGGCACTGGCAGCAGGGTGTGGAAAGTAGCCTGTAGCAGCAGCTGCCTTTGCCCCACACACAGATCAGGGGGGCACATGCCCCCTGTACCTGCCTTGGGGATGTGTGCAGTGGAAGGAGCCCCCTCACACTCTGGATGAGCTGCCCATGCTTGAAGTGTCCCATGACCTGCCCTGGGGTCCTGTTCACCCCAGCCCCTGCCCATCTCTGCCCCACTCCTTCCTTAACTGCAGGGGCCTTGATTTGCCCCCTAACTGCTTCCCCACAACAGACATACCTGCTGGCGGAGGGGCGGGGTGCATGCACTCATGTGTGCTGACCCTCCCAATCATATTTTCTTCTTCTGCCTATGGGGAAGCAGTAGAGCTGGGGCTGAAGCAGGCTGTGTTCAGCTGGGTTGTGATGCGGGATGGAGCCGTGAGCAGCTTGTCCAAGGAGTGTGTGTGTGGGGGGGCAGGTGGCTCCTGCCACTGCATGAACCCTGGGAGGGCATGGGGGGCATGTGCCCCTGGATCTGAGTGCAGGACAGGGCGGGCTGCCACTGTGGGCTGGGGCTGGGGCAGTGTTGGGTTCTTCCTGATGGGGGCCTGGGCTGGGCTGCCCTAGAGGTGTGCAGTAGTGCTGGAAGGGGGCTATGGCAAATTTTAGGGTGGCTGCTGCCCCTACCCTATAGCCCCTTCCCAGCACTGCTGCTGCCCACCCCAAGCACAGCTTGGCCCAGCCCCTCCACCGGGAAGAGCTCAGCAGAGCCCCAGCGCACCCTGCTCTGTGCACAGATCTGGGGCACATGCCCCCATGACCTCTTGGCATGTGTGCAGCAGTGGGAACTGCCCCTACTCTCTGAGCCCCCTGGTGGCTCCGTTCCCTGGTCCACCCTGGCTATGCAGTGCCTGCCCCTGCTCCTGCCTCACTCCCTACCTCCCTCACCACGAGGCCCCCCTATCTCCCTTTCTTCCCCACTTCATTTCTCCACAACAGACTTACCAGCCGACCCGGCTTTTCCATACTGCCAGGCTGCGCTCATGGCCGTTCATTCGTTCTGTGTACCCCTTATAACTTTTTAAAGTATCCCTAGGGGTACATGTACCACTGGTTGACAACCACTGATCTAGGTCATTCATATATCTCCATCCCAGTAACCATCCCAATTATCCCATGATCCTTTCTTTAATTTTGCAAGAGCCACCTTTTTCCATTTCTTCCTCCATTCTGGGTGCTATGTCAGTATTTGGAGCATGTTGTCTTTCAAGATTTACCTTGCGGGGGGGTGATTTTTAAAATTTGTTTCAAATTTTCAGTTGCCTTTTGTAACTTTTTGTTCTGTTCCAGCACTTATTGCAACCTATCATGTGTTTGCACAGCTTGCTACCCTGCCAGCAGGGCTTGAGATTTTCAGTGTGTCACTGCTTATTTTGTTTCTTCTAACTCCTTTCCTTTTTATCTCACCTGCTCTTCTGATAATGACCTGGTTTCATTGGGGATCATTAAACTAACCCTGTACTTTTTCTCTGAGAGGAAATGTGCCCTCCAACATGCAAAAAGGGCAGGATGTAGCAGGTAGAAAACAAAAGTGAAACATCCTACAACTCTGTTGTTGGATTTATGCTGCCAGCCAAATGTAGCCTTTCATTGTCATCTTCTAATTCTGATATTAAATTTTATAAAAGAGATTTCTAGAAAATGACTTTATAATGAGTTCAGGAATTTGTTAAATATTATGATCCTGAAAGTACCTTCAACAGCTGATAAAAGCTAAAGTTTAGGAAGTTATAAGGGTGTACTTTCTAATACATAATAAATCATTTGGGCCACATCTAAAAAACTTTTCTAAAATATTTCAAGAGTCCACTTCCTTGAACTTTAATCCATATCCCACAAGTGCTGGAGGGTTATTAGGCCATTCTGTCTAATGCAGGAACAAATGAGGATTATGATCCTTCCAAATGTTTAAAATAAAGCATTAAAGATCTCAGATGGGCTGAACTTCATTTAGCATATTAGTAGGCATTATTTAATGAAATAAGACAGGCATTATTTGACACACCTAAACACATACTCCTATTCAAAGAACTACAAGGCTAAAAGTCCATCTGCAAAATTCCTGAGTAGACTCATCTATCTATTTGCTTTGGGTGAAGAACATGTATTTGCATTTTGTATTTGAAGACTGCTATATTTTCATACCTGCTTCATCTAGGAGCTCAATGACTTCTCACAAATTTCTTATATAAAGGACAATGGATATGCCCAAAGTTTCAGTGTAATGATGCAACTGATAACAGTATTTTACGGAAAATGGAACAACGTATACAGAAGAGATTGAGAAAGATAAACCCCAATCTTACTGCACAGTGGCTGGGGGCACATGGAAGATGAATGACTATTTTAAATATCTGCACTGGTTAAAGTATAAAGGGAAGGTGGCACCACACCACTTCTGTCTGTTTTGTGAATACTGCCTTATGAATCTGGCACTTCGCTTTT
This sequence comes from Crocodylus siamensis, assembly GCF_052110815.1. Lineage (NCBI taxonomy): Eukaryota > Metazoa > Chordata > Crocodylia > Crocodylidae > Crocodylus > Crocodylus siamensis. Next base: position 67,768,690 of record NC_143397.1, on the reverse strand, counting down.
GTGCCCCAAATATTCCAAAACAAACCAAACAAAAGAATCCCATTCTGTATGGGGTTGAATAGAATGCTTAGTTGACCAGACTTTTTTTTCCCACTTTGGTCACTGAAATGAAAAAATTAATTATTTGCAACAGCCCTAGGAATAATCCTCCAACACCTTACATAGCCGACTGTACGTCTTCATTGGCATCTATCTTCTTACCTGGCAGAGGATGGGCAGAATGACATGGTTCCAAGACTGTGGCTTTCCTCATAGATTAGCAATAGGGCCAAAACTTGTTCTTTCATATATGTAAGACAGTGCATTTCCATTACTTTATATACCTGTTCTTGGTCTACAACTGTGCTCTAGAAAATTGCCTGTGCTCTATGCTCATGCATACGGCTACTTTATGACAAAAACTGGTGGCTCCAAAAATAACCACCACTGCATGTCAAGTCTTGTAGTTTCATTTTTCTGGCAAAATGAGAATTTCCATTAATGCCAACATATGGTATATGTTTGTTCTTCAAGATAGACTTGTGTCATGCCACTGGTTTGAATAAGGCTGTTGAAACAAAACTAGAGTGTAACAGGCTAGAGCTGCTGCAACACCCCTTGCACCTTGAAAGGACAGACATATTTCTTTACACTCTACTGCAAAAAAAAATCAATTTAATAAAAGGTAGCACAAAGAAAGTCAAGGGTAAATCATCTGTGTTAACTCTGTAGTGAAGATGTCGCTTAAGCTGAATGATGACAACAATATATTGGTTAGTTCAGAAAGAAACTGAATGCAGTCACCATCTCTGACTGAAAGACTATTTCTCTTATACATTCACAGACGTAGGGTCAGAAGGGACCTAAGTAGATCAAGTCCGACCCCCTGCCCTGGGCAGGAGAGAATACTGGGCTCATATGACCTCAGCTAGGTAAACGTCAAGCCTCCTCTTAAAGACCCACAAGGTAGGAGCCAGCACCACTTCCCACTGATGTTGTGGATAAGTGAAGGGCTCTCATGATAGCCCTCTTCTTTTCTTTGTTTGTGAACTCTTATTTCTTTTAATAGCATTCACATATTCACTGTAAATATGCACAAGTATGGGTTTTTAAACAATTAAAATCCTGCCTACATCCTTTCTCTCATCATTGTCACAAGCTGGAGAAGGGAGAACTGAACTTAAAGATGATGTCAGAGCTTTGTATGATTCCAGTCAAGCTGCTGAGCCAATAGTCAGTTCTCACATTCCCACCTAGAAAACTTCACCACTGTCAGGAAAACAATGTATTTACCCTGTACCATATACAATGGGATCTTTAGCCATGGAAACTCATTTGGCTCTGCTGTCAAATTGCTGGACCTCATTTGGCTCTGCTGTCAAATTGCTGGACCTCTGAACCCCATGAGCTGGATGACAAGGCTCTGCAGGCCATATCTTGGTCACCCCTGAATTACAAAATAACACTATTTATATGATAAACACTTTTTCTACTAGTCTGTTTTACTCTTCATCCTACTATTCCACATAAAACTATTTGTATCATAAACGGGTATGCTTACACTATAGATTGCGATATAGCATAGATATATTTGAGTCAGCTTTAAGTGAGCTAGATCCAGTACTGGAAGTAATCTAGTTACAGCAGCACAGAGCTAATTTGTGAGCTAATTTATGTTGCCAAATGGTGTAAATTATTCTGTGTGGTGATCCAGTCTCCTGTGGCTAGCCTTCTTGAGCTAGGTTACGTACCTGTACATTACTTTGTACTCTCTATATGCAAATAGGTTTTGTCTCTGCCCTAAGTGCGGCAGCAGAGGTTGTCCCTCAATATGAGAATGACAATTTTCCTGTAAATAAGGAAGGCATTGCTGAATATGTAGATGACTAAGGAGGCTGGTCAGATGATGAAGTCTATGACAAATAGGTTTAAAACAGAACAAAAATCATTTGATTTTTTGTCATTTTATTAGTATTGCTAGTCATCCTACTCATCACTGAATCCTCAGGCTAGATGGGGCATACACCAAATAAACAGGTATTCTTTAAACCTCAGAGAGAAGAATTGACTTACGCTTTAAATTTCTTTTGTATGTCACCCTCAAAGTTCGACTACATCAAACCATTGGCAAGCTACCCATGGTATAGAAGTTCGTTTTGTGAGGTAATTTAACCTTCATATGTATAAGAGAAAATACTCAGAAAAATATGCGTAGTTGGCTAGGATACACATGACTTAACTTTTTCCCCAAGATAAGAAATTTGTCTTCAAATATGTGAATCTCATCAAGAGCATAAAAGAAAAAAATATGAAAAAAGTTAAAATTGCAGTACCAAGAGTATTGCATGCAATTTTTTTGGTTCTTATACTGATTTAATAATATTCCAGAATATCAAATATTTATAGAATTTCCTTAAAAGCTGGAGTTATTTATATGTAGTAGAAGATGATTAATCACAACAGTAAATTTTTGTATTAATGCTCCCTGATAATAACCTTATAGGCTAAGCAACATGGCTAATTATCTCTTGATGATAAGAATTTTGCCTTAATCACCATGCTTTCTATCTTGCAGGAAGCCCTGACCTTTCTGGAGGTCAGCTGAGGGGAAACAGAACAAGAAATAATCTGGGATCATGAGCCAAGTCTTCAAAAGGAGCTGTGGAAAAGTGAAAGAGGTCTTGAATTACTGGAACCTCATTATTTTTACTATGTACTACAATTCATTTGCTCAGGGAGAAACCAGTACCATCAATAGATCAAGAAAGCATATTTTATCCTTTATATTTGCTTTGTAATTTACTTTTCTTGGATTAAAAAGTATTCATAACTTGTTCTGCCCATTAAGAGGTATTACTATAATTATAACATTATTATTAATTGAACAGTCAATTTGGATTTAGTTGTGCTTATTAAAATATTTAGCTAACAGAAGATATTGAAGATATAGGAGTTTGACTTTTCCAGCCATAAAATTCAAACCTATGTCTAGCCTTGAAGGCAAAAACTGTAGGATTTTCCTTTTCTTTTTCCTTTTCTGTTTCTTTTATTTTACTGCTGACATTGCTTTACGTTCATACCTCCCTAATGTCTTACTCTCCAGATTAGCATGTTGATACTGCAACAAAAGTGTCCTTTAAAGTATCTAAAGCTATGTTAAGAACGTAATTAACCTCTGCTGGAGTTAGCATTGAAGGACTGTTCTATTCTGGGACAGGGAAACAGTGACACAGGAGTTGAATGCACCTTGAACAGCCATTTCATTACCATTTCTCATGGGGAGCCAGCAGATATAAAAGATTATATTGCTTTATGTTCGTGTTTTATATGCTAAAACACAGTTCAAATGTGCATGACCCAGATTCTCCTTTGAAGCTTAAAATCTTCCTGGGGAGATGAATATGGCTGCAGCTGAAGCAACAATGACTTTCTCACCCAGTGAAATGCTATCATGCATTCCAAAGCTTGGATTATACCAACCAAATTATACAGTACTCTTAATGTGAATCCATGGCTATGAACACCTGAAATTACCTAAACAAACAAACAGAATCTTTATTTCTAATATTACTGCTACACTTGTATTTGCCTCTTGGATTGAAACTGCTGGATTGGGTAATAAGTTGAGACATGAATTAAAATGAAGAAATTCAAAAAAATGAAGAAGGAAAGAATTCCTAAGAGTGGAGCTAAAGAAGGGTACTTAAAGAATAGTACTAAAGTACAACAGAAATAATATTCATAGTATAAAGACTGTGAAATTGAACTTTGTAATCAAACTAGAATTTCTAAGTCTTGGCAAAGAAGGATGAAACATTAATTATAACTGACTTTCAGAAACAAATATTTCTCACACATGGGTGTCCATTGTTCTGGACATTTTTAATGAAGTTAGACCACAACAGAGACTGTTGTCCTACTTTGAGTTCAGACTCCCTCTGTTGGACTGCTGCTGCACTGCATACTAATCAAAGCTTCCTCAGACAATCTGAGAGATTGATTTAGGCTCATTGCTCTCATTAGTCATTACACTCTAAAGCGCTCTACAAAGAATTTCCTCTCTCTGACCAGGGATGGATGGATGGGGTGCAGTGGTGCAGTTGTACCCCCCCTCCCTTTGATTCCTGCTGCATCCAAACTTTAAAGCTATCTGCATTTCGATTCAGCAGTGCTGGGGGAGTCAATTGATTACATAGCTCATTATAAAGTACCTGATTCCTGATAATCTTGCTTCACCCACAGGTGTTAATGACCCTCTCTCCTTTTTAATGGTCTTGATGTTTCATTAATCCAGTTATTCTGTCCTATGCAATGTTGCTGTCTTGCTATTTCTGGTAAACTAATATCTGTCTTCTATATCATAGCATTGTACACTGTTGCGAGTTCTAGCTAAAAATCTCAATTCAGGTCAACAACATTAACTTAAGTGTAGAAATGACTGACTAAAGTATTGGATGTGCTGTCAAGATGCTCAGGAAGACTAGATTTTGTTTCATGATCTGAAGAAAAAGATGTACATTTACTTATAATGACCACAGGATCGATAACACAGTATCTTTGGACTATTTTTGTTTAGTATGTTATGCTTTGTAACTTAATAGGTAAGCTAGCAAATTAGTACATATTCCAACAAAGTTATATATTTTTTTACTTTGATCTTAAATTGAATAATATAGCACTGGGCCCCTAGAATATTGGTAAAGTTTCTATTTTTTCTTTAACTGGAGGAAAAATATGTGTTGTGTTATATGTAATAATGCACACCACCTGCACTCCCCTTTTCAAGATCCTAAATCCACTCATATCTTGGACTAGGAAAGTCCATATCATAGGGCTGCCCTGCTACAACTCTGTCCTCAGATACCTGCCAAAGGATTTGGAAGCATCTGAAGCCCCAGGCAGAGGTGGAGGATATTTGCTGGTAGTAGGGCCACATTTGGTTCTTGATTGACTCACAGAGTTGGAATTGATTTGGCTGATTTGACTTGGAACACGAAAAATTTTCCTTAAAAAATAAAAGGGGGCCTGCTGGCAGTTCTATCTAGCAAAATGTATTCCAGTGTAGCCTATTCAGTGAAGTACAGCAGAGTGTATTCCAGTATAGCCTATTCCATTATCCTATGAGGATCAGTAAATAGGTAGTTGAATTTTCATAGTTTCATAGTTTCTAAGGTCGGAAGGGACCTGAGTAGATTATCTAGTCCAACCCCCTGCCATGGCAGGAAATAATACTGGGGTCAAATGACCCCAGCAAGATGTTCATCCAACCTCCTCTTAAAAACCCCCAGGGTAGGAGCCAGCACCACTTCTCTTGGAAGTTGGTTCCAGATCCTAGCCGCCCTGACCGTGAAGTAGCGCTTCCTGATATCTAGCCTAAACCTGCCCTCTGCCAGCTTGTGACCATTATTCCTGGTCACTCCTGGCAGTGCACGGGGGAATAGTGACTCCCCCAATGCCTGCTGATCCCCCCTGACTAGTTTGTAACAGGCCACTAGATCCCCCCTCAGCCTTCTCTTGTGGAGGCTGAACAGGTTCAGGTCCCATAGCCTCTCCTCGTAGGGCCTGCTCTGCTGTCCCCTGATCATACGAGTGGCCTCCTCTGGACCCTCTCCATGCTGTCCACATTCCTCTTGAAGTGCAGCGCCCAGAGCCCCAAATCTAGAGCTAAAATTACCCTAACTGTTGTGCCAGTGTCATACCACTCCATGACTGCCTGGCTGTGCAATTTAGAATGGGGGATTTTGTCTCTGCTCTAATGATCCTGCCTGAGCCTTCTAGCATTCCATAATTTGCTATTTACAATATAAATACATTAATGTAGCTATATTACTCATCTATAATTCATTGAGTACAAAATTCTGGGTTATTTTTGGTGAAAATAGGGTATTGGGTCTTGATTCAGGAACCAATCTTTCATTTATAACATCATTTCTTATGGGAAAATCGGTTCTGAGTTACAACATTTTGATTTAAGATGCCATTTTCAGGAACTAATTGTGTTGTAAGTCCGAGGGCCACCTGTATTTCGCAGACACTATTCCTAGTTCTCACACATCTTACAGATGCCCTTCATTTAAGAAATACCCTCACAAAGATAAAATACTGAGTACTAAAAGGACTCTAATCTAGCATTGAAGGACATAACAAGAACAAATGACTGGTAGCTGAAACTAGACAAACTGAAATTCAAAATAAGGTGTGCGTTTTAGTGATGATGGATAAAGAACTAAGGAAGAAACTATGAGAAGTGATGCTATGGGAGGGTCCTCCCTTCATTCCTTGAAATCTTCCAGATAAAGCTTCCTATTATTTTGAAAGATATACTTTAGTCATGCAAGTTATTGGGCTCATTATGAATGTAACTGGATGAAATCCTGTAGGCCATGGTAGGTCAGGCTACATGATATGCTGATCCTATCTATAGATACAAAATCTAAGAGCCATGTAATTCCTCAAAAGTGGCCCACATAAGAATTTAAATTACCATATTTTCTCACATACAGAAACACACCTTCCTCCCCGCAAATCCAGCTACTGGAAATTGGAGTACACATAATATGTGAGGAAATATGGTAACAGAGTTTCTGCTATTTACGGGGTAAAAGTGAAAGTAAAGTGTGGATTGGAACTACAAATGAAAAGGCTTGGCTCCCTAGCTGCTGACACTCAGTTACTGACTACAATAAAATATGTTTTTTCTTTGTTGGGCCTTTCAAAACAGGATGCATACTTTATTTTGAGGTCCGTTGTATGTGAGAAAATATAGAATACCTCCATCCTCAGTTTTTGGAATATTCAATCAAAAGTTTTTTTGATATTTCTTTCTTGTGCCCTCTTACCTCCTATTTCTTCACAACTGTTCCTCAAGACAGATTTCCCAGTAGAGCAGAAGCAGCTCACTGCCACTTGACAAGGTCTGTCTTTTAGCACTGTACTTGTCTGTCTCTTTCTGAGCAGGTAGGAGAATAAATGAACTGGAAGTAAGGTCAGCGAAAGAACTCATTTTCATTTCTTTCCTAAAGATGATATTTAGTCTACATCTTGACTTTCTACACAGCCAGAAAAAACAGGTTATACTTAATTTCTCTTATATTTCTGCCCTAAACCCAAATATCATTAGGAAAATAGCTGCATGTATTGGATATGAAATGGGATTTAAAGCCTATCTGCACTGGACCAAAAAATGGAGAAAGAGGGTCTTCAGCCTTCCTTCAGGGGGTTCCAAAATGCTTAAAGTTCTCCAATATGCAGTCTGCACAGGGATCAGACTAAACATATGCCAAACATGCAAAGCATCCACTAAGACCTCTCCTGGGGATATTAAAGTACATTCTGTAGGGGGTTCATCAAAATCTTAGCATAGAGCTTTGTACTGTGAGATTTATGATACAGCCACTTACAAGATTGGCAGTCCCTTCAAGTTAATAAATGTTTAGCTCACTGCCTCCTTTTCTTTTGATCTTCTCTTTCCTTCTTCTATTGACTCATCCTTTTTTCTTTGTAGAATACTGGAAGTTTTCCCCACTCCACGTTACATTTTTTTCCACTTTGCACTATTTTTTCCTCCTCCTCTCACACATTTCCCCCCTAAGTTATTTTCTATTTATCTACCTTCTTTTTCAATGCTCTTCCCTGTTTTTATCACTAACTCTTTTCTCTTACCCTTAATTTATCTTTTATTTTCTTTCTGCCATGCCCATTCAGTCTTTTCCTCCTTTTTTCACTGCCTGGCCACATCAACCACAGGGGGGACAAACTGGTCCTGCTGACAGCGAGCTCCCCAACCTGTATATGATAAAATATGGCATTTAATGTCTCCACCCTCATTTTTGTAGTGTTCAGAAGTTTTTTAGTATTTCTTCCTTATATTATAAAACAGCCCCTCTACCTCAAACAATCTCTCTCAAGCAACAGACTAGCTAATTCCCGTTCTCATTGAGGTACCAGGTTTTGCAATGGACCCAAATGCATGCTGTGTCCCCACATCAATACAGACCACATCATCAGCAGACCAAATAACAAAGAGTACAACATACAATATTTATTCACCTGCCATCACTTTCTTACAATGCCCATCTGCTGTCTACATTGGACTGACAGGACAATCCTCACACGTAAGAATGAACGAGCACCGATCTGACATCAGCTGCAGAAAGACAGAAAGGCCTATGTCAGAACACTTTAACCTCTCTGGACTCCACTGCCAAGTATGGTTTAAACAGGAACTACCTGGATTAGTGTTCTGTCATCCCTTTGTTCCTGTGGGCTCTTATATGCCTCTCCCAACACTGCCTCCTTCTCCCCTTCCTCTGCCTCTTTTCCCATTCAAATCATTCACTCACTCACTCCACTTTATACACTGCTCTATGCTCTCCTTTTTACAGCACGTGAAGAAGTGAACTCAAGTTCACAAAAGCTTATTCTCTCTATATATCTTATTTAGTTAGTCTTTAAGGTGCATATATACCCTTCCATCTGCTTGACTTCAGGCTAACACAGCTAACTACCTCTTCCATCCACCACTCACACTCTGCCAAAAGCACTTGTGTCCTTACTCACTTATTCGAGCTACATATGCATACTTAGCATCTGATGAAGTGAGGTCTTGCTCACAAAAGTTTGTGTCTCTGATTCAGTTAGTTGACAAGGTACAGCTCTATCCTGCCTTCTATCTCCTCTCCTATGAGGGAGCTGGGAAATGAGGAGCCCATGAGAAGCTGCAGGGGAACCACCTTTTCCCAAAGCTTAGCTTCAGAAGATCAAAGGGCTAAGAGAACTTCAAGAGGCTTACATTAGGTTACATTTGCTTAAGTTAGCAGCTGCAGGAGGGGGCAAGTTTTGCTAACAATGCTCTGTTAAAAACACCTGTGGCAAAGAGGTTGAAGTCACAGTAATTCAGCACAGTGGTGACAGGGTTCCTGCCAGTTTTCTTCTCTGATGATGCTTCTTCCACCACCCAATGTTATCCACTCTCCCATCCCTTTCTACTGTGCTTTCCAGGCCTCCTCAGTTGTTGTATTAAGCTAGGCTGCTTGTCTTATTTTCTATAAGCTTGGAGAGGATTTCCACCGGTCTCCCCTGCCTTTAAAGGATGCAAGCATGCATTAACAAGGACCAAGGCACTGGAATTTACTTGTCCAGAATGCCATTTTTCCATTGTGGACTCTGAAAGGTTTTGGGAAAATAAGAGGCCAAGCAAATTCAGTCCAGAAGCCATTTCAACTCCTACATAAATAGGCAGAAATCACAAAGACAAAGCAACACGCCAAAGCCATGAATGCATTTTAATAAATATAGTTAGTCATGTTAGTCTGAAGTCCAGGTAGAAGGCAACTGATGGTCAAGAAGCAAAGCAATCTTTTTTCCCCACTTATTTCATTTCCTTCAGCTCCTTCAATACAGTGACCTTCCTCCATCTCTCCAGGGTCCATCAGCATTATTAGTAAATTGGTTGTGACACAAAATGTTCTTGTGCCTAGGAGTGAATATAAGAACCTAAGATGTGCCATACTGGGTCTAACCAGTGGTCCATCTAGCCCAGTATACTGTCTCTGACAGTGGGAGAAATGAATGCTATACAGGGAGAGCATCAAATTGGATATCTGTGATCTTTCCCTATTCAGTACCCTCCCTGGCATCCCCCAGAGAACTAGCAAAGATCTTTCAAAGACATAAAACAAAACACATCAATGCACTCATTTTTCATATACTGTTTGTAATCTTTCTCTCTCTTTGTCTTTCTTCAGGGGTTAAAGGGAAGGTGAGGATGTGAGGGCAGGACTGATTGTTTTTACAAATATTTTCCTGCAAGGGGTTGCCAGGAGCTGCAGGAGGGAAGCACAAATAGTAATAATGAAAAAAGGAGAGAGGACTTAGAATAATATTTTATTTCACTTTGCTGGGGGTTGTTTTTTTTCAATCTGGGCTGCTGACTGCATGTCTCTGTGGGCCCATCAACATCTGGTACCTGTAGCACTGCCTGCTTATTCTAGGTAGGAGTCAATTAATGTTCATCATCATGAATTATTTACAAGCTGTGTATCTGTCTTCTCAGTTACATTTTAACTTCATCCTATGGAACTGATTGTTGAATAGCACTAATAAAACATAAACTAATTCTCGTCTGTGTCAGGCAAGGCTGTATCTGAATTATTTGGGAATTTGTGGGAGTACTAAGAGATAGAGTGGCAAGAAGTTATCAGTGAGAGACATGCACACAGTCAGCTAGTTATGATGAAAAGTACAGAATACAGGCAAAGTCTTAATTTCATATAAGCAAAACTCAAGACTACATTAAAGCAAATGATATGCCTATTGATAGCAGTGAGCATGACTGCTTTTCACGGCCACTAGCAACCCTCTGGTCTTTTCCCCACAGAATGTCTGGAAAGAAGTTTTATTTGATTTCTAGTTCATCTGTGAGCAAGAAGTTGCCATCATCATATTCCTAAATATAGACAGAAGATTTCATATCATGCTGTAAGTCAGAAGTAAGACAATCCCAAAACTAAGAAGCTTCAAAATTGTATTTCTAGGTGGATACAAGTCCTCAGAAAGCTGACACTATAAATATACTGTATGTTTTGCACTACATCAGTAGGAATAAGTTAATTTGATCTGAATTGGTTTCATGCCATAAGATTTCCATTGGTTGCAGTTTAAAATATCTTAAATAATAACCAGGTGAGTTCATCTTGACAAAGTACAACTTGTTGCAACTTTAAAACTGGTTATATGGGCATAGAAGGCATAATTTACTGTGGGTTAGTGCTTCTGAAAATACTGCAAGATGGTTTCTCATCATTTGTCACTAATTTTCATGCCATGGCCATATTGTATTATTTTAGCTTTCTGTTTAATGCTTTGATTGGGTTGCATGGTGATGTAACAAAAACTAAAACAAGGCTTTATGGGTTATTATTTTAAAGGACATTGCATGGTCAAGTACTTTAAAAAGGTTTTATTTTATATTGTTTGGAAATCCCTCCTAGGAACTTGCAAATCAAATCTTTTTCTCTGTTGTTTCTTGCCCTTATGGCAAATGCTGTATTTGCTTGTTTGTTTTGTTGTGTTACTGAAGAAATTTGAAATGTAGAACAGGATCTTTTTTGCCGTGCCTTCATTTTAAACTAAGCAGTATTTCTAGAACAAACATACTGACAGTGATTCTTTCTTGGGTTGCTGCCAACTGTAAATATGTTCTGAGTTGTTTACATTTTCATCCCAAGCAGTTTTAAAAATTTGGTGTTGGCTTTTGTGCTATGTTAAAATCCTTTCACCCAGAAGACTGCTATTCAGGATGCTTAAACTTTATTGATAAACTACAATGATTGACTTTAGTTCTGAGACTGCTGGGGACATTGCATGAAAGTGTGTTCACCTTATGCTTGATGGGAGATTGCTTTGAATTTTTTGTTCTTCATAATCTGTCTTCTTCACTTTCTCACCTTGTTTTCCCAACATTATTGCTATCTCCTTGCAGTTGGGAAATGTGAGTTTGTACATTAGCAGGCTGAGGAAGGAAAGGAGCTTTGGTGAACACTCTTACTACTCACATACTGAACACAAAAGGCAAACCCAACTCTCCTTTTCTTATGAGAAACAAAACATTTTGTCCAGGATGATATGGCACATTTTGTATTGAACAAAACAAATTGGGGAGGGTAAATTGTGACAAGAAAAACTGGAAAAAAGTGGAGTTACTTGGAAACTCCTCTCATTTTTTGTATTTTGGTTCACTGATGATCTGAAAAAGATCAATTATTTACACAGTTACTAAGTTCTGAATGGCAAAATAGTCTTTTTGAATTTCCCTATCTTCTGCTAGTATGTAAGAGCTGCCATTACACATAAGAGCATACTAATCACTGCTTCCTTATATTAAGTTTACACACAGTAAAATATGCAGCTTTTGGCAGTACTGTGTGCTCCCAAGCAATGGCTGAATACTATTTATATTACAGAACACATAGGCAAAAATCTATTTTATTCAAAAAAGGGAAATCTATTTTAATAGTCATTAAACCCTAGAACCCAATTAATTATTCTGCATCTTGCTGTCTAAAGAGAAGAATACCAAAATGCCACACTTCTGTATTCCACAAATAAAGGGGGATAACAAAGGCTTCTACATAAAATGCAACTTCAGATTGAAGAGCTGGATTTTGTTTGTATTGTTCAATGGGAGGAAAGGAGACAACACACATTCTTGCTGTAGAAGGAAAACCTACTTGTGACTCATACATGGGAGAATTTTTTCCAAGAACAGTTCATCCTTGCAAAAAAATGTTTCTCAGGTATTGTTGCCAAGGCTTATCTGCTCTTTAAAGCAATATTGTCAGATTAGAGATGGTGGGCCATATCGTCAGCTGATGTAGCTCCAGTGAAATTACGGGAGCTATGCCAGTTTACACCAGTAAAGATTTGGCCCAATATTTAAAATTATTATATTGTGTTCTTGGTACCAAGTTAGAGTTTTACATAATTTCCAGTTTTCATTATATAATTTCCTTTCACTGCTATTCACATTTGCCATTTCATCTATGACAGTCAAATTGTTTCAGTCTAGTTCTTACATACAGTATTGTAGATTTTTGACTGAAAAGGTAGCAGGGCCATTTTTGTGCACAGACCACTATTTTGACTGAAATCAACAATTTACATTCATATTAGTGCATAGTGTTCTATCAAGTTCCTGCCACATAAGTAAATATAAATATTTGTTTAAAACAGAGGTATACAACTCATAGACCCCGTGGGCCAAATCCAGCTGATGGGTTTCTTATGGGACAGATGACACATCTCTGGCAGCAGAGCAGTGGCTCGTAGGTATGTCAACTAGAGCAGCTACACTGGTATAGCTCTGGAACCAGTGGACTGAACACTGCCATCACTTGCCCCACTCTTTCCTCTGCTGCTGATTCTGATTACCAATGATGACTGAAGTCCCTGAATTCAGAAGCCAATGAAGAGAAGAGAAGGAGCAAGCAGCAGGAGTGCTCACCTCTAGGTTCATGTAAATGTAGCCAAAACAACAAACCCTGTGGGCCACAATTTAACCCCTCCCACACCATATGTGGCCAAAGGGCTGATAGGTAAATAGCTTTGGTTTAAAAACTGCTCTATAGTTCTCTTTTCTTAATCACTTCCAAAGAGTGGGTGCATCTACACGTGTGCTTTACTGCAGAGTTGACTAATTAGCTCTGCAGTAAAGCGCCACAATCTACATGTGCACTGGTATTAGGCAGTAGTAAACTAATTAACTCTGCTGTATGATAGCACTGTTGGAGACAGTACCATCTTATAGTGGAGTCATTAAGTGTAACCAAATACACATGTAAATGGTGACTGCTGGGTGCAGCCCGGTCAGCCTTGCCAGCCAGGGGCTGGACCCTGAGTTCCTGCCAACCCTTCCACTACCTGACATCATCACCTGGAGCCCAGAACTGACCTCCTGTACCTCTGTATTCTGACAGCCGCTCTAATTAAAGTACCCGCAGCATCTGTGCATCAGTGTTTCTGCACTTCACAAGGGCAGCAGGGGAGCTTTAACTAAAGCTTGTTGAATGAGCTTTAGTTAAAGTACCTCCCCATTGCCATTTTGAAGCATGGGGATGCTGATACATGAGATGCAGAGGCTGCTTGAGGTGCACTAATTAGCATGCTCCAGCAGACTTGATTAATCTGCTGAAGCATGCTAATTACTCGATTAATCAAGTCTGCTCTGACACGCTGTAAATGTGCATCAGAGCAGCTTCCCTGCACATATACAGGCAACTCTGGAGGGCTACATGCTGCTGCAAACCCACATGCTGTCTTGAGCAAGTCAGATATCCCACTCAGTGGATAGCAATGTACTCTGCATGTACAGTATAGGACATCCAACCAACATACAACATAATTAAAGAGTTAGTGTTCATACACTAATATTATCAATAATGTCAACAAATTAAAAAAATATTCAAATTATGATGGTGTTAATGGTGGCAGGTACCATGGCTTGCTGTGGCAGAGGACCTTTGGTGCCTGTCACTTTAAGGGCTTAGACAAAGCAGCAGAGCAGCCTGCAAGTGGTTGCAGTCTCAGTCAGGGCTCACATGGCCATCAGGAGGCTGCCTGATTGGGGAAGAGGGCTCAGCTGCTGGCAGTAAGAGCAGCCCTGAGCAGGGGAGCCAGCAGTTAGCAGCAAGCAGCTGGAGGGGGAACATCACTTGGCTGGAGCTGTTGCTAACAAAACATCCTTGGAGCTACAGGGCAGACACTATGGGGATGGCAGGAGGTTCCTGGTCTGCGGCATGATGTAAAACTACACCCTGCTAGGGTAGGATGGGGTGGTCCCCAGGAAATGCCACACCAGTTGCCTCCGTAGTGAAAGGCAAGTGTGCCCTCCTCCGCTCTACTGTACGCTGCCGCGCCGCCTTCACCCAAGCAGTTGATCTTGCTTGCCAGGGTCCCACGTGCGGACCCCAGAGGATACCTCTGTTGTCTTCAGGGAGACCCCATAACTTGCCTGCCATGACTTTGAATGGTTCTTCAGTGGAGGGGTCCCCTTTGGAGCTGTCTCGAGGGCCATCACATGTCTCAGCAGGCACTCGCAGGGCTCCAACCTCCCCTACACCCCAGCCAAGCACCACCCTTTTGAGATGGGCCTCCAAGTCTAGTTTGCGGCCAGCGCCCACAGGTGTCTTCCCTGGTCTCCATGTTGCCTCATGACGGTGAGCACCCTGGGCCCTGGCAAAACTCTGGTGGGTGGGCCTAGAGACCTTCAGCTTTCGGGCCTGTCTTCTCTGGTGCCCTTTATGCCTGCTCCCAGTGTGCTCCTGTGCAGCCTCTCCCCCTCCTCTTCCACAGGGTCCTGGCCACCCTCACCTGGTGCTGAGGACTCTGCTCACCTACCCTCACAAAGGGGATGGAAATAAATGGGCCCTAAAGGGGACCACTGCCACTGCATTGACCCTAAACCCTTCTTCCCTGAAACACCCGTCGTGACACTGAACAAACCCACCACTGTGGCCACTGGTGAGATGTAGCCAAAAGGAAAGAAGGGAAGGACCCTGAAGGAAATAGAGCATCCACCGCGAGCTCCGTACACCCTTAGCGCTTTTGACACCCTTAGCCTTGGACACACTACAGGTCAGGACCCGTGCCTTTGTCCCAGCCAGGGTCCCTCCCCTTCCCTTTCCCTTTCTGGGCCCTGCCTCCACTCAGGGCTACGGCCCCCCCCATTGCCTGTGATTAGGCTTGGCTGCCGGGTCTCCCCAGGGTTACCACAGGTCCCTCTGCCGGCTCCTTCGGCACTCGCCAGGCTTCTCCGGCTCAGGGTTCCTCGCCGCTCCTGCTGCTGCCACTGCAGCTATCACAGCCAGCTCCCCTGCTGGCTTCCTTGCCGGCGTCGTCAATCTCCGCTGATCCTCAGCTTGGGGATCTCCCGCCACTCCCGCTGCTCCTGATGCTGCAGCCGCTGCTGCCTTTGTCAGCCTCTCCACCAGTGTCCTTGATCCCTGCCAGTCTTCCCCAGGTGAAGGATCCCCTGCCACTTTCGCAGCTGCCACCACCACTACCGTTGCCACTGTTGCCACTATTGCTGCTGCCGTTGTGGCTGCCGCTGCTGCCACTGCTGCTGCCAGCTGCCATCTGCCACAGCTGGTCCCCTCCTGGCCGGCGGGTTCCTGCTTGTTCTCCGGCTCTCAGTGCCTTTCCCATGCTTTCGCAGCCCCCTTTCATCTCCGCCAGGCAGCGTCTCCTCATGGTGTCACCCGGCCCCACCTGTCTATGGGTGTGGCTTACAAACCACACGGGTAGTTTCTCGCCTCGAGGTTCCTTGCTCCTCTTGGTCCCTGGAACAGGTAAGTTATTATCTTTTTCTTTCTTTTCTCTGGTTGGGGTTTTGCCTCTGGGTGAGGCTTCCCCCCTTTCCAGTTTTGTGCCCCTGGCACAGCAAGTATGGGATGCCTTATAGCCCCTGCCTCCATAGCCTGGAGGGTAACCTGGCAGTAGGGACAGGAAGGGGACCAGGCACATCTATGGACACCTGAGTCTCATGGGGTGTAAGACCTCAAGACCCCAGTGAAGGGGGACCAAGTAGTGGCCCCAGCAAGTGAGTGGAAGAGTGGTACAGAGAGGGGCTAGAGGCTGAGTTTGGCCCAGTGTGGGGCAGAAGGCCAGCAGTCACGTGGAGTATGGTCTGTATGAGGGCAGCCTGAAGGGCTGTGTGTGAGCTGGCTATAGATTGTGACTAAGGAAGCCTGAAGGGCCATGTAGAGTAGGGTCCAATGGGGACCCAAAGGGCTGCACAGAGTAGGGCAGGATGAGTGAGACCCAGTGAGGGGCAGAATGATTGAGGCCCAGGAGCAGGCAGTGTGTTTGAGGCCATGCAAAGGGCAGTATGCTAGAGGCCCAGTGAGGGGCAGAGTTTGGCCTGGTCACAAGCTGTAGTTGTCACCAACTTGGGATGCCCTCTGTGAGGCATGGGACATGGTATAGGGAAGGTCGGAGCTGTGGCATCAGGGCATAAAATGGGCAGCCTCCTGCACTTTTACATCTTTTTTTTATACATCAAGTCATGGCAGGTGGACAGGGCAGACTGCCCTAGACAGGTGGGCAGGTCAGTGATGAGACCCAGCCCTGAGGTGGCCCCCGTTACACCTGTTTAGACCTCAGAAGTTCAGAATTGTAGCTGGAGGACCTAACTGGCACTGTTCAAGCAAATGGCACCATGTCCACCTTTCACATTTTCTCTTCAGCTCAGAGATGGAGTTGCATTTCCTTCATCTAGGAGTCAAGTCAGTCAAAGCCCAGTACAACTTTAAGACCAAAAAAAAAAGATTATTTATTGGCAACTGCCAAAAAGTTGGTTTAATGTTAGAGAATGGAACAAGAAGTACTTTCTTGTCGCCTCTCTGTTTTGAAGCTATTCCTTTCAAAATCAGCTTTTTCATCTGTCAGCTACTTCTTGGAGACATGTATCTTTACATAAATGTGCCATGGGTTTATTTATAGGTAGTTTAACATGGAAAAGATAATAAATTTCAACATATGTTAAAATAAAAATTTAAAAATATGTATGGGTAAGAATACTGGGTAATTATTAAATTATTCAATTCCATTGGAATACTGGGTAATTATTAAATGAAAAATCATAAGTATAGGACACATTTTTTTTGGTTGAATGCCCCATTTTGGAACAAATCAAATTGCCAGTGAAATCTATTAAAAAAACCTTATTAAACAAACCCTTGTGTATGATTGCCTCACAGTATCCAGAAACACATCCAGTAAAATTGTAAATGTATTAGAAGACTACCTCCATTAAGTAATCAATTCATGTTGGCCCCCTGAGGGATTATTTAAGATTTTACTGCACTTACTTTCTTATAGGCATTGAATTATGATAAAAGAAAATGTTTCTCCCCAATTAATGCTTTTTCAAGAATTACGTCACATTTTGTCCATTTCAAACATGTCCTTGTCCAGCTGGCTAAACAAAAAGATGTTGCATACATTTTACTGAACTTTTTCCCCCTGTTGTTAAAGATTAAGGCAATATCTGTTGCCAAATCTCATTAGTATTAAAACAATATTAATTAGGAGTATTTGCAGATGATGCTATTGATGTTCACTGAACCCTATAGGAATAAAGAAACAATCCCTGAACTAATTCAATTGCAATCTAGTTTGAAGAAGATAGGACGTCTGTATGTACATATTTAATTGTGTTACATAGAAGTCTCACGACTAAAAGGTAAACTGGACAGGCTGATTACATTTGTCACAATAAAACAAGACAAGATTCAATATATCAATGTGCTTTCTTACTGATGTAGTCTAAACGTTCAAAGGTAATTACTGAAGTAGCACAACTGCTCACAAAGACAATACAAGCATCAAAACAAGTATAAGCCACAAGAGCCCTACTAGACCTTTGGGTCTTAAAATATAATAAAGAAAGAAGATTCAGGATTCTATATTCATTTTTATACACAAAATAGAACCATTGTGAAGACATCTTTTTCCTGGTGTGACTGCCTTTTCTCATGCATGGACATATTGTTCTTTGACCCTGTAAAATATAAAAACTGCTGAAAAATAAATTGACAGTAAAAAGGAAAGATTTGCCATGCATCCCTTTAATCCTCATTAAGTCAGAGTCTGCTCTTACATACATTAGCACAACCCCATTCAAGCCAATTCTGCTTTCAATTACATGATGTCATTGACTTGAATGGGACTTCGCTAGTGTAAAGTGAAAACAGAATGTGTCCTGTTGGCTAAGTATAGAGAGTCAAAAAGTCCCAGAAGGAATTGATCCAACCATCACAGGTTTCTCTAAGCTGTATAGATTGAACCGATAATGAACAGAACTCATGTTTGTTCGCTTGTTCGGAAAGACAGAAAGATGCCTGCACTGTTTGGGGCCAGAAGTCAGGGGGCAGTCCAGCACACCTCCCAGAGGGCACCTAAGAGCAGCTGAGTAGGGGCCATTTCTCACTGGTTGCCTGGTACATGCCCCTATCCCCCTGCTGTCTCCTCCCCTTGAGCTGGGGTTTTCCCAGCTAGAAGTGGCCCTGAGCTGCCAGGGGGTTTCCCCTGCCCCTGTATCAGCCCTTCTACCTCAATCTCCACAGCCTGTACCCGCCCAGCTCCACAGTCCTGCCGCCTGTATCTGCCTCTAACTCACAGGGGGAGGAGGAAATGAAGCCCCCCACATTGGTCTGGAGCTCAGATAGTGACAGGAGAAACCCCCCACCCCATCATGGTCTAGTCCCCCCAGTGCTGGGATGAACCCAGTCAGGGGAGGGGGAGAGGCATTGAGATGGGGTGGGGGAACACCCCCTTCCCCCTGCATGGAATCTATGCAGCTAGAAAGACTCCAACCGGCGGGGGGAGGCTGATATAGGATAGGGGGCTTCATTCCCCACTCCCCTCTGCAGGTCATAGGCAGAGACTCACAGGGGTAAGGGAAGTCAAGCTGGCTGGTTGGGGTGGTGAAAATCCCCCACAGTACAGGGCAGACCCATGCTTGGGGTGCGGGGGAGCCTGGGGTTGAAGATCAGGGCTTTGTTCTCCTGAATCCCCCCTGCTGGGTTGACAGGCACAGGCAAGACAGGGCTAGGGAGCACAGACTTTGCTGCCTCTGCTCTGTGACAGCCCAGGGATGGGCTAATTTGGCATGCCTGGAGCAGAGCACTGGCTGAAGCTAGCCCACCTGTCCTGTGAGGAGGGGTTAGCAGGTGCTGCAAAGCATCCTGGGATGCCAGAGGTCTGTGACCTAAGTTGAATCAGGAGGGGATCTGGAACAGAAGTCCTATAGACTGGTCTAATCTAAACTGCTTAAATCTGATACTCCATGCATCCATGTCTATCTCAAACTGGATTCAGCCACTTTGAACTGGTCTAGGGGTGCAGACAGAAGCACAGCTCCCAGCTGTAACTCAGAATGATCTTTGCAAAGTGTCCTGAGTTACAAGTTACCCCAGACCAAACAGTAGTTCACTGGTCGTTTCAGGGTGGAAGGGAATCTAGCTATGGGCTGGCATCCTGCAGCCAGGTTCCCATAGCAAAGGCCACGGCTCTTTGCCAGTGCTCACTGTTTTCAGAATGGGAGCAGGGAAAGGCAGCAGAAAGAGCTCATCCTTGGGGCTCCCCAGCTGGTGCTGAAGTATGGGATGGGTGAATTGGAGCCCTACCCCCACCTTGGGGAAAGGGGCTGCAATATATCTGCCCCACTCTCCAGGAGGGCTGAAACCCCCCCAGGCCGATCTCCCTCTGCTCCCTTTCCCTCTGCCCATTCTGAAAACAATGACAGGCTGGAAGCTCCACAGACACAAGTTATACAAAACAGTACATTTTGTAACATCTTTATCTGATACCTTATGTAATGAGGGGTCAGGTTTTCACTGAATCAGCCATTTTTAAGCTGTTTGCAGCCATTCATTTGTGTTTGGACACAGCTATAAACTGCTTTTTGTGGCCAGATCAGGCAAAAATTGTCATTTCTATCTGTACTCTATGTGCACTGAACTTCTGTTCTGTTATAGGTTTAGACTGGTTTCCAATCACTTATACCAGTTTATGTGTAATTTCTGTCCCTAGGCATTGTGTGTTGATTTTACAAGGGAGTATATCATTTAGGGTTGCTGGAGTTGTTAAACTGCATATGGTGTTCCATCTTATAAGTATTCCAGAAACGGCAGCACCTCATGTCATTCTGATGACTGTAAAATATGCTACATAAATTGATACTCCTTAGTTACACAAAGTATGAATTCATCCTCTTATATTTCTTAAAGTCATGGTTTCAATCTTCCTTTAGTAACATGAATGAGAGAGAGAGAGAGAGAGAGAGAGAGAGAGAGAGAGAAAGAGATGGTTATGTGACTAACTCACTGGCTGGGGCTCAGGAATTCTGGGTTTTCTCCTGGATAGCTTTCCTGTATGATGTTGAGAAAGATATTCCCTAACCACAAGTGTGACCCTTGCAAATGGGTTAAGTGCAGGCAATTGACAGTTGTGCCTCTGTTTTCCCCATGTGTGCAAAAAGAACAATATGGAATACTATGAGATTACTTTATCTTTGCAAAGTGTCAGAGATCCCCAATTGGAAGGTAGTTAAAAAAAGCTCATTTTTATTATATTCCCTGATATAAAGACACTCAAGGAAAACTTTTCTTTTTCAGTATCTCTCACTGATCTTCCAAAGAGTATTGTGGAAACCTGTAGATCCCACATGGCGTGACAACCAAAGAGAAAGGAAATATACAGAGAGGAATAAATAACTCGTTCACAGCAGTTTTGTTGTGTAAACAGAGAAAACCACAACCAGATGTCAGAGAATTTGCTTGTATGTATGTATATGTAGTGAGAGGGGTAAAATGAAAATATTCACATTCTTGAGATTACAAAACACTGCAGACCACCATTGTGAGCAATACTTTTCTATAGCATAAGTAGAGGGTTTTAATAAAGGCAGAACCTAAGCTTACATAATGAGCACCTGTCTGTTATTTATTTGTCCAATTTATATTTAAGGCATATATCCATTTCTCTTCTAAGGTGCCAAATCTGGAAGAACCTTAAAAGATAAAAGAAAGGGTCAATTTAAAAGAGCTGTATGACATTTTGGATATGGAATGTAATTTATGGTGTCAGTGCTTGGCTAAAAACAAGTAATTTGTTTTGGATGTGGGTGTTTAAAATGTATCTTATTGAATTTGTGGTACAGTATATTATAAAAGAATCTCCCTCTGTTTAAAATGAATTATACATATTTTAAAGGAAGGAATTTCAAGGCAAATATATATTTTAAAACAATTTTTGAGCTCTTGGGACTAGTAATCTTCCCATAACAACTACCTAGTACTTATCATGGTTTGGGTTTTGCACAAATTATGAGCAACAAAATGCATTGTACCATCAGGGACAGAAAGTATCAGTTTACTATTGGGAAATTAGTGGAAGCTAAAATTATATATATAGCACATGCACATTGTATGGTCATAATTAATACTTACATTAATTAGGTGCAAACAACTGAGAAATAATGATAATATTATTCAACTACTTGTTGATTCATATTAATTCATTTAAGAAATATGGTACACAGTACAAGTCTGTTTAATTATACCAGGCACATGCCACGTATCCAAAGGCCCTTTTCATAATCCTATTTTTTTCCCCTTTTCACAACTTAGTTAATGCTTACAGTAGTAGGATCCTCTACAGGGAATAATAAAGGGCTATAGATTCTTTATAGGTTGCAAGATGACAACAAGTCTCATATTTGGTACTACATAGTCCACACAGAGGCAGAAATGTCAAAGCTGTGGGAGTACCAAGTGTCTACTCACTTTCCAGAGATGGTCCTTAATAAGCAAGACAAGGACGGGGTGCTTGCCTTGTGCATGGTGTGCCCAAATTTACAGTAGAAAGATAAGAACAGTTTTCAAAGCTGTCAATATTTTAACCTTTGCCAATACTACAGACACTGCATTTTCTTTTATAAGGAGTCTCCATATGCAACATCATGATTTCACACCCTTATTGGGACCTCAGACTCTCTGGCTTCCACCTCTTTCTCTAGCTGGGTCCTTGAGTCTAGGCCCACTTCATAGTTTCATAGTTTCTAGGGTCAGAAGGGACCTGAGTAGATCATCTAGTCCGACCCCCTGCCATGGCAGGAAATAATACTGGAGTCAAACGACCCCAGCAAGATGTTCATCCAACCTCGTCTTAATAACCCCCAGGGTAGGAGCCTGCACCACTTCTCTTGGAAGTTGGTTCCAGATCCTAGCCGCCCTGACCGTGAAGTAGCGCTTCCTGATATCTAGCCTAAACCTACCCTCTGCCAGCTTGTGACCGTTATTCCTGGTCACTCCTGGCAGTGCTCGGGGGAACAGTGACTTCCCCAGTGCCTGCTGATACCCCCTGACTAATTTATAACAGGCCACTAGATCCCCCCTCAGCCTTCTCTTTTGGAGGCTGAACAGGTTCAGGTCCCGTAGCCGCTCCTCATAGGGCCTGCTCTGCTGTCCCCTGATTATGCGAGTGGCCCTCCTCTGGACCCTCTCAATGCTGTCCAAATCCCTCTTGAAATGTGGTGCCCAGAACTGGATGCAGTACTCCAGCTGTGGCCTGACCAGTGCCGCATAGAGGGGAAGGATCACCTCTTTGGATCTGCTCGAGATGCATCTGTGGATGCATGACAAGGTGCGGTTGGCCTTCCTGATTGCCTCCCCACACTGCCGGCCCATGTTTATCTTGGAGTCAATGATGACTCCAAGATCCTTTTCCGCCTCCATGCTGACAAGAGGGGAGTTCCCTGACCGGTAGGTATGGTGCCGGTTGTTCCTCCCCAGGTGCATTACCTTGCACTTGTCTGTGTTGAATCCCATCCTATTCACATCCGCCCACCCTTGTAGCCTGTCTAGGTCTGATTGAAGCCTGATGCTTCCTTCTAGTGTGCCCACGTACCCCCACATCTTAGTGTCATCAGCAAATTTGAACAGGGTGCTTTTAACCCCCTCATCCAAATCACTGATGAAGATGTTGAACAGTGCGGGCCCGAGGACCAAGCCCTGCGGAACCCCACTGCCCACGTCCTTCCAGGTTGAGAAAGACCCGTCCACTACCACCCTCTGGGTGCGGCCCTCCAGCCAGCTGGCGACCCATTTGACTGTGTGGGCGTTGACACCACAGTCCCCCAGTTTCTTAATGAGAATGGGGTGAAAGACAGTGTCGAATGCCTTCCGGAAGTCTAGGAAGATTATGTCCACTGCTACCCCTGCATCTAATGATCTGGTAATCTGATCATAGAAGGCCACCAGGTTGGTCTGACAGGACCTGCCACTGATGAACCCGTGTTGGTTGCCCCTAAGCATGCAGTCCCCTGCTGGCCCCTCATGGATGTGTGCCAGCATAATTTTCTCAAACAGCTTGTCTAGGATCGAGGTAAGACTAAGTGGCCTATAGTTTCCTGGGTCCTCCTTCCTCCTCTTTTTGTAGATGGGAACCACGCTGGCCCTCTTCCAGTCCTCTGGGACCACACCAGAGCACCATGAGTGCTCATAAAGCCGTGCCAGGGGTCCTGCAATGACCTCGGCCAATTCCTTTAGGACTCCAGGGTGGAGATTGTCTGGGCCGGCTGACTTGAACACGTCCAGCCCCTCCAGAAGCCCCCTAACTAGTTCCACGCTAACCCTTGGCCCAGGTGTGCCACCCCTGGGGCCCACTTCACTGGATCTGACTCCTGGGTTCCAGCCTTCATCTTGCCTTTCTTGGGTGATGTGCCCCTAGCCCTGTTTACACCCTTCTCAGGTGCTGGACCTTCTCTGGACTCTTTTCTGCCTTCTCTGGCCTCTCTGGGGCTCTCGGTAGCCCTGCCCTTGCCCCTCCTGGGCTGTGGGTTCCTGGCCCCTGGCTTGGCTCTTCCCAGCAGGCTTAAGCCTCATGTGCCTTGCTGGTACTACTGAGATCTCTTGATCTCTCCTACAGTCCCATACCTGGTCCACCAGTTAAAGTCAACCAAAAACATAAGTGCATTGGCTGTAACTTAATTCTCTAAGCTTCCCAGGTATCCAATTAAATCACTATCCATACTGATTCGAATCCCCTGCCGGCCCTCAGCTTCTTACTTGCAGCTCACAGACATAACAGGATCTTGCTCACTCTCTCAGCAACAGGCATCCTGTTGCAGAGCTTCTTCCTCTTCAGCTTCCAGGGTCAGACTGATTACTGTAACTCTGGCCCTAGCTTACATACCACCAGAGCCCTGCTCCTTCCAGTCAGATGATGCCCTAGGCCATCTGCAGATGCCCTCTAACAAGCTTTGCTTACTGGTCTGAATTTAGGGTACCCTATAGCATCAGGCTGCAGTAGTTTCTCTCTGCCTCCACAGGTTTCATAGTTTCATAGTTGGTAGGGTCGGAAGGGGTTACTCTACTGTTGTTGTATGCTGTGCTATAGCACAATAGGCACTTCCCATTATGGGATTTGGCTGCTTATTCCTTTACAGTTAGCTCCACGCTTTGTCTGTCTGGGCTCTGTTTGCCCCTATTTTTCCTTGATAAGTAACAGGAGCTGCAGGTTCCCTGTTACACCATGAAATATGCTGGGTATTTAAACCAAAAAAGACATATTGTTTTTAAGAAGCACTTTAAAATTACAGCCAGATTGGGCATTAGCTTGGTGCCATCTGGGGACAGCTGGCAAGGTTTTCTGAAACAAACATGGAAAAAATGAATTGTAATGAACTAAGATGGAAAACAAGGCCTACTTAGGGAACAGATTAACTAAAATAATTAAAGGAATATACAAGAAAAGGTGGGGAGGGGGACACAGAGTGATGAAAAAGAAAAGTCACTGCAGTTCTCTGAGTTGTATTGTTCATACATGTGTCTCCCTATGATGTGTTTGTGTCCTAGCAGTCTCTCACAGGGCAACAAAAATGGTGAGGGGGCTAGGGACATGATTTATGAGGAAAGATTGCGGGAACTGGGTTCCTTCACTAACACTAGCAAACAGTCCCAGTACCACCAACCTGACTCAGCCAAAGAGAGAGCAGCATAATCACCATCCAGGGGATCAAAGGTATGGGTAGAAAGTATATAGATGGCTTTTGGCCACAGAATATGGAAAGGCATTAGGGAGTCTGAACAGAGGCCTCCTCTGAAGCAGAACTGGCACTTTCTCTTGATGCCTTCTGCAAAGAGATCTCTCTTTGGATGGCCTCAGTCTACAAACTGAATTCTCAATATATGTCTGGTGTAGGGACTTAAGTCTACTAAGACAATTTGAGTTGGTGTTCTGAAGGCCAGGTACATTGATTACTTGTTTATTTGGTGTTGAATGTACCACTGCCATAAGGGGACCTCTCCCATGCAGAAGGAAATAACAAAGAAAAAAAGGCAAAACAAAATGGGTATATTTGAAAATACAAAGATGATAATAAATAACGATATTAGAAACTTTTAAAGACCTTCAACTAGAGTTTTAGGCCTCAGACTGTGAGCCAACAGAGTTCTCTTTTGAACTGATAACAGCTGGAGGGAATTTAAGAGTAGGAAGTGTGCACTTCTTTTAATCCTCACAGCACATGGCACAAGTAGAGGAAAGGCTACAATGTGTTCCCTACAGGGACAGCTTACACAAAGAATTTCCCATCTTGAACATTAGGGTGCATGTATACCCACAGTGAGGATGTGCATATGGACAATCACTCAAAGGAGAAATATGTAGTTTAGAGACATAACAAGCAATACACAAGAAATATAGGTAACAATGAAAACACATGACATTCCTTTTAGGATAAAGACAAGCAGACTGCCCTACAGAACCATATAATTCAAATACAAACTGAAGTTAAGTTTTGGGAAGTTAAATGAAGCACTGCATAAACATGAAAAACACTGTAAAAGCAAAGTAGAGAGAAATGCATGCATTTCCTCCAAGTGCACTTAAAAATGGCTTCCATCCTTGAGTAGCCATGGATAAAATAATAAGGAACTGGAGTGCTCAATTTGTTCTGAACAGAATGTACACATATTAGATCATCCAAATTCATCCCATTTCTAGGGTTTCCCATGAGCATCAACTTAAGTAAATCTTAGCCTAACCTCAGCTTGATTTATGGGCCAATCTGTTTTAGATCCTCTTTTCCTACTACCTCACTTCCCTCTGATATTCCAATAGGAATAAAGATCCATAACTTACCAAATTTACCTCTGCCTTTCTATCTTGGATTCAAGCACTTAATATCAGGCTACCTCCTTGGAAGAACTCACCTCTTGCTGATAGTTTTTAGAGCAGGGGTGGGCAAAATGCGACCCAGGGGCTGGATGCCACCTGCCAAGCCATTCTATCCAGCCTGCAGGGCCCCTAAAAATTTTAGAAAATTAATATTAATCTGCACTGGGCTGCCTGTCATGTGGCCTTCAATGGCTTGCCAAAACTCAGTAAACGACCCTCTGTCCAAAATAATTGCCTGCCCCTATTTTAGAGTATGCCACAAGAGCAGATATATGAAGGCCAGATACCAAGTCATAGATAAATCCACTATGAAATACCAGAGTTATCTATAGACTCTGAGAAGGTATACTTTAGAAGAAAATTATATGACCTTTATAACTCCCCCAGCATCTGCAGACCTCTAGGTTCTGTGCCTGCACTGCTGCTGCTCTGCCCTCTGTTCTTCCAGAGCCAGAGCTGAAATCACTGGAAGAAAGTTGCACGGGGTATGTTGGGGTAGGGGAAGACAATGGAGGGGCACAGATCTAGTCCATCAGTCATTATTAGAGGCACTCAATTCAAACAGAGTGATAATATGTTAATAAGGCATCTGATGAAGACAGTTTCAGCCCATGAAAACTTGTGCTCTCTCTCTCCACACACACACACACACACACACACACACACACACACACACACACAGAGCTATAGATATAGACAGATAGATAGCAATAGACTAGGACCTCCTGAATTTGAGGCGGCTGCCCCCCAGTTTCATAGTCTAAGCATGGCGCTAGTTGCCATTTTCATGGTGGTGTGTGGCAGCCCCCACCTCCCAATACCTCTGATTAGCCAAGAGGCCCCAGAAGTCCCACTCCTCCCTGGAAAATGACAGGTCCACCACGAAAATCTCCTTCCCTTTCCCTCCCCTTGTGCTTCAGAATGCCATGGTTTTCTGCCCTTTTCTGTTTTTGCAGCACTCTTTCCCCTCCTCTCCCTCCCGACCCCACTTGCAGTTGACTTTGTGCAGTTTTGCAGTCCCTGTGCTTTTTTACAGGGACCAGGCTCTTTTCTGGAGATCTACCAAGTTTGTGGTTTCTGCAAAAATCACATTGCAAATTTGGTAGATCCCTAGCTTGTATAGACAGATAGACAGATAATTTACTTTGGTTGGCCTATAAGGTGCAAATCTACCCTGCCTTCTAATGTATCTATCTCCAGGTAAGGGTATTTGCATTGTAGAGTTGGATTTAGGTATGTAACTATTACCAGCAATGGAGAATCTAAGAAGTCTGCCAAAACAGCTTCAACTTGATTTCTGCTGAATTTACAAACATGGGCAACCATTTCCCATCCATGAGAATAGGAAAAGAAATGACTGAAACGCACTTATTTATTCTAATGTAACCCATCTCACAAGAGGATATGGGTGTGTGACAGTGGTGACTCAGTTTCTCCTAGGAGTACCTAAGTTTAACAGGAGGGTACAAACAAGTTTGATTTATTTACACACACAAGTATCCAAACAGCAAGCTGTAACCCAGCATGGAAACCTGTTAACACAATTACTCTTTTTAACAGGGCAACTTAAAACCCCAGTTCCAAGCAGTTTCACAAGGACCCTCCTGGGTGAGAATATTCACCCTGTGCACAACCCAAGCTATCCCAGATGGCACAAGGACTTCTTCTGCCCTACAATCACACTGCACTAACTTCTGCAGCCTTTTCAGTACTACTCGCTTGGCTCCTGCTGGGGTCTCCTTTGTGGGGAAGTCAATTCTTCTCCCATGTGCACTCAGACCAGGCTCCTCCACAATCTCCCTGGGGCTCTTTCAGTGGTACAAGGAGCAAGGCCTCTCCAACCTAACTGACTCTGGGCAAAATGCCCCCCAAATTGCAGCTCCTCTTTCCCATTTCCCTTCCTGCTAGCCCTCAAAGCAGGCAGGGGGTTGCAGTTCAACCTACTGTCCCCCGTTTTCCATTTTCCCAGGCTTTTTGTAACCCCACCCACTCCCTCTCCTATTGGCTAATGGCAGCCAGATTCCCTGGGTCTGGTTTTCCTGGGTTTGCAGTGGCCCCATCCCTCTCTACTTAACCCTTTGCAACTTAGGGGTGGGGGCTACGCTAACATGGGGGAACCAGACAGTAATTAATGGAGGTACAAAAAAATTGCTCCTTGCTTCAGGTTTTTGAGCAGACATATGCTGTAAAGAGATATTTAGGGAACAAAGGCAACTTCAAACTAAGCACTGAATATAACTTGTTGCAGTAGACAATAGTATCTTCTCTCTTCCTTCAGAAGTCAGACCCTAAGGAAAAAGGCCTGACTTGTTAAAAGGATCCTGTTCATGCCCAAAGTTACTTCTAGGTACAGCATATACCAATTGGTACATTTGTGGAACAGGCACAAAATGAAAATACATTGTAGATACTCAGAAAACTGTGCAGATGAAAACGGAAGTGGGGACTAATATTGGGCAAGGAGTCATGACCACAGTATATGTGCATATGTTTGTATGAGTGTCAGATCTTATGTATGATGCTTTCAGATGCCAAGTGAAGACAATTTTCACTCTATCTTGTTAGCCTTATGGCAACAGTTGCATGCTCCTATTGTGCTGAGTCCAGTGGACCTCTCTACCTTCTACCCTTGCACTGAAGAGTGTCACTGGGCTGTGTTACCAGAGCCAGCATTTTCTTCCCCCTAAAGAGAGCTGTCAGAAGCCTTTTAAAACATCTTTATGTAATATAAAACTGTATGTGTATGAATAAAACCTAGTTCTAAATCTC
Source organism: Crocodylus siamensis (assembly GCF_052110815.1). Taxonomy (NCBI): domain Eukaryota; kingdom Metazoa; phylum Chordata; order Crocodylia; family Crocodylidae; genus Crocodylus; species Crocodylus siamensis. The sequence goes on along the minus strand of NC_143397.1, from coordinate 67,739,701 downwards.
AGTCAAAATTAATGTAGCCAAACAATTCCTGGAAAGCATCAGCATGAGGGTTTTTAGCAGGCTTGCTTCTCTGTTTTCTGGTAATTGTGGTGATAACCTCACACAAGACTGATATTTTTCTCTCATCCAGGCAGCACTGGATCTTGTGCTTCAAGGACCATGAGAGAGATTAGGCATATACCTTTTCTGCGGTTACCAGGTAGCATGGACTAACTGCTTGAAAAACTTGAAAAACTTGTTCAACAAGTAACCAAGACTGGGCAATGGAAAGTCTGTCAGAGATATGAATAATGTTCTTAGGAGATCTAATTCATGTATTTCAAAATAACTATTTTAATATTACCAGCTAAGACCAGAAGAGGGCAATGAGCACATATAATGTTGATGACTGTAAGACCCAAGTTACTGACATGATATGATGATTGTCTTTTTAATCAAAGATCAGTATTTATTTACCTTATCCTCATCATGATGTTCCCAACAAGCTGTGTGTTTGAGAGTGCACATTGCCACATGATATGTGACAGATCTCAGTTCTCTCAAAAATACATGTATAGGAAAGCAAAGGTATTTAGATGAATTCTGCAAACATAAAAAGAATTACAACTTGCTGTTCATGAGCTTCCACTTGGGCCGGATAGAAGAATGTAGTTATCTGGACAGATTCCCAGAATTCATTCCACAGAAATTTGTATGTTTAAAAACCCGCTTTAGAAGTAGGAGAACAGTTGCAAAGATCTTCTGTTTTAAGGACTGCTCTCACACCACTCCTACACAAACACACTTTCTCTGACTCATGTATGCACTTTAAAAATACTGTGTTTACTGCACCAAGAGCTCTCTCTCAGAGAGTTTACCTTTGAGTGAACTTAGGAGAAAAAACAATCTGTCCATTAACAAAATTAGGACAGTATTTGTTAGGCTTTTTACCCAGAAAAGGAAGCTCAGTTCCATTTGGGTTGCTTTTAGGTCTACTGCAGACATAAACAACAATAAATTGTCCTACCAGATTCAGGCATATAATTTTCTTTGTTTTCTTTTAAGAGGAAACTCCCTTTAGAGAGACAGGGTAACTTCTAATTTCAAAGACCTTGTAATACATAAAAAAAGGGGAGGTTGCTTGCTGGTAGCAAAAATAACCTTTCCCAAAAGCAATGGAATGAGTGCATCATTATCTTCAGGTGTAAACAAGTACAGAGGTTTAAACTCATAACTCACGTTAGACTTTGAGGACCTTTTTATGGCTGGAATGGAAATATATTTCCTAATGATCCCCAGAAAACCTGCATATTGATATTTTATTCCTTGACATTTTTTCATGGTCTGAGGGGTATTTGTTGGATTCTGATTTTGTCCTAAAGGTACTGGTTTAACATTTTATACACAAAAAATCTAAAGCTCTTGTGAGGACCTCAGAATAATTTCTGTATCTATAGTGGTAAGCAAATACATATTGCCTGAAATACCTAAATAGCCTAGTGGTTTACTCTAGTGATAAACTGCCCACTAATGGTGAATGTCCAGGGTGGCTCATGGCATTTGTGGCTTAAGAACTCAAAACTAAGCAACACCCGGCAAGCAGAAGATGGGCAGCTCAAAGAACAAGGAGAAGGCTGGCTATACCCTCTTCCAGAAGGGTATACAGGATGGAGAACACCAACTTCATGGAATTGGCTTTGCCGTTAAGAATGAACTCATAAACCAACTCAACAAATTTCCTACTGGACTTAACAAGTGCCTCATAACTATCTGCCTTCAACTGGCATGGACCCAATAAATTATTGTCACCCCCACTGCCTTGATATCTCTGATGAAACAAAGGAGGAATTCTATGCCAACTCTGACCAACTCCTCTCTTCCAACTTGGACCAAGTCCTCTATGATGTTTTGAAGGGAGACAGACTTATCCTGCTTGGCGATTTCAATGCCAGAGTCAGAAGGGATTTGAACTTCTGGAATGGAACCATCCACAAGAAAGGAGTGGGAAAGGTCAACTCCAATGGCATCCTCCTCTTGACCAAATGTACGGAACATGGACTCACCATCACCAACCCCTTGTTTCAGTAGAAAAACAGACAAAAGATTTCATGGCAAAACCTGCAATCTAAGCGTTGGCACTTGATTGACTACATCATTGTTTGTGCCCAGGATTGCAAAGATATCCACGTCACTCAAGCTATGCTAGGAGCTGATGATTACTGGACTGATCGCTGACTCATTCACCCAGTTATGTTGCTCAAACTGGCTCCCAAATAACAGCTGAAGCCGAAGCAATGCTGATGGAAGTTCAACATCAAACGACTCAAGGACCCAATCTGGTGAGACCTCTTCCACCAGTGCCTGAATGAAAAACTGGCAAATTCCAATCAATAACAACGGGAGAATGTTAGCAGTGCTGGGGGTGCCTTCAAGTCCACCATCATCAGCGTCTGTGAAGAGACACTTGGATTCTGTACCAGGAAGCATCAAGACTAGTTTGAAGAGAATAACTGGGAGATTCAAGATTTGGTCAAGTGCAAGGCCTTTTGTACTTCGCAGAATGAGATCAACCTCAAGGAAAAGAAACTGAATCACCAGCAAGTCAAGGCAGAGGTTCAAAGGAGGATCTATGATATGAAGAACCAGATGGTGAGAAGACAAGGCAAAGGAGATTCAATATCTTGCTGACTTCCATGATATGCTCAATTTTTTTAGTCCCACCAAAACTATCTATGGCCTGAGTACTCAGGGACCAACCCCCTTGAGACCTAAGGACGGAGGAGACCTTATCAAGGAAGGGGAAGCTATCAATGCCCCCTGAAAGGCGCATTTTGAAGGCCTTCTCAGTTGAGACAGTTATTGAAGAGTATGTTCTCAATTCCATCCCACAACACAGTCAGAGATGATCTTGGAATCCCTCCAACCCTTGACAACATGAAGAAAACCATCAATCAGATGAAGAATGACAAGTCATCTGGAGCAGATGGGATTTCTGCCAAAATCTTTAAGCATGGCAAAGAGGAGCTCACATCACAGCTCCATGCCTTCATCTTAAGGATTTGGAATTCTGAAGAAATCCCAGATGAACTTAAGGATGCCATCATAATCATGACAATCTTCAAGAAAGGATATAAGTTTGACTGTGAAAACTACAGAGGGATGAACTTGCTGCCCACCAGAGGAAAGATTCTTGCGTGAACCCTTCTGAACCATCTCCTTGTGCTTGCTGAAGAGCTTCTCCCAGAATTTCAGTGTTTAGGGTATCAAAAGGCACAACCAAGATGATCCTCACTGTTTGCCAGCTGCAGGAAAAATGCCAGACAAACATAAATCCCTCTACATGGGCTTTTTTGATCTCACAAAAGCTTTAGACTCTGTCAACCAAGAAGTACTGTGGAGGATCCTTCTGAGGTATGGATGCCCATTGAAACTCATCACTGAAATATTTTTGCCTGTTCCATGACAGCATGCCATTAGTGGTACTCAGTAATGGATCCCTTTGCAGCTCAGACACAAGTTATGCAAAGCTGCATCATCACTTCAACATTCTTCTTGATATTGATTACTATGATGCTACATCTGACCATGAACAAACTTCCAGTCAGAGTGGAGCTAAAATATAGAATGGATGATAAGCTGTTTAATCTCAGCCGACTCTGAACCAAAACCAAGACTACCCTGACTTCAGTCATCGAGCTCCCATACGCTGATGATACTGTAGTGCGTGCTTACTCGGAAGCAAACTTTCAGGCAATCATTGACATCTTTACTGAAGCACACAAAAAATGGGACTGAAGCTTAAAATTCAGGAGACTAAGGTCTTCATGAACAAGCTCTTAATGAGCAGACCCCAGTTCCAGTAATTCAGATTTACAATGTGACTGAAGAATATTGAGTACTTTCTGTACTTCAGCAGCATCTCTCATAGAAGGCTGACATCACAAAGAAATACAATATCACCTCAAATGTGCAAGTACAGTCTTTGGATGCCTGAGGAAATGCATGTTTGAGGATTGTGACATCAGATTTGAAACAAGCTATTAGTTTATCAAGCAGTCATGATCTTTGTCTTACTGTATGGAGCTGAGATGTGGACAACATACAGGAGACAACTCAAGTTGCTGGAGAAATACCATCAATGCTGCCTGCAAAAGATCCTTCAAATCTAGTGGGAAGAGAAATGTACCAACGTTAGTGTTGTCTCACAATCAAACACCACAAGCATTGAGACAATGATCATTTGACATAAACTTTGCTGGGCTGTCCAAGTCATCTGGATGTCTGGCTCCAGACTTCTGAAGCAAGTTTTATTCTCCCAGCTCAGTCAAGGTATATACTCAAGAGGAAGGCAGAGAAAGCTTTTTAAAGATGTCCTCTAGATCAGCTTGAAAAAATGAAATATTGACATCAACTTGTGGGAGGCTATCGCCCAGAACCACCCCAAATTGAGGAAGAGTTTGTTGTAATACTTCAAAACCTCATGACAACAGAAAAGCAGGAGATGGAAAAGCAGGACTGGAAGAAACAGTGTGTTGTAGACCAAATCAGGATTCCAGAGCCATCTACCCCACAAGAAAACACATGCCTGAGTTACCATAGAACCAGTTGATCCCCGGTTGACTTTGTTGGCCATTTTTGGACCTACAGATAAGACAATCGTGGAAGACAATTATCCTTGGCTTCAAGGGATTGTCAATGATGATGATGAATCTGCCCATTAGATATTATGGTTCAGCCTCAGTGATCAGAGTGCTTTCAAGAGTTCAAGTGGGCTTAGCTTTTTTTTCTCAAGAATATTGTTGCTTTACAATACCTGCTGTTTATACAATAAATGCCGTGGGTGAGATATCTAACATTTTTTATTGTACAACAATGTTTTTATGTTGCAAGAACAATTACACAATCATTTTCAGCCTCTGGTTACTGACTTAAATATTGCAGAAGACCAAACAAACTTTAAATAGTTATTTAAGAACTATTATTAATAGTGATTTATTTTTTTAATAAATACAATTATTACTTTTTATATTGTGCTATCAGTGGGCAAGGGCCTTTACAGACAAAAAGTGGAGGCAAATTTCTGTCTGAAGTATGTTAGGATCTAAGGAGACAAAATGTAATCCCAGGATGTTCAGTGGGATATAACAATCAAGGGTGTCTATACATGTGCTCTGGGGTGGTAGTGGGGGAGGGGCGGGGGGCTTTACAATAGCTTCCAAACAGCTGCTCTAATTAAAAAGCCACAGAGTTACATGTATTCAGTATCCTGTGTTTCAAAATGGCTGTGGGATTCCTTAACTAAAGCTCATTTGATGAATTTTAGTTAAAGCACCCCTGCTATCATTTTGAAATGTGGGATGCTGAATGCATATGACATTGCAGGATGCCAGTGTTCAGATTAGACACATTCTATTTAGAACATATTGGAGTATGTGTATAGATACCCCAAGAGAATTAATTCTACATTTCTAGGCCTCTTAGAAGTAATATGTTTTAAGGAAAAAATCTGGAGGAAGTAAGAACACAGAAGTATGTTAGACTGAGGGATGTTCCTGGTGCACAAACCTAGTTAGAAAACAGAAGGTGAGGATGGGAGTGGATAAAAACAGTGGTCAAGCTAACTAGTCTGGCTATTCTCTTCAGATGTGTTAAGTGTCTACTGCGTTTTAAACTTCCCAGAAAGTTGTAAGTGAAGGGAATGCATCAGTGAGCCGGTTTGCATCGAGGTTTCTTTTGACCAAGCAGGCACTTTTGCCAAACATGTTTTTGCTTTGTGATGTGACTATTACCTCAGTAGGAGACAGATTTTTAGCAACAGTGAATATAAGCCTCTGTCCTGAACATTAACTTCTAGTGGTTAAGAAAATTGAACACTTCCAACCTATATGAGATTCGTTCTCATCCTAGTGTTTAGAAGACATAAACCATACAAGAAGAGAAATGACAAACCCCATCATTTCCCTCCCTGTTCACCCTTGGAGCCTTACTGCCTTGTTTTATAACTAACAGAAACTGATGCCAGGTTGGATTTGTTTTTGGATAGAAAAACACGCTGGAAGATTCTAGCGTTATAAGAAGTGATGGTGGTGAATCAGTAAGTGACTCTTTTCCCTTTCAGTCAGATACTCCTTGGGGGCTTTGCCTTTGGGGCATCTGGTCACAATAGTACTCAGAAACAATAAAATAAAATACAATAAACATAAAAATGCCTTCCTGATATTCCAGAGCAGAATTCAAAGCTCTTAGTATACTGCACTGTTTCCTCTTCCACCAGATGAAAGATGTGTTTAGGGCAATTGCATGATTGCTCCAGGTAACGTAAGACACATTCCAATGGATTATCCCAAGCTATCAGAAAAACTTTAAGGAGATCACTGGGGCTTTGAACAGGCATTCATTTTTGGCATCAGAAATGTCTGAGAAATTTCTGATCAAATTCTACCATTGGAAAGGGAGAGGGAGCAGTACAGACATCCAGCCTGCAGCTGCTCCCTCTCTCCTGTTCTCTGTGCCTTCCCCAGACCAGGGTAATCCCAGTTCATGCGTTGTCTCCTCAGGAGAAACTGAATGAACACTTGCATGCCTGTAGTTTCTAATAGGAGAGTGGCAATTCTATGGGCAAAAACATGGCACCTAAATGTTGCATGGGACTTAAATGCTGAGTTTGCAGCCACAGCACAGAAGTGAGTATGTCAGGTCAGTTAACAGTGTTCTCCTTAGATTTTGGACCTAACTTAATGTCCTCCCATTTTGAATATTTTGTTGCTGCAGGTGCTTTAATTAATGACTACTTGTCACTGAAGATACTTTTTCTCAGGGTAGGGGTCTTAAAGTCAGATTAGAAATAAGGCACAGTTTTTAAATCAAGGGTAAGTAAACACTGCAACAACTTACTGTGGGATGTGGTATGTTCTCTGTCATTTGACCTCTAAATCAAGACTGAAGGTCTTTCTAAAAAGACATTTTGCCTCAACTAGTAATTATGACCTCAATGCAGAAATTATGGGGTGAAATTCTATGGCCTGTGTTGTACAGGAGATCAGACTAGATCAGTGGTGCCCAATCTTCTTGCTTGATGGGCTGAATGGGCAGTACCTGGTCTCATTATGGGCCGGATCTAGTTGGTGGTCCCAGTTCAGAGCCTGGGACAGGCATGGTCGGCACCCTCCAGCTGTGTGCAGGAGGCAGGTCGGCCCTAACATGTCCCTGCAGGGCAGAGGAACTTGACCCAATCCCATGAGAGTGAAGGGGGCGTGGCCCAGTCCCAATCCAAAGGCAGGGGTGAGAGGGTGTGGACTGGTTCCATGGAGTGCGTGTGAAGCTTGGAATTTTGGGAATTTGGCTGTGGGAGAGGGTGGCCATATTAATGATCACTGCTCCCTCTCTGCCAAATTTCCAGACCCATGGTGATCCCCACAGCCCTCATGACATGGTTTTGCAGGCCACTTTTGACCTGCATGCTGGAGGTTAAGCACTCCTGAACTAGAGGATTGAATTGGTTCTTTCTGACATTAAGAATCTATAAATCCAAATTTTGACATGTACAGTCCCATTCTACGTGGTGAATTTAGAACCTTTACTAGCAGTTTCAATGAACAAGCATTTCATTCATTCCCTGTCTAAACCTGTTCTGTCATGTCGTTTTTAAACAGGTGCTTTGTTCTTCCTCAGAGATGTCCTTATATCAGTTGCGAGTAAAGTTTTCTGTACAATCCTTTGAGTTCTCTCAATATTCACAGAAATTATTGTTTAGTCTTTACTGAATACTTAGTTAACTGTGGTGAGGGAGGACAAGGTGTGACTTTGAGCAAGCTGATTTCTCCCCTTCTTTTCCTAAGTCATTGATTTTAAATAATGCATTGTTCCAACAAATACTCATTGTAGTTGAATTGAAACTTAATTGAAGCAAATTTTGTGAAAGTAGTTTTCATCCAGTGCTGAGAAAAATTCCACTTTTAATACAAAGTAAAAAAGTTACAGCTATAAAGCAAAATATGACAAACGTAGCATCTTGAGGAATTTTCATTCCATTTAAATAGGTCACTAGAATCAAATTATATGCTTTACTGGAATAATTAGCATTTACAAAGACAAATTTACCTTGGTACAACTCAGCTGACTTCTTTGGGAGTTATACGAGGAATAAATGCAACCTACAACCATCTTACGAGGAGTCTAAGTCCAAACACACTGGAACAATCATCCTGGTTGCTTTTGTGGGGGGGGGAACTACTTCAGGATCCAAATACTGGTTAAGTTTTGTCTTCCTATCTCAACTAGAAACTTGACCCCTGAAAATTGTGAATGTCAAGATTTATGTAGGCTTTCTGTTTCTACAGTTTCTTTCCTCTCTGGCCTCCATTATGAAGCAGCTGTACTTCTCTGGGCTCCCATTGTGACTACTAACCGTGACTCGCTCTCTTTAGTGGCCAAGAAGGAAAGCAAATAAGAGAATGCTGAAAGGTCAATGGTTCTTTTACTCAGTTACTCATTTTTCCATTGGCATTTTAGGGGAATCATGCCACTGAAATTAGCTTCAGCTTTGTGGCCTGGTTCCTGCACAACAATCACATGGGGCTAAGAGCAGAATACTGCAAAAGCTGGAACATTTCCCTGTACCTCTCTGGATCTTGGTATTAATTTAGCATATTATGTTTGTAAAAAAGAAAGCTCAGGTAGTTGTTGTCAGTCTAGTAGTTAAATATATATTTAATAGTTAAATATATCTCAAACATTCTACTGGAGATGAGTTTCCTTGTTATAAACTTGGATCTCAACAGAGATCTAAACTTTCCCAAGTTTAGGACTATACATTTATGTTTCTGACTATGTGTGTCTCTGTGTATTTGTACAAATCTAAGAATTTGGTTTTGGCCCATCTATTAACTACTATTCTTTGGAATGTTAGATTTATTAAACGCATACTATACAGGAGATTTCGCTACACAAACAAATGTAGAGACAGAAAAATATTATGGTGAAAATTAGACCAAAGGAAAAGCCCCAGGGGATATTCTACTTGGGTGAGAATTGCTGATTGTCTACTTTGTTAAATAATACACCTATCAGCAGGAGGGGGTTTGCATGGCTCTAGTTGATTTAAATTATGGCACCTATATTAAAGGCTTCTTTAGTGTCAAACCTCTCCAGCAGTTAAGTGATTTGCTGTTTTCACTGTTTTTGTTTGATAGGTTTGAAATTAAATAAAATAAAACTGACCTGAGATCCAATTATAGTGTTCATGCTTACTCCCAAAAGGTTGTACTTTGATCCACCAGAGAATCCTCCAAGTATCTGTCAATAGTCAGTGTGAAAAGGAAATAGTACTGAAGAATAGTTCTTACCTCTGCCAATTAAAATCAAACAGGTAATTTTAAAATATATTTTCCTCCTTCTATCTTTACTTAGCAGAAATACTGTATATACTATCTTGCTGTGCCTTTAATTTACCTCATAAAACATTCCTTTCAACTTACCTACATTGTTTTAATATTTTAATTCAATTAGTCCTTTATTTATTGGAGAAAACAGAAGACCTAAAGTGAAATCTGACAAGTTGCCTATAATGAAAATAGGTGGCTGGATGTATTATACAGTTATGATGAAAACAATAGCATAGGACACACATTTTGTTTTCAGTGTATATTACTGTATTTACTCAACTATAATATGACCCTGAATGTAATATAACCCCCCAATAATTAGATTCTATATATGGAAAATTAATATTTTTGTTATAATTTTCCAGGTACAGAATCTAAGTTTTGGTGGGTTGTCTTGAATCGCCCTCCCTTACTGTGACAGCAGGCAAAGCAGTGGTTGTGGGGAGGGTCATCTGCCCCCCTTGCCCTCTGCTCCACTCACTTGTTCCCCCTGCAGCCTTCTTGCCCCCCTGCAACCTGAACCTCTGAGCCCCAACTCCCCACAGATTCTGCTCCATCCCCCATTCCTTTGTCTCTGCCTCTTCCCCTCAAACTCCCCCCAGTCTCCACCCTTTCCCCCCCAACTCTGCCTCTT